>NC_068286.1:44489760-44813927 GCF_025860055.1 Xyrauchen texanus
CTGCGTGTTTTCCATCAGTCATCTTTCATTCAAATGCTCCCAAACAGACGTTTAAGTAGACATTTTTCAGTGGATATGAGTCTGGTAGTTCGATTTCCTCTGTCATGTTTTGTAGTTTGTGTGTAAGCCTCAGTGTCACATGAATTAAAAGTTCACGTTCAGTCCACAACACCTGGCCAAGCACCACGCGGACCCGTCCGTAACCATAGTAACAGCTGCTCTAAGAGCAAAAGAGATACATGGCTAACAAATATTTTATATTTTATTTATATATTATATAAAAGGAGTGGTGGTGGTGTAGTGGGATACAGCACATAACTGTTAATCAGAAGGTTGCCGGTTCGATCCCAACGGCCACCACCATTGTGTCCTTGAGCAAGGCACTTAACTCCAGGTTGCTCCGGGGGAATTGTCCCTGTAATAAGGGCTCTGTAAGTCGCTTTGGATAAAAGCGTCTGCCAAATGCATAAATGTAAATATAAATAAAAATGTTTAATGTGTGCATAAAACATTTCACAGTTTTTAACCATAGATTCTAAAATGGGACAGGATGTTCCACTAGTCATCCAGCATCCAACTAGTAACCTTAATATTTTTATCTGTGGCACTTTTAAAGGATGAATTGAGAGATGCAACTTTTTGGAATGTTAAGCGTTCTGACAGTGCGAGGTGCATTTGCATGTACTTACTATAACCTCTTAAATCATCCTCATTATTTAAAGAATTGCTTGCTTGAGTACAAATCCTCTGCATTCAACAATAAATATCAATTTTAATCATTGTATATTTATGGAGTCTTTTGCCAATTCTTTATGTTGGGGTGTCTGACAGACAACGGATCGCTTTAATAAACATTTCAAACATGTTGCAGAAGTAAAAACTGTTGAATGCTGTGAACTACATGTTGTGCACCCAGAATAGTCTTACAGTTATGCACTCTCCAAGCACTCCGGTTGCATTGAAGCGCATCATTTTGCAAATAAGCATTGTTGTGCCCTACATTGGAGCGTCTCTTATTATCTACCTCTGATTAATTTGTGTATTTATCAGTTTTCCTATTGTATGGTTACATTTAGAGCCCAAATATCCCTAAGAAATGCATCTACACACATGTTCAAGTGTGATATGATATAACTTTTTTGCCTCAGCGCTGTTGCATATAAAGAACATTTGCAAATAAATTTGACAGTAATCTAACCATTAAAATCTCACACCGTGGCATCACCGTGCCTTAACTTGTAGCTCCTGTTCACACATAGTGATCTGCAGACAGTGTGCATCCAGAAAGCTAAATATGAGATTAATATGAGCGTGAGATCCAGCTGCTGCTGTCTCTGAGCTGGCACTGCCACACATCAGGGCTTATGGGATATGCCTGTGTGTGAATAGGGCCACACACATGCACTGGGGATTCATTTGTGTGTCAATTGCTCTAGCTATCTAAATGAGTTGTCAGTACAGAAGGGACTTTCAGTAAGGGAAGTCGTATGCCATGTGCTCATACAGTGAATCATAGCCAGAAAACAACGTTCCAATGCAAATTCTTTCAGAATAATCAAAGTGATGATAAAAAATTAGGGCTGCCAATTTAACATGTTAATTAAGAGAAAGTATTAATTATTATTATTTATTATACGATTGCAATTAGTGTATAAACAAAACTTGGCATGTCTTAAAATGACACGTTTGACACACCGGCATCTTAAAATGTGGCACGCATTACACAAGAAATTGAAAAAAGAAAAGAAAAATGCACCAAAGACATCCGCCTGACTCATGTGTACAGTCCAACAATAAAAAGACTGGCGTAGACTGTGTGATCCAGTGTGTGACTTCTAAATGGTCTCGATTGCAAATGTATTTCGATTGATTGTAGGCTAGTGATAGTTTTATGTTAAATGGTATGGAAATAAATCAAACTCTTCTAAAGCCATTTTTTTTTTTATTCATTGCTTTACTGGTCTGCCACTATAATGTATGACTTTGAATTATCTATTGATCGATGCAATTATTTGTGATTAATTAATCAGCAAACCAAGAAAATTTGAATTATTTGACTAATTATGCCAACAAAAGTATGAAAGACATATATTCTCCATGAGAATAGAAGGCACTCTGGTATATCTGATCTGAAGCCTCAGTTCACAAATCCAGTCGAGACTTGTCTGGCCTTGCAGAAAAATGAACATAAAGAACATTTTTGTTATTGTACTTTTGAATTTCCAGATTAACGAAAAGTGGAAAACTAACAACTCTTATTAACATACACATTAAAGTCAATTGAAAAGACAGCCCATCCATAAATCGGTGGTAATCAGAAGTTACATTTACAAGTAGTTTTAATGGTTTTTATGAATTTGAACATTGCATTACATTTAATAAGAGAGAGATATGCACCTTTATTGCATTTGCATTGAATTTGATACTGGGCATTATCATATCACTCTACCCCTGTCATTTACAGTGCATCCGGAAAGTATTCTCAGCACTTCACTTTTTCCACATTTTGTTATGTTACAGCCTTATTCCAAAATTGATTAAATTCATTATTTTCCTCAAAATTCTACAAGCAATACCCCATAATGCCAACATGAAAGACGTTTGTTTGAAATCTTTGCAAATGTATTAATAAATTACATGTACATAAGTATTCACAGCCTTTGCTCAATACTTTGTTGAAGCACCTTTGGCACCAATTACAGTCTCAAGTCTTTTTGAGTGTGATGCTACAAGCTTGGCACACCTATTTTTGGGCAGTTTCTCCCATTCTTCTTTGCAGGACCTCTCAAGCTCCATCAGGTTGGATGGGGAGAGTTGGTGCACAGCCATTTTCAGATCTCTCCATAGATTTTCAATCGGGTTCAAGTCTGGGCTATGGCTGGGCCACTCAAAGACATTCACAGAGTTGTCCCGTAGCCACTCCTTTGTTATCTTGGCTGTGTGCTTAGGGTAATTGTCCTGTTGGAAGATGAACCTTCACCCCAGTCTGAGGTCCAGAGCGCTCTGGAGCAGGTTTTCATCAAGGATATCTCTGTACATTCCCTCGATCCTGACTAGTCTCCCAGTTCCTGCTGCTGAAAAACATCCCCACAGCATGATGCTGCCACCACCATGCTTCACTGTAGGGATGGTATTGGCCAGGTGATGAGCAGTGCTTGGTTTCCTCCAACATGATACTTGCCATTCAGGCCAAAGAGTTCAATATTTGTTTCTTCAGATTCTCATGGTCTGAGAGTTCTTCAGGTGCCTTTTGGCGGGCTGTCATGCGCCTTTTACTGAGGAGTGGTTTCCGTCTGGCCACTCTACCATGCAGACCTGATTGGTGGAGTGCTGCAGAGATGGTTGTTCTTCTGGAAGGTTCTCCTCCCTCCACAGAGAAACACTGGAGCTCTGTCAGAGTGACCATCAGGTTCTTGGTCACCTTCCTGACTAAGGCCCTTCTCCCCCAATCGCTCAGTTTGGCCGGGCGACCAGCTCTAGGGTCGATGGAGGCCACTGTGCTCATTGGGACATTAAATGCTGCATACATTTTTCTGTACCCTTCCCCAGATCTGTGCCTCGATACAATCCTGTCTCGGAGGTCTACAGAGAATTCCTTGGACTTCATGGCTTGGTTTGTGCTCTGACATGCACTGTTAACTGTGGGACCTTATATAGACAGGTGTGTGCCTTTCCAAATCATGTCCAATCAACTGAATTTACCACAGGTAAACACAACTCCAATCAAGTTGTAGAAACATCTCACGGATGATCAGTGGAAACAGGATGCACCTGAGCTCAATTTTGAGTGTCATGGCAAAGGCTGTGAATACTTATGTACATGTGATTTTTTGTTTTTTTATTTTTAATAAATTTGCAAAGATTTCAAACAAACTACTTTCACGTTGACATTATGGGTATTGTTTGTAGAATTTTGAGGAAAATAATGAATTTAATCCATTTTGGAATAAGGCTGTAACATAACAAAATGTGGAAAAAGTGAAGCGCTGAGAATACTTTCCGGATGCACTTTATCATATGAACATGCAAATGTGATATGAGCGTGACGCGATCGTCTGTGTTCCGCAACTGCTTTCGTGTCCTTGAATAACGTATAACATGTGAGTAAGGGCAGCCGGTGGACTTTCTGGTGCCCTCCTAGCGTAAGACTCCTAGGGAGTTGGTGCCCTACGCAGACTGTGTAGTATGCTTTTAGGGAGCGGCATTTTTGTAAAATGAAATTACGTTGTTCTTTGCACATATTGCAGTGGCAGAATTTTCTCCCAAAACATATGAGGCTTGTGCTCTATCCAGATTTAAATCAACAAAACCTACTTCCCAACACTAAACCCACCAAATAGATAGCAACATAATAAGATGAAAAACACAACTGCAGAAGCAACCACATCTTTTTGAAGTGCTTCTATGACACTTTGGACTCATGTGTCAGTCTACATGCTCTTCAGAACTCAAACTCCAGACCTATGCATGATAAATGGTCTGCACTTATATAGCGCCTTTTTAACCTTAATGGTATACAAAGTGCTTTACACTGTGACACATTCACCCATTCACACACACATTCATACACCAATGGCAGCAGAGCTGCCATGCAAGGCGCTAGCCTGCCATTGGGAGCAACTTGGGGTTCAGTGTCTTGTCCAAGGACACTTCAGCTTGTGGAGTCATGTGGGCCGGGATTCGACCCACCAAATCCTGCGATTAGTGGCCAACCCGCTCTACCAACTGAGCCACAGCCACCCAATAAATGCAATGCTCTATCATTTGAGTTACCAATTTGATCACATTAAAAGGAATAGTTCACCCAAAAATGGGTAATTAATTCTTTCATCACTTACTCATCCTCATGCCATCCTAGATGTGTACGACTTTTTTTTCACCTGCTAAACACACATTTTTAGAATTTCTCTGTAGGTTCATATCATGGAAATGAATGGGTGCCAACATTTTTAAGCTCCAAAATCCACATAAGGGCTTAATGTTCTTTTCTTATCCTCTGACTTTTGACTGATTGATGGCCTCATTCATCTTCTGACAACAGACAATCAACTTTAACCTTCAAAAACATGCTTCTTCTGTAATGATCAGGTTATCCCTGCAGGCACACACACATTGTAATGACTTTAAAACAGCCTCCACTCTGCAAAGCATCAAATCATCATATAAGATCACACACACATTCTTCATTCAAATGTCAACGGTGTTGATCTACTGATTAACCGCCCCCTTTGAATGAACCCACGCTTTCCTCGAAAAAGGATTTTTTTTTTCAATAATGAAAGTAATGCTCACAACAGTCAAAGAGAGATATTTTAGCAAGCGAAAATTGACATCAAGTAAAACATTTTGTTGTTTCTGTATTGTTTTTTCCAGGTGTAATGTGCCAGTCAATATCGCAAAATAAATACATTTAAAAAAATCAGACAGGGCAATCAGGACCCCAACACGAAGCAGAGGGGCTTCCACATTGCCATAATGACCAGTTGTCTGTACATGATTCTATTGATTACATGTCTACTTATCAAATACATAAATTAATGGAACATAAGATATTGATGAGTCTAAATTTATATTAGTTAAATTATTTGACCGCAGAATGTTGTGATTGACCAATCAGAATCAAGTATTCTAGAGAGCCCTGTAATAACTGCAAGTAAATCACAATAAAGGGTTATTTTTGGGTGAAATCATCTCTGATGGCAAACTGGAGGCACATCAGTATTAATGTCTTTCTATTTGATAATGGACCCTTTTCACAGACTATGTTGACGTGTTTCTGCTTTATTTAGCAGCATAAATCATAAAAAGTATTTATTTTTGCAATTTTTATTTAGTGCAAACTTCTATATTAAACACCAGAAAAACAGGAATTACCAGTAATTAACTCAAGATTATGTTTCTCTTTATGTCATTAACTCAAATCTTATGAGTTCGTTCAAAAGAGAAAATTACTCGAAAAAGACATTTTAATCGCTAGATTCTACCCTTGTAAAAAGGTATAAATTAAAATAAAATAAAAAGGATTCATTCAGATTTGTTCACTTATTCATTCAGTGGCCATTTTTGTAAATCACACTTTTATGGCAGTAGGTGAAAAAAAAAAGGAACGTCATTCATTAATAAAGCACCGAGTTTTTCACGACCAAAACAAGTGTAATTATACATCGTGAGCACCTGCGTGTATACTAGGGATGTGCAGAATGACTCATTTCTGGCATCCGGCATAAAACTTGAGCCAAATCAAATATAGGTGCGGACTACCATGAAGCAGACACTGCACCAGCGTGGGACAAATGCTAGGAAAGAGACAGTCGTGCATTAGCCACTGATTTAATATGACAGCTATTCTGTAAAGAACAATCAATAACAGTTATGATGTAAAAGAAAAAATAGGCCTGTGATGTAGCCTACAATAAACCTAATGTGTTCTAAACATGACGTGCACACAGTTCTTCAAATGAGGCTAAGGTAACTCCAGAAGCTGTAGTGTTATTCCAGAAGGGAGTTGCACCAGCTCCAAAAGAGGGTGACACTTCCACACATGGTTAGGGAAAGGGTTAGGGGCTCTGTACATCTTTTGTGGTTTGGAGACCCCATCCCTTTTTGGATCTCAGCCTGTAGGCATAGCTCCAAAAATGGGCGGTCACGACTACCGCCCCTGGAGTCGTGAGTTTGAATCCAGGATGTGCTGAGTGACTCCAGCCAGGTCTCCTAAGCAACCAAATTGTCCCAGTTGCTGGGGAGGGTAGGGTCACATGGGGTAATCTCCTTGTGGTCGCTATAATGTGGGGAGCGTGGTGAGATGTCCGTGGATGCCGCGGAGAATAGCGTGAAGCCTCCACACGTGCTATGTCTCTCTCAACAAGCCACGTGATAAGATGCGCGGATAGACGGTCTCAGACGCGGACAACGAGGACTTAGAGCACATTGGGAATTCCATATTGGGGAGGAAAAAAATCAATAAAAAATGGGTGGTCACTCAAAACTGCCATTGTAGATATAAGGAACCCCAGTTGCGGATTTAGGCATGGACGACATGGGCAGGTAGCCGGCACGGTCTCTAAAGAAAATAATATCTGAGATCAGGCATTAACCTTGATTCCCCCAAGAAGTACAAATAAATCTGCACTTCAGCTATGCATATCACAAGCGCAAGGAAAAGTTGGATTGAACAGCATCCAAGTTGACCACTAATGGAACTTTAATCACTGTAATGGTGACTTTACACGAAACAGCTATTTACATGTAAAACAACATCAATAATACTAAACACAGTTAAAATCTCGATGAATTCTTAACAATAAATAATTAAATGCCCACAGTAGTTCCTACAGACACAACAAACATGCTTAAATTATTCAAGTTCAAGGGCATATGGGTATTACCCCCAACCTCAATTCTGTACTTGATTGTTTGCATTCGTAGTAGCACATAAGTAGTAGTACTTCTACTACTAGTAATCATAATGTTTTGGATTTGCTTGCTAAAAAGGATCTCACGATTATTCATGTACTTTAATGCAACTCTATAAGTTCACCTTAAAATGTATATTTGTCTGTAATTAATACAAGTTAAGTAAAGCTAAAGATGTTATATTTTCTGAGTAGAAGCTATTTATTTAAACCAACAAATCGTTTGAGTGTGTGTGTGTGTGTGTGTGTGTGTGCGCATGCACAAAACGTCACACACACATGCAAACCTCTAGCCTATGTCTTCAATGATCCTCTCTTTAATGAAACTCTCACATTGTAGGACAACATATTTGGCCTATAGTCCTACTCATCTTTCATGCACTATGAACTTCATTTTGTGTGCCACGAAAGCAGTAAACCTCAACACCTTCTCCCATTTGAAGTCTAAGCGGATTCCCTCACATTATGTCTGTGTAGCCTAGTGAATCATTACGATTATCTGTGCATGGTGCAGTGGTATTGGTGCATGAGGAGGGGACATGGGGGCGGGTAGGCCATTCCCATGAATCAAGCAGATGTGACACCTACTTGTCGCAGTGATGCTCACCAGTGTTTTACATCAAAAAGGTCCATGCACACTCCATCACACGCTCAGAGCGAAATCGTCAGGATTCGTATGACTTTTCTAAATTTGTCTAATTCGTATGATATCACCCGACTGCTTTTACTACAGCCAATGGCATCGCTGGATATTGTTCCCATCTAATACATGACTATTAGTCGCTTCTGTCACACACAACAGCTTCCTATCATGTTTACACACTCTACTTAATAGTTAAGTTTAGAAAAGGGGTTTGGGTAAGGGCATAATATTAATAAGTATGTCCTTAATGACTCGTGCACGGAACTCACACTTACTTCTACACTGAAGAGGCCAACCCAAGTGTCTCTCAAGGCCCATTCAGATGCACGTGCCTGACACTCAAGAGACCCCATTGAAGCAACAGTGTAAAAATGACCATTTTCTATTCGTATAGATTTCAACTTAAAAAGTACGTATAAGATTATCCTCAACGTTTCCACGCCTACTCATCAAAAACGTAGCTATTGTTAGATTCCATGGCATCATTGTGGTAGGAATGCAACTGAAAGACAACTGTCCTTTGTTACAACCTGTTATATTTTCGTACTGATAATTAATCACGTTTCAAACCCAACGTTTCATTGTTCAGTCTTCTTTCATGCCTCAGATGCAAGATGCGTGGGGGAGGGACGCATGCAACGTCCATTTTTACGGCCCTCGTGCCATCGTTTGTCAAACCCTTGAATAATAGCAAATAAAATGTTGTAATATGCCAGTCAAATCATTAGACAAGCGACACTTAAATACTTCATTCGACTGATTCATTTTTCATAGAATGGTGCAGTTGCTGGTAAAACGGGGCCATCTCCTCTCCTCCTCCGTTACTGTGGAAACCAACATCATGCTGCTGCCTTGAATGCCAATTATAATGGTCCAAAAAAATATAATGAACCACCTTCCCAAAGACAATCAGAACTAAATGTACTGCAGCTCAGTTTCACTAGAATCAACATGGTTAGGTATGATTGTCTAAACGAATGGATGACACAGCTATCATGTTAACTCTTATGGGAATAACACAACAAACATTCCTTAGGTTCCAGTAGGCTACAATTTAACAGGGCATCACTGGAGGAGGATGTATGCATGAATAAAACAGGAAGGGAATGTGCCTTCTGGTCCCACCTGTGCATGGCTAGATTAATTCGTGTCAACAAAATATTAAAAAATGTGAGGAAATCCATGTTGACTCACAACAATTTGTTATGGCGAAACTGTTGGCCACCTCTAGGTTATCGATGTGAGGAGTGAGGCGGAATTCAGCCGTGCCGAACTGAACCATTCCGATCCGAAACGCGCTGTACTCTTGATCAGCTCCTCTCGGGAACAGGCCACCTGAGAATAGAATCCATAAGAACAATTACTACTAATTAAGAATAATTACGAATCATGTCTCGCATCTCAAAGATGGAGCGACGACATCATTTTCATTAATCTCCTTTCCTAAATCTCACATGGTTGCACAAGAGTAAATAGGACGCTTGGTGCGCAATTTTGGTTTGATGATCGGTATTGATGGCTGTGATCTAAGGCGCAGACAGGTGGAGAGCGCTCACCGATTTGGACGCTTGGAGATCCGCCGAGCGCCAGTCCCCATAGCGCGGGGAAAAGGAAACCCGACAAAATCATCGTCTCCTGCTTATCCACGCGTGACGCGACCACATCCACCAAACGGGCACTGTTCACACAACAGTGGACACCATATAGAGTCGACACATGTTAAAAATAATCACAGTTAAAACGCAGATGCTCTCGTTAGATCAGCTATGGCACCGAAGTGGTGAGAGAGAGAGAGAGAGAGAGAGAGAGAGAGAGAGAGAGAGAGATGATGCGGGAGTCTTGTCCTCCTCCTTTGCGGCTCCGTCCCTGAGAATCGTTTCAACTCGACGGACACGCTAAGAATATTGATGAAGACGGAAATAGCCGAGCGGAGCCGAAGCTGCCCTTATTTTTGGCGCGCGCCCGCACGTGGACTTGGTAAATTGATCAGCCCAGCTGCGTGGTGATTTAGGTAATGAGATAGCGAAGAAGATTGCAATCTTATTCTGCGATCTGATATACTGCATGATTTTTTTTTTTAATGAATCTAAATAGGCAACACTTCTAACAAGTGCGTATATCCAATCCACCCGATGTGGAACAGATGTGTCTCTGCAATCCACAAGAGCCAATATTTCACCATGCACACGACATTTCTTTGAGTAACATTAGGCTTATACTTAGTTAAAATAATCACTTCAGCAAAGAGTGCCACTTCATTTGGCATTTGTGTGTGTTTGTTTGTGCTTGTGACAACTGGAGGGGTTTCTTCTGTTTGCACAGGCCCCATCTGCAAATCTGTGGTGCAGAAAGAGGCATTCTGCACTTTTCTCCTCTGCAAACCAGTCTTTTTGGTTGCCTTTTAAAAATCAAGAGTGGGTCTTATACAAGAGGACCTCCTTTTTGTTCAACTAGGAGGCTGTTCTCCGACAGTTTGTGAAAAACAATAGATTTAACCCGAGAATATATGTGTAGGTCATCAATTGCATAGCCGTCTACTTTTTTGACTATAACTTCTACATGAATGGTCTTTTGATCTGCTACTCCAGGTATTTCTCAATTAAGGTGTCTTTGCCCAGGCAAACTTATTTACCTTATTTAAAGGGGTGGTATCATGACTTGCCTTTTTTTATTATTATTTTAATATGTTCCTTGAGGTACACTTGTAATATTAGTAAAGTTTTTATTTTATTTATAACAGTCATATATTTGTAAAACATGACCATTTCCCAAACTCTATCTGACCCTCTGTCAGAAACACTTTGTTTTGGTGCTGCTTCTCCTTTAAGATTTGACTGTAAACTGCCATGGTTCTGATTGGCTCTCTGGTCTTGACTGACCTGCTCTCTCCTTGCCATCTCCCTGCTCACCGCTTCTGGGCCGTGCTATGGAAGTGATAAGGTAAAGTAGTCATTGATGTGTTGTTGTTTTAACAAATGCTCTTTTTGGGGGCCTGGGTAGATCAGCGAGTAAAGACGCTGACTACCACTCCTGGAGTCATGAGTTCGAATCCAGGGCGTGCTGTGTGACTCCAGCCAGATCTCCTAAGCAACCAAATTGGCCCGGTTGCTAGAGAGGGTAGAGTCACATGTGGTAACCTCCTTGTGGTCGCTATAATGTGGTTCGCTCTCAATGGGGCACGGGGTGAGTTGTGCATGGATGCCGCAGAGAATAGCGTGAAGCCTCCACACGCGCTATGACTAAAGCGCTCAATAAGCCACAGGATAAGATGCACAGATTGACGGTCTCAGACACGGAGGCAACTGAGATTTGTCCTCCGCCACCCAGATTGAGCCACCACTGCGCCACCACGAGGACCTAGAGAGCACTGGGAATTGGGCATTCCAAATTGGGGAGAAAAAAGGGGAGCAATGCTAATGGAAATAGCTCCAGGTACACTTCTTAATGTGTTTGAATCTGCAACTTTCTTCAGTACGCATCACAACTCCCAACAACAAATATAGCATAGAGTGCAAATGTAGAGTCATACACCAATATACATAATGCATAAAACTAAATATATATATATATATGTATATCTCATAGTCCATTGTAGTTGTATTTAAGTGTTTGTGTGGGTGTAGTTCTTGAGATATTTAATGTTACCACCAAATTTACTATGTCACCCAAACGTCCTACTTAATTTTCAATGTTTGTTAAACTCTTTAGAATTTAATAAAATATATATCAACCAGCCCTGCGATGGACTGGCGACCTGTCCAGGGTGTCCCCCGCCTTTCGCCCAATGTTAGCTGGGATAGGCTCCAGCCCCCCGCGACCCTGTACACAGGATAAGCGGTTGACGATGGATGGATGGATATATCAACCAATTGAAATATGTCAATTATCAATAAAGTTGCCATTACAATGATTTTGTTCTTGAAAAACTTGCATTCAAGGGTTAATTACATTGGATGGAACTGAAAATAAATTAAACAGTAACTTTGACCCAATTAGATGTGATTATTTCAGGGAAACTCTAAATCTGTTACATTTGAAAAATGATTAGGCCTGCATGTTCGATCGAGTCACCTCAGTGTCCTTTTGTCATTGCACAAAATAAAATCATGAATCAGAAAATTTGTGCAGTGTAAAATGACAATGACTGGTGTTCAGGAAAGTGCTGTGGTGGTGAAATATTCTAAAAACAACGTACTCCTAATATCAAATAAAAAAATAAAAAACATACAGCTTAAAGTAAACTTAGAACATAATGATTACACATTTATCATATCACAAGGATGTGCATGCATTTCAAGGCAAGAGTATGGCAATGAATCAATAACCATAGTCATAAAGCAAAACAGACTTCCGACTCATATCATTTTAGTGAAATGTTTGGTGGAAAGTTTTAGGTTTCATTAAGGTGATTTATGACTAATGGATAGGATTTGGTTTACAGTTTGGATTAGGACTGAATAAGATTCTGCATGCAGAAGTAAAAAGTGGTAATCAGCACTTGTTACCTTAAGGAGTGATTTCTACCTGTACTAACCCTTAAAAATAGTTTTGTTGGGGTAACCTATTTTCCGGTAGGTTGATGCAGAAATTATTTAAATAATAGACATCAAAGCAGTTAATTTGGATGTTAACAAATGAAGCACATTTTTAGGCTAACATTTTATCAGTATAGCTGCCTTCATTAATTGTGCGTTTTACAACCGGTATCATGCCCAATCTCTGGCTATTCAAGATCTGCAGTAAACAATATAGTTCCCATTATGACCAGTAGAGAGCATTGCAGTGCTATGGATGCTTGACCCTCTGATTCATTGCAGCAAAACCCAATTCAATCTTTTCATTTCACATCTCGCATTTAGGCAAAGGTACATGATTGATGTATATTATGAAACAAAGTATGTGAATCAAGCCAAGCCCCAAAATGCATACGGTGCATGGCCAGATTTGACTAGTGGCTTGCTCTCACTGTTCCAACATGTACCCGAGACTGTGTGGCCAGACCCTACCCGGCCCGAACGATACCGTCAGATTATAATCCTGAACCCAAAATCGCTCACTATCTTCAAAAATTCTCCTAGCAAGTACTGTTACAATAGACTTTATTTTTTGTAAGCATCATAGGCAACATTTCGAGACGCATTTCAAAGAATGAAACAGAGCTCAGGTGTCTCGACATGCTTTTTTGAAGTTCTTTTTAACTTGTCATGGTGTTTAAACAGTGCTGGTCCTGCTCAAGACGCTTAAGAAAAGAAAGACATGGCGCAGCAGTCAAAGACAATCATCTAGCATGTGCTTACATAGGAAAACAAGGGAAAAACAGAACAGATGCGTACAAAAACATGTTTGGTGTGAACGGTCCCTAACTCGTCCGTTCGCGTGTGTCTGTTTGTGAGAGCACATGCGTGAAATGTTCGGTAGGCCTGTTTATTTTTTAATTAATTATAAACCCTGAACCCGAAGTCCTACTTGAAAAACTGCTCTCGGGTCCCGATGAGCCCGGGTCAGTTTGCAGACCTCTACTGTTCACCGCTACTGGGCGGGGCTACGGAAGTGATAAGGTCAATTGCGCGTTGATGTGTTTTTGTGGAGGTGGTCAGATGCAAATGTCAACCACAGTGAGACATCACAATGTGGAGGAAGTAGAGAACGAAACGTTTTGGCAACTTAGTTCCTACAAATGCTCTTTTTGCAGTGAGGAAGTTTTGAGTTCTGAAACTTACAGTATGTTTTTCAACTACAATGAATTCTCGCATGTCAAAAGATCAAGGAAAATTGCATTCCTCATGAATCGTTCCCTTTAAACATCTTGGAACAGAAAAAGTCAGCCCTCTCATTGATCCAAGTAGTGGTAGATCAGGACGTGTTCTTTCTATGAAATGCAGATTGTAATAAAGAGCTCAAATCCTTCACTTCGCACAAGAATACAAATGGATGCGTGAATACACAGAACAAAATAATGTGGCAGGGCGGAGGGCGGGGTCGTGATTCCGCACACCCGGCCCCTAATCAGGCTAATCAAGCCTCCGAGAGGGATAAAGGCCGACTGGAGACTGCAGTGGGACAGAGAGAGAGATTTACGGGCAGCTGTCCGACACCTTTGTGTGTTTGTCTTTTTGTTTAGTTTTTCATTAAACTATTATTTATATTGTCAAGCCGGTTCTCGCCTCCTCCTTTCCATTAATCCCTTTACAAATAGATTTGTACTTTTACGTAGTCCTATATAGGTTAGGTTAAATAGCTACAAACAGTGGAGTCTCTGGGGCAAGTTATGCTGATGTTTTGAAATGTAATGCTGAAAAATCCTCAAATTCAAAGCTTCATTTTGTTGATTGGCTTACAACAGAGTACTTGTCCATGTTGGTTGTATTCTGCAGACTGGATGTATAGACATTCATGAAAAGTCATTCCTACGTTTCTGCATGTTGACCTAATGCGATTCTGTGACCTAAATACATCAATCTGTCACTGAGGTTCCCAACAACATGATTAAGGGCCCGTAATTTACTTTAAAATCATTAAACACAAATCATCGACGCTTAAAGTAATGAACTCAATTTGCATGTCATATAGGAAATACCAATGCATGTAAAGCAGCAAAAAATTATGTTCAAGCTTTTGGTAAGCTTTGATATTAGGTGTTGTCATGACGTTGAGCATGTCTTGAAAAATCAACAGTGTAAAGGCAGCTGTAATGATTAGATATCTGCAAGGAAAGACCAATCAGAATTCATTTTGTAACGAAATGTAAGAAGGCCAATCACAATTCAGCATGTAAATATAAAAATAACGTCATTGCTGTTGGTTACATTTTGCAGGTTAAACATTCTAGCAATGTAAGTCAATGGATATTGTAAAACTTCAATCTTAAATTTCTTATAGCAGATACAAAACGAGATTAAGAACATAATGGATTTACAATACATTAGGTTTAGAACAAGCCCCTAAGCAGAATGTTTGAGGAACATAAATACAGTGGCTACCTTGCAAGTATAGTTATCTGAAAATCCAAATTGATCGAGACAAATGAATGTAGCTGATGATGGATCTCTTATTTTATGACGACTGGGTCAGAGCATCTCCAAAACGGCAGGTCTTGTGGGGTGTTCCCGGTATGCAGTGGTTAGTACCTACCAAAAGTGGTCCAAGAAAGGACAACCGGTGAACTGGCGACAGGGTCATGTGCGCCCAAGGCTCAATGATGTGTGTGGGGAGCGAAGGCTAGCTCGTCTGGTCCAATTCCACAGGATAGTTACTGTAGCACAAATTGCTGTAAAACTTAATGCTGGCAATGATAGAAAGGTGTCAGAACACACAGTGCAGACCAGTCAGAGTGCCCATGCAGACCCCTGTCCACTGCCGAAAGTGGCTACAAGCATGTGAGCGTCAGAACTGGACCATGGAGCAATGGAAGAAGGTGGCCAGGTCTGATGAATCATGCTTTCTTTTAGATCATGTGGACGGCCGGGTGCGTGTGCATCGTTTACCTGGGGAAAAGATGGCAGCAGGATGCACTATGGGAAGAAGGTAGGCCGGCAGAGGCAGTGTGATGCTCTGGGCAATGTTCTGATGGGACACCTTGGGTCCTGGCATTCATGTGGATGTTACTTTGACACGTTTCACCTACCTAAATATTGTTGCAAACCACGTACACCCCTTCATGGCAATGGTATTCCCTGATGGAAGTGGCCTCTTTCAGCAGGATAATGCGCACTGCCACACTGCAAAAGAAATTTCAGGAATGGTTTGAGGAACATGACAAACAGTTCAAGGAGTTGAATTAGTATCAATCCGATTAAGCATCTATGGGATGTGCTGGACCAACAAGTCCGATCCATGGAGGCCTTACCTCACAACATACAGGACATAAAGGATCTGCTTTTACCGGCTTGGTGCCAGATACCACAGGACACCTTCAGAGATCTTGTGGAGTCCATGCCTTGACGGGTCAGAGCTGTTTTGGTGGCACAAGGGGACCTACATGACATTAGGCAGGTGGTTTATGTTGTGGCTGATCGGTGTATACAAAAAACATTCTGAAGTTTAGACGTGTTATATAATTTACAACTAAAAATACAACTTGCTTTTGATGCCACCTTGTGGACATTTCACTTTAACCAAACTTCAAGCTTCTCTTAGGGCAGTGAAGCAAAATTGGTAATGATAAAACTGTGATAAGGCTTTTTTAACTAGTCAAAATAGCAATATGCATGTCTTCCCTTGTTATTTAATTTGAAAAAGTATAGATAAATATATCTTTAACCTCGTGAGACCCTGCGTCCACATGCGTGGACATTACGTTTTGGATTTGCTATAGGCTATGCTTACAATTTTTTTCTTAAATCTAACTGATCTCAGTTCAGGAGAACCTAGACTGTCATTAAAGAGTTAAACTTTCAGCGCACAGAGTCATGTGACAAAACAACATGGTGTCAATATCAGCTAAGTTTGTCTTTTAGAGAAATGGCAACAAAACTACATCTGGTAAGAAACCATTTTAAGTTTTCACATTAAAACCTGTTTGAGTCAAAGAAATAGTCTCTAGTTTCATCCGATATGCCATTTAAAAAAAATGCATTGATTTATCGCGAAACGGCATGCTGTTAAACACAATGTCCACGCACGTGGACAATAAGACTAACTAACAACTGAAAATGTTGCTTTCAGAGGCTGTATATGGAGTTAGGATGAAAATTAGGTGCATTTTAAACTGTTCTGAGACCAGAGAAGACAGATAGCACACTGGAGGTTAAGTCATTCACTAATTAGGGAGAAAGGGAGCATCGCTGCAGATGATGTTTGGATAACTCAACATGTTTGGTTGACATGAGACAATGATAATAAGTACATCGATTCAGAATTTTTATTTGAACATAGTTGGCAGAGTTTTGATGATGGTGGTCATTACTTTTAAGAAGAATTATTAATTTAGCTTTACCGAAAATCAGGTGTAATGTCTATAACATCTCAAAAACATGAATAATCAAAACTCCTGGACACATTTGATGAAATTTTTTTTTTTATTTTTGTAGCTTGAAATTACTTAATATTTCACAACTTAGTCCTGTTGTCCATATATGTGGACATCCATTTTTAGGAAAACTATTTGCTCTAGAATGTTTTTATTTATGTATTTATTTTACTTGTTTATTAGATGCTACTAGTTACAAATCAAAGAGGTAGATGGAAAATGCACACAGCAGTCATGCGGGGGTCTCAGGCGGTTAAAAGAAGTGTGTAGTTGATTTGGACCCTTAAGTGCTATATGATGAATGTGTGACTGTAACACACAATATCTCCATCTGGATATGACATTTCTACAGGTTACAACTGTAATCTCCAGGCAAGCAATTTCAGTCATCCTCACAAGACAAGACAATTTCTATTAAATATTGTCTGTAATATGACATATACCCCTTACACACATATGCGAGTACACATACACACACTTGTGAACCAATGCTCTTCTATTGCTTCAGGCCGCACTGCTGTCGGGTCACATTATGCTCAGTCCCCCAGAATCCTCTGCACCCATGTCCTAATGAGTGCACTTAGAGCAGTAGTCTCAATTACAGCCATTTCATCTCTCCATGCACCCATTTACACACACACACACACACACACACACACACACATTCATCTTACATAAAGACAAGACACACACATGCACACACCCCCAACATGAAGGAAACACATGCTCTCATTCAATCTAAGCAGAGCACATAGTCACATATGCAGTATACTGTACGTGCGTGCACTCACACTGATCCATCATAAAGAGAGTTCAGACATGTATGCACTATGGGTTAAAGGAATAGTCCACCCAAAAATGAAAATTTTCTCATAATTTTTTCACCCTCGTGCCATCCCAGATGTGTATGACTTTGTTCTGCAAAACACAAATTTTAGAAGAATATTTCAGATCTATTGGTCCATATAATGCAAGTGAATGGTAAAGTAATCCATAAGACTCCAGTGGTTTAATCCATGTCTTCAGAAGTTATATGATAAGTGTGGGTGAGAAACAGATCAATATTTAAGTCCTTTTTTACTATAGAAAGTAGGTGATGACGTGTGAAGAATGTGAATCACCAAAAACAAAAAAATCTTTGTAGAGAAGAGCACTTAGGAAAGTGAAAGTGGAGATTTATATTTAAAAAAAACAGACTTAATTATTGATCTGTTTCTGAGTCTTATGGATTACTTCTATGTTTACTTTATGTGCTTTTTGGTACTTCAAAGATCTGATCACCATTCACTTTTATTGTATGGACCTACACAGCTGTGATATTCTTTTAAAAATCTTTGTTTGCGTTCTGCAGAAGAAAGAAAGTCATACACATCTGGGATGGCATGAGGGTGAGTAAATGATGAGAGAATATTCATTTTTTGGGGAACTATCCCATTTATAGAAGCTTTGCAGAAGCTGGACTACTGTATAATGCTATGTAGAGGAGACGCTGTCCGTGGTCCTGAAGTTGCATCACAACATTATACATACAAACTCAGGTGTATTTTGCTGATTTGCAGAATAAGAAATACACGCACACACAAAGCACTGAAGTAGGTGTGAAATCTTTAGTTTTGGAAAGTGCTAAGCATGCAGCAGACATGTGCGCTCACACCTGAACCACAGCATACTCCACCAGCCAAAACCATAGAGCAAACAGGCAATCATCCAGATATCTATGGCCTTCATGTAGGAAACCTTAGGGAGCTCAGATGATAGAGATGTACACTCAGATGAGAGTGACAGAACCGACATAATACCTACAGAGAGAGAGAGAGAGAGAGAGAGAGAGAGAATTGGCTTTTATGTTGTTGTTTCGCCTAGGGAAGATGTTGAGTAAATTGAAGAAACTGAAAGCAAATACTTGCTGTCATTTCATAATTTTAAAAAGTTCAAAGAGTTTAGCAATCATTTAAGTGACTTGTATTTACTTAAAGGAATAGATCAACCAAAAATGCTGTCATTATTTACTCACTCAATTTGGCTGATGATTAATTTTCTGTTTAAGGGCTTTCTTAATTATGTTGACTAACTGTCATCCAAACTGTCATACTTCTTTTTTTTAATTGCACAGGGGTAGAATGAAACGAAAAATGGTATGTAAATATCAAAATATTTTGAAAAATTATTTTTGGTGAATATTAGTCTTGGTAAACTTGATATTCGCACATTAGTTTTTGGAACCTAGCTAATTTATATTACATTGTATTACATTATAGCCTATTATATTATATATATGCAATAGTCCTAAATTATTTAATATCACATCGTTATTTTAAAGCTCTCCACAAGAGCTTATATAAGAGCTCTATATATATATATTATAAACAGTCTAATAACTATCCCTGTTTTTGTTACTAACAGCACTACCTACTCCCCTCCCTAAACAATTGAGGCCAGAGTAATATTTGCACTCAAGCAGTGCTGGCATAACCTTGTTCATGCGTTCATCTTTTTTCCTCTCCACTAGTGGCGGCTGGTTTAAATACACAATTTTCCCGCCTTTGCTAATTGGAAAAAAAACATTATTTATTTTAAATAAAATTAACCCTCATTTCCCCATTCTTAAATACCAAATCTTTGAATAAATACATAAGAATGAGTTAAAATTAGATTTTAAAAACAACACCAATGAATACAATAAATAGGATATTTGATATATTTGCACAATTAAACCCCAATAAATATTGCAAAACGGTGAGTAGAAACATAAATCAGTCCATGGAACAGTAAAATGCCATGATGGAGACTGATTCACAGGCTCTCCATCACACACACATACAGCACACAAAGACACAGCAGGTACGGGATCCTTCTGCTGACACTTCCTGTTTTTTCCATTTCTGTCTTATGCATGGAAGATTAATGGTAGTGTTTATCAGCACTTCACCAGCATGGATAAAGTCCAAAGCAAGTACTGTTTAAACCAGACTCTACTAAAACACACACACACACACACACACACACACACACACACACACACACACACACACACACACACACACACACACCTCATACTGAAGCAAACATGCTGTGCACAATCTATAGCAACATTAGCATTATCATTAATATCTTTGCCACCTTGCCTTGGGCTTAAGAGTGCAGCAGAATCATAGATGGCTATTTGTAAGATTTGTGAATAAACTAAGAAAGCAGCTGTGTTTGTAATGGGATAGTGGTGTGTACTGCTTGTTTATGCTGAACAGTATTTACTGGCTACCATGTTTAGAAATAGTATTGTATGTGAAATAGTATGCTATATGCAATGGTAAACATTTTAAGCAATGGTTAACAGCATTTGTTGTCAGATGATGTCACCACATTACATGCTAATATTTTAGCAAGTGCTGTGTGTAATTTAATAAAACTTTACTAAATGTTTATAAATGTGTTAATGATTAATAATTCATTTACAAATGCATTATAAATCATTGATATGCAGTTATAGCAACATGAATAACAAGGACAACTATTATGCAATATCTCCCAAATAGTGAGCGTTTTAACTTACATGTTATAAATTTACATTTACGTTTATGCATTTGGCAGACGCTTTTATCCAAAGTGACTTACAGTGCACTTATTACAGGGACAATCCCCCCGGAGCAACCTGGAGTTAAGTGCCTTGCTCAAGGGCCCGACAGTGGCAGCTTGGTGGTGCTGGAGCTTGAACCCCCGACCTTCTGGTCAGTAACCCTGAGCCTCAACCACTGAGCCACCACTGCCCTATTAAATGCTTAATAAGTACTTTCATTCATAAATATTTGCTGAAAGAAAAATCATCAATAAAATGCCCTAATTCACAATTTATGTCACAATGAAGTAAAATAGACTATTATAGTTACATGTAAAGAAGGGATTATGTAATTTGGCTACATTCTACTTTGTGTTTACGGTCATTAATGTAATGTCTTGAGTGAATTGTGAGTCACTTGTCACTTTGATTTCAAAAGAATGGTGCAACTAACTTAGTTACCTAATTATCTAAAGCCCTCAGTAAAAGCACTTTTCAGGGCTTTCATGCTCATTTACAGCAAATATCAAATAAAAAGGCCTGCTGATCATTAAACTACAGAACATTATGTGCATAGGCTTTTAATGTTGTCAACTCCTTAACTCCGTCACTTTATAATAACTTTAGAATAAGTGATATTAAGCATGTATAACATGTGCAGTAAAATGGCGCACTCTTTGGCAAGTGTTGCATGAAAGTCACCCTTTATATGCATGTTGTTTGTAAATAGAATATTAGCTGTTAATGAACCCCTTTATGAACCCTTAACAAAGGGAACATTCATGTAAATTGTTAGCAAAAAAAATAATAAAAAAAAATCATCATTTACTCACCCACATGCTATCTTAGATCTATATGAATTTCTATCTTTTGCAGAAAACAAAGGTTTTCAGAAGATTATTTCAGCTCTGAAGGTCCATACAATGCAAGTGAATGGTAAACAAAACTTTAAAACTCCAAAAAGCACATAAATGCAGTATAAAAGTAATCTATATGACTCCAGTGGTTAAATCCATGTCTTCTGAAGCGATCCAATTGATTTTGTGTTAGAACATATTAAACCTCTTTTTCACTATAAATCTTGACAGGAGTCTCTTCGGCGATCGTGATTTCAAGCTCAGTTACACTTCCTAGTGGAAATGGAAGCGCAGCGTAGTTCTAGCGGGAGGACTAGCAGCTGTACATCATCACATCATTAGCTAGGTAACTCCCAGCCAATCTCATGTAAGCCATTGCTTTATAAGTCTGCTCACAATCTATCACATTGCTGTTTCAGTGTGCTAAAATGGCAACCTCCACCACCCCACCACCACCAGTTGAGCCCCATCCTGCACGGTGGTAGGCTCCTCGCCCCTGCCTCCTATCTCCGGCAGGATATAATGGTTCTGAGTACAACTCCCTCGGACCGCCAGACGGGGCTTACGCCAATGAGAGGCATCACTTTTCTGTTTTATATTCATCAAATAAATGTCATCTTAAACCTCACTCAAGCCTGCGTCTTCCCAATAGAAGTGTATTCACGCTTGAAATAATGATCACAGAGGAGACTGCTGTCAAGATTTATAGTGAAGAAGTAGTTATATTTTCAACTGTTCTCACCCAATACCAATTAGTCTGCTTCAGAAGGCATGGATTAAACCACTGGAGTCTTATGGTTTAGCTTTATGTGGTCTTTATGTGCTTTTTGGAGCTTCAATATCTTGGTCACCATTCACTTGCATTGTATGGATCTACAGAGCTGAGATATTCTTCTAAATATCTTCATAGTGTTCTGCTGAATAAAGAAAGTCAGACACATCTGGGATGACATGAGAGTGAGTAAATGATGAGAGAACTTTCATTTTTCGGAGAACTATTCTTTTAATATCTGGCAGTCTGATCAAACAACGAGTCAAGAAAGAGATAAGAATAGCAGTTTATTTTGCTTCCAGTTCCTTAGTCAAATTAGAAGAAGAAAAAATGCATTTAAGGATACCGTTTTCCATGATTGTGTGCGGTAACACTTGGCAAATGTTGTAGGTCACCTGGGTATTCCATGCATACAATGTGCTTACTGTGCATGGTGTACACACTGCAGAAATAGTATGTGTAGCAAACTATTCCAAATAAAGCCAGTTATTTACTTAAATACACATGCCACATTCCACAGATATGGTAAAGTCAGTGTCCCATGACATTTTAAAGCACACAAGGCACAAATCTAGTGCTAATCTAGTCTAAATGTAGTCACCTAATGTTGAGTTTGGCCTGTCTCACCACAGAGGTCTTCACCTTCTTGACTGTATCCAACAATTAAAATCATAAAAGGTCAACCTTTTGACATTTAAACTATCCATCCATCTTCAACCGCTTATCTGAAGTCGGGTCGCGGGGGCAGCTGCTCCAGCAGGGGGCCCCAAACTTCCCTATCCCGAGCCACATTAACCAGCTCTGACTGGGGGACCCGAGGCTTTCCCAGGCCAGTGTGGAGATGTAATCTCTCCACCTAATCCTGGGTCTTCCCCGAGGCCTCCTCCCAGCTGGACGTGCCTGAAACACCTCCCTAGGGAGGCGGCCAGGGGGCATCCTTACCAGATGCCCAAACCACCTCAACTGACTCCTTTCGACACAAAGGAGCAGCGGCTCTACTCCGAGCTCCTCACGGATGACTGAGCTCCTCACCCTATCTCTAAGGGAGAAGCCGGCCACCCTTCTGAGGAAGCCCATTTCGGCCACTTGTACTCGTGACCTAGTTCTTTCGGTCATGACCCAGCCTTCATGACCATAGTTGACCACATTTAAACTAATATTTAATTAATTTTAGTAAAAAGTCTTCTTTGCACTTTAGTGCAATTATTGTAAGATCCTATCTGCACCCCAACGCACATAGTGACAGATACTATTTGCACCCCTAAATATACTAACATACAGTATATGGGTGTCACTACAGCATGGTTATAGTGTCTATTTAGAGTCCCACAGACATCCTACACCAACCCCTAACCCTTACCCTCCCTTGTGAATCTTAAACATGGTTTTACTACCTTAACCATAGTATCACCATGGTATTTTGTATTAAAATCATAGTAATCACAAAATTAAACATGGTTGCTATATTAACACCATATCACTGTAGTTACACCATTAATACTTTGTACTTTAAGCATTCATTTATAGTAGGACCAAAAAGTTTTTACTACATTGTTATTAAATCTGACCTGTGAGATACTTGACTGTGGCCTACCTCATGCTGATGAGGACATCTCCATCGCAGAAGATCGCACTCGTTCCCGTGGCTCGTCGTCGCTTGGGTGTAGATTGCATCACTGTGTTACTAATAATGTAGTAACCGTGTTTTTTGCCAGAAACCATAGTTTTAATGTAGTTAACCATACACAGTAATATGATTGTAATATAGTAACCATGGTTAATTTTGTGGTTACTGTACTTTTACATGGTAAAAAAAATACCATGGTGAAACCATAGTATTGTTAAGTTAGAAATTAAGGTTAAGGTTTAGGGGTTAATGTAGTGTGTCTGTGTATCTAAATAAACACGATAAACACACTGCAGTGATGCCCATATACTGTATGTTAGTATTTAAATATTGGTGCAAATAGTATCTGACACTATGTGCACCAGGGTGAAATTAGTATCTACCATTATTTGCACCAGAGTTTGGGTGAAAATGATATCTGCCACTATTTGCACTGGGGTGTGAATAGCATCTGCAAATCTAAATTTAAGCTTCAGAAAAAGAGGACTATAAATATGCATCTTATAAGAAACATTTTACAGGGGTGGAAAGAGTACTGAAAAATAATACTCAAGTAAAAGAACTGTTACTTCTTAAAAATGTTTGAGTAGATTATAAGTACCTGTCCTAAAACTACTCATGTAAGAGTAAAACAGTAGCTCATTTAAATGTACTCATGAGTAGTGTGTATTGAGTACTGGGTTGCAAAATCTATGCCCCTTTATAGTAAAAACTCGATGCAGCATTTAATACCGTAATTTACATTCCCTTTCATGGCTGTTTGCCAGAAAGAATAGAAAATATAGGTATTTTATTGTGTTTGTGACTGACAACTTCTCAAATACACCAGCTGTGTCCATGATACTGTAAACACTACATGAATCGGAATAAAAAAATAAAAGGATGACATGATTACAGAAATGAAAATATAAAAAAGTTACTTTCAATATCATAATGTATGAAACTATTACATTAAAATCAGTTTATGTGCAGGGTCTAAATTTCCCTTAATGTCGACTGAGAGAGTTATTATGTAGCATAAAACATGTTCAAAACAATGCAAGGAATGCAAAAAAATAAAAAAAATAAAAAAACACTACAAAAACAGGGTCACTTTGCACAATAGAGGAGGTTGAGTAGTTGTTTGGTACAGGCACCACATCAGGCTTTAAAGGGATAGTTCACACATTTTTTATTCTCTCAATATTTAGTCACCCTTATGCCATCCCAGATGTGTATGACTTTCTTTCATCAGCAGAACACAAATTAAGATTTTTAGAAGAATATTTCAGCTCTTTTGGTCCATACAATGAAAGTGAATTAGTGGCAAAATTTTGAAGCTCCAAAAATCACATAAATTAGCATAAAAGTAGCCTAATCCATGTGCCTCCAGTGGTTTAATCCCTGACTTCAGAAATTATATGATAGGTTGGGTGAGAAACAGATCAATATTTAAGTCCATTTTTGCTAGGAATTCTCCTCCCTAATCAGTCAATCTCCTCTTTTACTTTCACTTTCTTCTTCTTTTGTTTTTGGTGATTCACATTCTTCATGCATATCGCCATCTACTGGGGAGGGAGAAGAATTTCCATAAAAAATTGACTTAAAAATTGATATCTGTTTTATGTAGATCATAGGCTAAGTGTAGAAAATGACTCAAAGGTTTATCATTGATACGCGGACATACCTTTTTTTTTTCAGATAAACTTCAAGATTGTTTTGTCGCCCAGCCCTATTGATAACATTGCCTTAATCTCTCACATCAAACCAAATAATCTCAGTGATAGAAAGCTACTTTACAGGCTACATTATAGACACAGAATCTAGTAAGTAGAAATAAGAAATTTACCTCGATATGTTTCTTCAAATTAGAGGCAGGAATAATGCTGATACCTGGCTTGAGCATGTTAAACTCACATGACACAGTCATGCAATTGGCCTTGTTCACTGTGAAAAACGCTTCCAGGTTCAGCTGTGATGTTCAGCTGTAAACTGTGCTTAAGGCATCCATAACAAATGGCACCAAATATGTCAAGCCTTGTTGCGGCAACAGTAAACAGATGCCGCGTTCTATTTTGCATTGCATGTGATGGCGCTTCTCCTGCCAATGAGAAAAATTCCATAAATTCATAAATAAATAAATTCCAGTTTAGACAACCTCAAGGTGCAGAGAAGTGACATTGCTTAGTCAAAGTGTTTTAATTTGTTACACGTTCTTTTATATTATACATTTTTATGCAATTAATTTCTGTATTGTGATTTATATCACCATCTCATGTCCGCCTGCAGTTCCTTCACAAACCCCTAGGGGTTTACGAATGCCTGAATGGGAAACCCTGCAGTAAGGAATTACAATTGTTCATTTTAAGTTAGGTGGATGGAAGGAATTACAAAGCAAAAGACCAAAAGCAGAGACACTTACTCATGCTTAGTCATACGGTGTTATGCCATGTGCTGTTATTAATGACCACTGCCCCATCTACTAGTCTGAAGCCAGTTTAGCTGGCTCTGTTAGTATGCACTGAGTGTGAGAAATGGACACAGCTGGTACTGGACCAGTGCTTACAGATACTTGCAAACTGGCAGACTCCAGAATTTATCGGCAGGCTTTCACTCTGCTTCACAGCACTGTAATTCTCCATAACTGATATTCTTGCATCTTTGGCAAACTTAAAGGATTATGGGATCGGTGTGTCCTGTCTGGTCCAGTGAAGGTGGGTTTGTGCCCATAGGCGACGTTGTTGCGGATGATGTCTGGTAAAGACCTGCCTTACAACAGGCCTACAAGCCCTCAGTCCAGCCTTTCTCAGCCTATTGCAGAAAGTCTGAGCACTGATGAAGGGATTGTGCATTCCTGGTGTAACTCGGGCAGTTGTTGTTGCCATCCTGTACCTGTCCTGCAGGTGTGATATTCGGATGTACAGATCCTGTGCAGGTGTTGTTACATCAGCTGTCCTTCTTGTCTCCCTGTAGCGCTGTCTTAGGTGTCTCACAGTACAGACATTGTAATTTATTGCCCTGGCCACATCTGAAGTATTCATGCCTCCATGCAGCATGCCTAAGGCATATTCATACAGATGAGCAGGGACCCTGGGCATCTTCCTTTTGGTGTTTTTCAGATTCAGTAGAAAGGTCTCTTTAGTTTTAATAACTGTGCCCTTAATTGGCTACCGTCTGTAAGCTGTTCGTTTCTTAACGACCGTTCCACAGGTGCATGTTCATTAATTGTTTATGGTTCATTGAACAAGCATTGAAAACATTGTTTAAACCCTTTACAATAAAGATCTGGTCACAATCTATCACATTGCTATTTCAGTAAGCTAACACGGCTTAACGTTTATGGATTGGCCTCACTGTAACCCAGATTTTTGACTAAACAAGTATTAATGACTGTAATCAATTAATAAGTAATTAATAAAGTTGGGGTACTCGAGTTCGGACTCGGACCCGAGTCCAATTTTAACAGACTTGGACTTGTCATTTTTACTCTGACTCAGATGCATTTTTACTCGGACTTGACTCGGACTTGGATGCATATTTACTCTGACTTGACTCGAATGCATTTTTACTCTGACTCGTCTCGGACTCGGATGCATTTTTACTCTGACTTGTCTCAGACTTGGATGCATTTTTACTCTGACTCGTCTCGGTCTCGGATGCATTTTTACTCTGACTTGACTCGAATGCATTTTTACTCTGACTCGTCTCGGACTCGGATGCATTTTTACTCTGACTCGTCTCGGACTCGGATGCATTTTTACTCTGACTCGTCTCGGATGCATTTTTACTCTGACTTGACTCGGACCTGGATGCATTTTTACTCTGACTTGTCTCGGACTCGAATGCATTTTTACTCGGACTTGTCTCATACTTGGATGCATATTTAATTGGATTGACTAGGACTCGGATGCGTTTTTACTTGGACTTGGATGCATATTTACTCAGACTTGACTGCATTTTTACTCTGACTTGTCTCGGACTCGGATGCATTTTTAATCGGACTTGACTCGTACTTGGATGCATTTTTAATTGGACTTGACTCGGATGCATTTTTACTCAGACTTGTCTTGGACTCGGATGCATTTTTACTCTGACTTGTCTTGGACTCGGATGCATTTTTACTCTGACTTGTCTTGGACTCGGATGCATTTTTACTCTGACTTGACCCAGATGCATTTTTATTGAGACTTGACTCGTATTCAAGCCTTTTGGACTTGGGATTTTTTCAGAGTCTGGCCGAGTCCATGGCATTTGTGCTGCAATGAAAAACAAACAAACAAACAAACAAACAAACAAACAAAAATAATGTAACATAGGGTGACCATGCGTTCTCTTTTCTCCAGACATGTCTTCTTTTTCAGACCTGAAAAAAGCATCTGGCCGGGATTTCAAAATTGCTTCATATTGATGTGATCTCTACAGTTAGTACTATCATACATTCTGTGTATTTGATACTGCACATCAGTTTTCATGCATAGATGTCCTTATGTGTGATTATTCTGGCTGAGAGCAGCAGCACGCACTCTTTCAAAGTACTTTAATTCTCCCTCTCGCCCACGCGCCTGTGTTGTATGTGTGCGCAGGAAAGATATTGTCATTCGCCACACATGCTCTGCCACACTCATCCAGAAAAATCAATAACGTAAGTACACTTTAAAAAGTACGTTCCCCAACTCTGCAAATTATTAAATAGAACAAATGTTTTATCAGACTCATGCTTAATATGCAAAGTCATTTCTAACTGAAAATGTTGACTCTATCGAGACAAAATCAAATATGCTACGTATCAGGGATATTTAAACTAATACGACGGATGAAACAGACCATGATGAAAATTGTACAACTCAGTCTGTCACATATTTGTAGCGCAACCTCTGTGTGTTACCTGTAAAGCTGGCACTTGCGATTCAATGGCAAAAAAGTCAGAAAATACAATGAAGAACACAAGTGAGGGAAGAAGTCTCTTCACCTATTATCCATACTAAATAAAATGTGAAAAGAACGAAACGTCAGCCCAAGGTGTGTTTGATCTTGACTTGGCTACACCTGGACACAGCAAGAAGACTGAAAAGTGTAAAGTGTAGTAATGTTGTATATAAATATTTTTATAATAGTATCTGATATTTTCTGTTTTTATATTATGTTGTTGTATTTAATTATATGGGTATTATTAAATGTTTTAATATTACCATTTATTAAATGTATTAAACATGTTAAACGTCTTAAATGTATTTCACCCATCATTTTAGATAAAACTAAACTAAATTGAATGGACAAATTGAAAATGAAGTATAAATAAAAACTCAATTAAAATTCAAAATTATAATAATTCTGGTTGTAATAACTGACGCAGCTTTCACTTTCTTAAGTTTATGCTTGAGTGGAGGGAAAAGCAACAAATAACTGAAATGTCAACAGAATGCAATAAGAATTGTGTTGAAGGCCAGTTTTGTCTTCATATACCTTAAGCATATACTTTCATTCTGAAACCACTTTGAAGTTTGTTCAGCAGGAAACTAATCATAAAATATTAGAGGTGTTTTTGTTACATTTATATTGACAATTGTGTTTTCTTAGATGTGAAGGTTAAAATAAGCTTAAAATATTGATGTTGTGTTTACGGTTACAATTTGAATTCAGATTCATGAACAGATGAATTCGGACTCGGCCTGTTATGGACTTGGCCTGGAGTCCGACTCGGCCCCTTTTGGACTTGACTAAGGTGGACTCAAACCCAACACTAATAATCAATTACTTTGTAACCAGATTAAGCCACAACACTGTTTTGAAGTGGTGTTTGGGTCAAAAGTGACCCGCCATAAGAAATGAATGCCAAAGACTAAAATACATTTTTTTTAATTTGTCAAATAATGGTGAAAAATAAATAATTCAGACACTCCACAACACAAACATACATAAATGAAGGGGTGATAATATTAAACACCCACAATGCAGATAACACCCCCACCCCCACACAGACATGTTTGTTTGACTATATTAGTGATCTCTCATAGACTTCCACTGATTTCATATCAGGCTTATGACATTTTCTATTTCCAAACTCTACCCCTAAACCTAACCATCACACAAACATGTGCACATCACTAGATTTGAAGGTCAAAATCTTCTGACCCATTTAAGAGCTTTTTTTGTTTTATACTGATGAGGACATTTGGTCCTCATAAGCAGTGTTGGGTGTAATCAAATTACAAAGTAATTAGTTACTGTAGTTTAATTACTTTTTTAATAAATAACGTTGTGTAATGCATTATATTAAAAATTCTTATACCCAGTTTACAGCTGCCAACTTTTAATTAACTTAATTACTTTTTATTACATTATACGGTTATGATTATTTATAATACATTATTTATGTAGAATACATGAATTATGACCACGTAATGAGTTATTATGAAGGAGAAATGTGAGGTGCTGATATTATGACTTGTATGTATCAATGAACCAAAAATATTATTTTGAGTTTGCACAAAAAAAGTGTTTTAGAAGGTAACGTCAAAGTAAAGTAATTAGTAATGTGATTACTTTTCAATGAAGTAATTATTAAAGCAATCTTTAGAGAAATGAACTATTTAACCTGTTGATACGCACCCCCTTTTTGAGCACAAACCATGAAAATGACATACCTGAACTTAAATGTTGTATTTACTGGACCCTTTGGAGTATGGACACAGTTGTAGTATCTTTTGAAAGAAGACACTTTGGGCTTTATTTCCCAAGTTTCAGAATTAATATATGTTGTTATTTTTTCAAGTTAGAGAAGCTGAAGTTTATAGTAATGGAAATATTTTGTGCTGAACATGTTTTAATAATCTAAAAAAACAATAATAAAAGTACCAAGACAACCCAGAAATACAATGTCCTCAAAGCCGATAGTCTAAAGAAGTTACGTTTCAAATTTGAAGATGATCTCACAAAAAATTTGGTTCCTGTGAGCTTTTTTCTCTGTAAAATCGCTGCCCGTGTATGGATTAAAATTAAGACTCCGCCTTTCAAGAAGACACAAAATCTGACGGCACTGCTTGGCTATTATGAATAAAACTACGCCCCATTTTAAAAATAGACTTTGGAGACGGCTCGTTTTGTTTATGAGACTCTAATATATCAGATCATATACAGTTTTACAACATGAATGCTGCTCAGATTGAATAGTTTGTTGAAGAACGATGATGAAGGGTAATTCTTTCAGGCGAGATCTCGTGTAAACAATGGAGAATATATCAATATTTCTCAGATTTATCACTTTTATGGACAAAAAGTGTTATTGGATGTTTTTCAATGAACGCTTGTCATGGACGATTGACCCAAGTGTGTTGAACTGGATTCATCTGGCGATCGTGTTTTCATAATAAAGGTATGAAGTCACGTTTAGATATGGCATGTTTTCATTTGTACTCCTGGCACAAATAACTAAATTGCTGTTTCTGGAGCATTGCTATCGTGAAACAGAGATCAGATATCAATGTTGAACCCTTAAACCTTTGAATAGTTGTATCATTTGTTAACATAAATTACATTTATAGATGGTAAACTATATATTAAATGTAAGCAGAGTGACATCACCACCACGTGTGGGGGAATTGCGTATTAAACTATTTTAAAGAAATAATTAGTAATTCGTAGTCAATTACTATTTTTAAGTAACATTTGAAATAAAAATAAATATATTCTGGGTGGGCCTGGGTCTAATTTGTTTGGGTCCAGGCCCACCCCGGCCCACCCTTGGCTACGCCACTGATCATACAACATAGATCAAAGTCTGAGTCTGACCCCTGTGTGACAGAGTTTATGTAAGAATTTTGATGTTTAAAATAAATGACAGGTAAAATCAAAGTAGAAAAGATCTTAGTATTATCTCTCTGTGGGAGCCATTGCTTAAACTGCTACAAATTACCCTCAATCTCCAACCAAATCCCAGGAGTACGACTGATCCTCACACCTTGATTAGACCTTTAGAATAACGTGCTGATTAATTACCAGTAATAGCATCTCTCACTCCAGCGGGACAGTGAGTAAAAAATACCCGGACTGGATCCAGCACTCGGGATCAGCAGTGGCAGCACAAGAGAACAATCATCCCATCGTTAAACATGGTTACACACTCCCTAATGCACACTTATAAAACAAGGTGAATAAAGCCATCAATAAGTTTGAGAACTTGCACTCTTGCAGGATCATGCTCGCAAATGAGAGAATTGGAATACATGAGACAATAAATATACGCAGGCTTACCTCGTGAAGAAAGTACACAGATGATTTCAGTGTTCTCCGCTTATACACGTGTCTATCATTGTATGCATATCCACTCCGGGTTCAGTTTCAGTGAATGTGAGTGATGGTTCTGCATGGATGCACCTGTCCCGCTGCAGTGCTCTCGCTGTCCCGCACCGACGTCACTTGTTCCAACTGGATTTAAGTTACGAAAGCAATTAATATACTGAGGTACAATACGAATGGGGTTGAATGCATACGTGGCGCATGTCCTGTAAAATGTATAGTACATTTTTAAGCTGTTAAACATACAATGGAAACATGGTGAAAGCATCTGAAGTGAGAACAGCAAAGAAAGACTGAAGAAATGAAGAGATGGTTTGGAGTGGTCAGCTCTGCCTCATCTCGACTTGTCCTCTGTGTCACACTAAATTACAGCTCCTCTCTCTTAACAGATTTACACTGAGCCCACAGAACTAAATGAGGGCATGGGATGGGCTCTATGTGTGTGTGTGTGTGTGTGTGTGTGTAGGAAGCGGCAGAAAAGATAAATGATCCTATGTGAGAATGGGAGGGAGAATGAGAAAGTTTCACATGCACCTAATGAAAAGGGTCCAGAGAATAGTATGAATCATATCCATTCAGTATGTCATTTTATTCATGAAGCAGTCATTGCATGTGAAACATGTGATGTAAGAGCCAGATAAACAGACATTGGATATAAAGGGCCACTGGGAAATAAAACAAGCAAGCTGAAATAAAACATGCTGAGTGGCATGAAGCTCAAAGTGTGGCATTACAGCAGCACTCTACAGAGGAGAACACACACACACACACACACGGTCACTGGACAGCCTCAAGATGTTTTTTAAGAACCATAAACATTCCTCAGCATATCAGAAACAATTGCAGCAACACGTCATGCACCGCTGGTCCTCTAAACACGCTTGGTCAAAATTGACCACTATAAATGAAGAATGCAGCTCAATGATTGGAAGCCATGTCCAAAGACAAAGCAAGGGCACATATTGTTAATTCACATTGTAATATTTTATCAATATTATAAAATGTTATCCCGAGAGGTTTGACCTGATTTGAACTTCTTGTTTTCACTTGAATATCTTCCGAAATCTCTACCATTTCTAAAAATAACATAGAAAAGGCTGCCACACCAAGGACATAAGAGCACCATAGCTATACAAGTATGGACCAATTAATTAGTAACGCATGTTAACTCCGAACAAAAAGTACATGCATCAAAGTGAAAACACAAATGTGTTCTGATGTGTTCCTTGGTTTGGGAATATATGACAAAAAGATCTTTTACACTTTAAAAGATACAGCCCCCAACTCTGAATTTTAGTTCTGTTTGTAACAAAATTTAAAGGGATAGTTCACCCAAAAATGAAAATTCTCTCATCATTTACTCACCCTCATGCCATCCCAGAGGTGTATGACTTTCTTTATTCTGCTGAATACAAATGACAATTTTTAGAAGAATATCTCAGCTCTGTTGGTCCATACAATGCAACTTTTTGTAGGTCCGAAAATCAAATAAAGGCAGCATAAAAGTAATCCATATGACTCCAGTGGTTAAACCCATATCTTCAGAAGAGATATAATAGGTGTGTGTGAGAAACAGAAACAAATTTAAGTCAATACAATTTTGTTACTCTAAATCTCCACTTTCACTTTCACATCTGAAAGTCATATGTGGCCCCTGTTTAGTTTCACTTTTGCATCTGAAAGTGAAGGTAAAAGTGGAGAATTAAGCTAAAAAAGCACTTAAATATTGTTCTGTTTCTCACCCACACATATCATATAACTTCTGAAGATATGGATTTATACACTGGAGACATATGGTTTACTTTTATGCTGCCTTTATGTCATTTTCAGAGCTACAAATGTCTGATCACCATTTACTTGACATACAGAGCTGAGATATTCTTTTAAAATTCTTAATTTGTGTTTTGGTGAAGAAAGAAAGTCATACACATCTGGGATGGCATGAGGATGAGTAAATGATGAGAGCATTTTCTTTCTTGTGTGAACTATCCCTTTAACGGCCAATATGCAACTAGAACAGAGAGTCCAGCTCAACATTAATGTCAGCACTTGGGTGGTTAGATTAACTGTCTTTCTTCTATCATTATCTTACACTGCAGCGTTGAACTCTTGTGACAAAGCTACAGAACAGCAGTACAAACCATTCAAATAATTACATTAAAGGTGCTTTGTGTCATTTCTGAAAACATAATTGCAAAAACAATGACTGTTTTCAAAAAATCCACTCTTGTCGATGTTTGGACAAACAGGTAGTACCACCCCAAACTCACACCATTGGTTGAACAAACTAGATTACACACTTCGGCTTCAAAATAACTCTATTTTGAGTAACTCTACAGGTATACAGTATTGTACATAAAGATATTTTTTACAATGTAAAAAGGATACATTTTAGGATCAATATATCATAGATTCATACAAATGAATAGCAAATTGCTGCAGTATTGGTGCATACAAAAATAGATTTATATTTTCATTAAAGGAATGTCAGGCCTGACTTGAAATGTTCCAGTATTGATCCCTTTTCTCAAACTTCTGTAATGAATCACCATCACACACCATCAGATTTCATCAAATTCTAGAGCATCAAATCTTTGTGTATCTGAAAACAAGAGACATAAAAGACATTGGCATGATATATAAAGACATTCATTTTGGAACATTCTATATCGAAGCAATAAAATATGAGAGGAAATATTATATTATGTACTGTGAAGTATATACATATTGGCTATACGCTATGGTGTTCTTACTCTGTGTGTGCTGTGCATTGATTTACACAGATGAACAGGTGTTTTGCATCATAGCTGTTACTATATCATATACTTCAGCACAGCTGGAACACTGTATACACCAACCAGCATCCAGGATCAGAACTAACCTTTTTATTATTAATTTGACTCTGTGCTGGTATATGTGAAAGAAGCACAGATGTTTCATTACCCTTTCATTTGTCCATTCTTGCTCTCCGTCTCAGCGCTCAAGTTGGTCCTGTTGCAGATATCTGGAGCAGTCGGACACCTTCTTAACCTCACTGACGTTTAAACTCTCAGAGCACATGGGGCACACTGACTCGGTCTCTAACAGCCTGAAACAAACAAACATACAAATATAGAAAATCAAAGGATGGATGGAGAGATGGATGTGTGGATATCAGTGTCAAAAATGTAAATTTTCATAATGTTTTTTAAAGGGATAGTACACCTAAAAATGATAATTTACTCACCCTCATGCCATACCAGATGTGTATGACTTTCGTTCATCTACTGAACACAAATTAAGATTTTAGAAGTATATTTCAGCTCTGTGTGTAGGTCCTTTCTATGCAAAGTGAATGGTGACTAAAACTTTGAAGCTTCAAAACGCACATAAAGACATAAGTATGTCTTTAGATCATAAAATAATCCATACAACTCCAGTGGTTGAATCAATATCTTCAGAAGTGTTATGAGAGGTCTGGGTCTTTCACTTTCAGAATGTAAAAGTGAAAGTGGAGATTTATAGTAAAAAAGATTTAAATATTGATCTGTTTCTCACCCAAACCTAATATATTGCTTCTGAAGATATGTATTTAATCACTGGAGTCTTGTGGATTACTTTTATGCTGCCTTTATGTGGTTTTCGGAGATTCAAAGTTCTGGTCCCCCTTCACTTGGATTGTATGGACCTACAGAGCTGAGATTTCCTTTTAAAAATCTTACACATCTGGGATGGCATGAGGGTGAGTAAATGATGAGAGAATTTTCATTTTTGGGTGAACTATCTCTTTAAGAAGCAATGTATGAGGGCATTTATTTCAGCCACATAACAGTGTGTCCATTTATGTTGAATACTTAAATAGAATCAATTAATTACAATATTTTCCCTTCGAAAAATTTTCAATCTTAACAATTATGGCTATTTGTTTATAAAATGAAACCAATATCAACTACAAAAGTAGCTGTGAATAATGCACAAATATTGCACAAAAAACTCAGAATACATTTTAAATCATCAGTCGGTCCCGAATTAAGATGCTTTCATCCTAATTGAATGGGACTCACTGTGTGAACTCTGAGCAGAGAGCAGGGAAATCACAGTGTGGGCAGACACACCAGTCCTCCTTGACTAAGTGACGACCCTGCGAAGGATGACACACATCAATCAGACAGACTGAGTAAACTGTACATGTCTTTGTGTACACACTAAGAGGTTAAGTCAAGATTATTGTCATTACACTCATTAGAGTCAAAAGTGAGCTGAGAATGAAATATAGCACCTAGAGATGTAGATTTAACAGGAGGAAGAGGCTCTGTGGAACTGAAGCTGCAGGCTGTTTCCACTGAGCAAGAACTGCTTGTGTTCACTCGGTGCAGTGATGCGGTGTATTAAGTTGTTTCAGTACTCACTGTTGCGATACAGTAGGGAAGATTGTTTTTGCAGCCGGGACAGAGCAGCTCACAGTCAGGAAGGCTGAAGCCGCAGTAGGGACAGGGTGAACTTTCCTCCTCGACCTCAGAGGTATCTGGCCGACTGAAAAACAGAGCTTTGGGGTAACTGATTGGTTGAGTCTGGAAAAAACAATAGTAGTAAAAGGCATTTTATACATTTCCCTCAAAGCAGTGAATGCGCGGAATGAACGCGCGTCCTTTGAATGAGCTATTTTTTTGTCGCACATACTTAAACTGCTCAGGCAAGACGTCAAAAGAATGACCAGTGAACCCAACATCTCGTTTTGACGTCCTTCAAGGGGGTGTCAAGGGTGGCAGGTCTGATTTTTGTATGTTTTATTTTAGGATATTATTATAGGAAAAATGGACAGGAAGAATAAGGTAGGGGGAAGAGAGACTGAGTGTCTTACCGAACCATGGCCTCAATCTTCTTCTTATATTTAACATCAATCTTGTTACGATATTCTGGTCTCATCAGCATAGAGGCAAAACTGAAGGCAGAGTTCCTCAGACCAGCACGATGACATTCAATAACTGCTGAAGTGAGGATGGGAACAATGTCTGTAGGCCACACACACACACGGATACACACACACGGACACACACACACGGACACACACACGACACACACGGACACACACACACGGACACACACACACACACACACACACACCCACCCACCCACCCACACACACACACACACACACACACACACACACACACACACACACACACACACACACACACACACACACACACACACACACACAGCAAGAGAGAGAGATTAATGCTAATTTATAGGAGGATCTGGCAGCTATAATGGCTCTGAGTATAGGAGTGTGTGTGGGTGTGTGTGTGTGTGTGTTTAAGAGAGGCTCACGGGACGGAAATTTGCTGATGTTGTTGGACACACGGATAAGCATTCGTGCTCCCTTTAAATGATCTCCTCTCTTTACATGGATCTGAAAAATACAAGAAAGAACTAAAACAAACACAATCTGCACTGAAAGAAATTTCCAGCGATAAAAATATCTGACATTCACAGATGCATTCTCTGTCCTTTGCATGTTTGGTTACCCAGTTTTCCTCATTACAAAATGTGCATAAATTTACAACAGCCTGAAAAAAGTACATGGACACTTAACCCTAAAAATGTTTCTGTATCATGGGGGATACAAACATTTAAAGGGATAGTTCACCCAAAAATGAAAATGCTCTCATCATTTACACACCCTCATGCTATCCCAGATGTGTATGACTTTCTCTTTTCTGCAGAACACAAATGAAGATGTTTAGAGGAATATCTCAGCTCTGTTGGTCCTCAAAATGCAAGTGAATGGCGACCAAAACTTTGAAGGCCAAAAAGGCAGTATAAAGGTAATCCATAAGACTCCAGTGGTTTAATCCATGTCTTCTGAAGCAATATTTTAGGCGTGGATGAGAAACAGATCAATATTTAAGTCCTTTTTTAACTGTAAATCTACACTTTCACATTCAGCCACCTACTGATCAGGGCCGGTCAAAGGTGGAGATTTGTAGTAAAAAAAATAAAGGACTTAAATATTGATCAGTTTCTCACCCACACCTATCATATCTCTTCAGAAGACATGGATTTAACCACAAGAATCGTATGGATTACTTTTATGCCTGATAGTTCTGATCGCCATTCAATTGCATTGTATGGACTAACAGAGCTGAGATATTCCTCTAAACATCTTAATTTGTGTTCTGCAGAAGAAAGAAAATCATACACATCTGGGATGGCATGAGGGTGAGTAAATAATGAGAGAAATGTCATTTTTCGGTGAACTATTTCTTTAAGAGGTTGGGGAGAGGGCATTGAGTGAGTATTATTGTGAAAAATACTGAAAAGGGGTTCCCTGCAAATACTGAGGGCATTTTGTATTTGAAGTCTGGCATCAACTCATAATCTTTGTCTAAAAGTAAAAAGGCAGCATTTTTGGAGAAGACCGTTGAGAGAGGCAAACGCTCCTATCTTTTCAATGTTATTTTCATGATTTCTACAAGGTATAAAATTGAAAATAAAAGTAATATTTTAGAAAAAAAAAAAAGAAAAAAAAAGGTTCCTTTAAATGCTTGCCCTTTTTAAAGTGTATGAATTTCATTGCATTGCATAACAAACATGTCATACTAGAACAAATGACATCAGATTTTTTTCTCAGTTATAATGTAACTTTTCTAAGCCATTTTTGCCGTTTCTTTTTACCAGCTGGTCCTGAGGTCATTTTTAGTGTATTTACAGTCAGTTTGCAACACACCTCTGAAGTTCACACAGGTGTCCAAGCAGAGTTTGACAACCAGAAAATGTTGAAATACATTATACTCATTAGATTAGATTTAATCGTCTTTCTGAGAAACATTTAGCTTGAAAAATTCATTTGTGCTAACATTTTTTAGGATAAATGGCACTTTTGATTTGACCATTTTGGTTTGATTATTTTTATATCTAATCCCATGAGATTTATATATTTTTAAATGTATCTTAGATGTAATTGTGAAGGCCACTGTAAATATATATATATATATATATATATATATATATATATATATAAAAATACTGAAATAAAAATTAATGTTGTTTAAATAAATGATAATAAAAAATATTAAAATAACATTTTGAATATTTTGGAATAACTAAATATGGTCAACTGCTTTCCTATATGTGTAAAAATGTTTATTACCTTCACCAGTATGTAGCTGTGAAGGATCATCAGGTTCGTGGCCATCTCTGCTGGGATCTTAATCTGCTGTGTTTGAAGCTCAGAGTACATGCTGTACAAAACATCATGGGCATTTCTGTAGTTTCCTACAAAACAAAATCCACAAATACATGTAAGTCCATGTACTACACGTATACACAAACATCAATTATATGGCTAACTGAACAAACAGGACTGAAAAGCTATAATCAGACCAGCAGACTGCTCCTCTCTGGCGATTATAATGGCAGTTCTCGCTGCCTCTCTGTACTGTTTGAGAGCCATGTACAACCGGAACAGGTATTTTGCATCCTAGGAGAGAGCAGAACCAACAAATATTATCTAGTGCCGTGGTTCTCAACTTGTACTGGTCTGTTCTGGTCAAAAGTAGCAGGGCAAAAACAAAGCTAAATGCAAATGCCAACTTAGACATGTTGCATAACATGCTCTCATTCTTTAAATTCATGAACAATACTATGCAAGGTATATAAAAAAGAAGAAGATGTGACTACATTACATTTTTGGCAGCTGAGAGCATGACATGATTGAAATTCATGATTAGCCTATATTTGGATATTGTTGGGCATATGTAGTGCAATGGTTGACTTTAGGGACATTATTGTTTACTTCTGTACAATAAATAATGCTAGTACTGTGTTGGGTCTTCACTCGATGTCCAATGTAGAATTGGGGATCTGAAGCAAAACCAGTTGAGAACCACTCAATAGGTCACTACTTAATGCTATTTTCTCTATTAACACAATTCTGTTACTACAGTATATACCAGTGTCAGCAAATACTAAGACAATGATATAGACCACCCAACGGCTAGACAAATGATTTGCTCTGAATCAAACCATTTCCAGCAATAACAAAAACACAAACACACCGAGTCAGAAAATGCTGAGGCTCTTGTTAAGTTTCATCACATGAAGCAATAAAGCAGATGAACTCTACTGAAAACATACACACAGACACACACAGAGTGCAGGTTGCTTCTGTAGGGTCATCACAAGAAGTATGAACAGATTCAATGAGCTACTCACGGCAAGAGTCTACATACACGCAGTGACACGCAAGAGAGAGGGATGAAAAGAGGATGAGAAAGAGATGATACAAGGAACCAAACAGAGAATGGGAGCAACAAAAAAATTAAAGTACAGAAATGTACATGATTCCAAGTACTCAACAGATATGTTTCACCATGTTTTAAACACTGGGACTAAATAGGTCAAATTTTGACATTTTCTAAAGAGAACACTCATTTACAGAAAAAAAAATTATGCTATTTTTATTCACATTTTGAAATTGCGCATAAGAAATCTTTAATGGAAACGCTTGATATGCGAATAAACTTTCTAACTTCGCTATGAGTTTCGAATGAATTAAAATGCACATTAAGGTGATAGAAATGGTTTATTCGCAAAACGATGTTGTGTTTTGACCATTCGTGCATGTGCTATGAGAGTGCGATAGCTTGATGCGACTAGCCCACCGAAAGGTCCTACCTTGGCACATAGAGCCTATAGATAATCCACACATAGCTACTGATTTAATAATAATCATAGCAATCTTTAAAGCGTCATGTTCAGTGCTTAATTGGAAAATTATGAAGTAATGAGTGGCTTATTGCTTTCACAAAGTGTTACCATGCAGTGGTGGTGAGTTGCCCGGTAACAAATATTGCACTGGTAATATCATAAATGTTTTTTTTATGATAACAATATATATATATAAAAACATATTTCCCCCTTTTAGGCATTCTTAATAGGCAGAGTTAAGCATCAAATAGTTATCATAGATGTGAAATATTATAAATACATTAACATGGGTTAGTGACATCAGAAACATGAAGATTTCTTGAAGACAATTTAGCGATTTAGTTTCAATAAAGGGTTTTCTTTGGCCAAGGGAGAGAAGTTAAAGTTATTGTAGAATTTAAATATTATGTGTGTTCACATGGTAGATTCAACTCTTCAATTACAAATGATCAAGGAAAATTGGATTCTTTCACAATGACCCAAGAATCACATTTTCATTGATCTTTCCACCTAATGTTTCGCATCTACAGCTTTCTGCTAGTAAGATTTGGTTATATTTTCATTACCTTTGGCATTCCATCACTTTCTCCCATCAAGTAATCAATAAGCTGATTGGTTAGAGCTTCATCCTTTGCCTCCCCAACCTGTTTAGTAGACAGTCGTAAAAACAATTCATCGCCATATCTCTATAATCATCATCATCATTGTAATAATTCTTTTCAACAATTATTGATACATTAGAAATAAATATAAAATTATTATTTTAATGTTATGAACAAGATAACTATTACAATCAATATACAAAACTATGCTTTAAAGTGAATTCTGGCATCATATTATTTTCTGGTCTTATTTCTTTTAAAACCTGGCCCAGAAAAGGAGCACACTGTCTGAATTAGAAAACATAATGTCTCATATTATCATGTTCCAATGTCAACCAATGGTGACAATTACAATTAATAAAATATGTTCACCCAAAAAGGAAAATTCTCTCATCATTTACTTATCCTCATGCCGTCCCATTTGTTTATGACTTTCTTTCTTCTGCTGAACATGAATTAAGATTTTTAGAAGAATATTTCAGCTCTGTTGGTCCATACAATACAAGTGATTGGTGAATACAAATTTGAAGCTCCGAAAAGCACATAAAGGCATCATAAAAGTAATCCACAAGACTCCAGTGTTTAAATACATGTCATCTGAAGTGAGATAGGTGTGGGTGAGAAACAGATCAATAATGAAGTCCTTTTTCACTATAAATTTCCACTGTCACTTCCACATTATTTCTTCTTTTGTTTTTGGTGTCATATTCTTTATGCATTACATTACCTACTGTGCAGGGAGGATCATTTAGAGTAAAAAAGGTCTTAAATATTGATCTATTTCTCACACACACCTATCATATCACTTCTGAAGACATGGATTAAACCACTGATTTATTAACCATAAATTACTTTTATGTTGCCTTTATGTTTTTTGGAACTTAAAGTTTTGTTCACCATTCCCTTGCATAGTGAGAATCAACAGGGGTGAAATACTCACCTAAAAATCTTCATTTGTGTTCTACAGAAGAGAGAAAGTCATACACATCTGGGATGGCATGAGGGTAAGTAAATGATGAGAGAATTTTCATTTTGGGTGAACTATCCCTTTAAAATCACTATTACTTATTGATTACAGTCACCAATATTGTACATCCCTCTTTTTAATAAATGAGGTCTAATAATGACAATAAAGAGTATAAAAGTGTAATTAAGAGAGAATCAATTGCTCTGTGGCTGTACTCACTGTCTCAATGGCCATCTCTATGGCCAAACTGTCATCCGAGCTAGGGCATTTCAAAAAGTGCTTCAACGCCTGTGTGTGTGGACAGACAGGTACAGAGAGAGAGAGAGAGAGAGAGAGAGAGAGAGAAACAAAAAATCTATTAATAACCATTTAATGACAGAAATAATTAGCACAGTCAGTTGGGTAAAGAATCCCCTCAAGAGATAATGAGCAAAGAGAGAGGGGCAACCAAGTGTGACGAAAAGTGAAAGACAGAGAGAGTGCACTCAGGCATGAGAGGGAAAGAGAGACTCGTGTATTTTAAAAAGTGCTTCCTGCCAGCAGTTGACGCATCATGTATTTTGTAAACAAATGGCACACACAGAGGCCTCGTACCCTGCTGTACTGGCCACACTTCTGAAAGAACTTCCCAGCATGAAGATGATTCTTCTCTCCCTCAAAATACAGTGCTATACTCTGGTAATCTTCGATTGTTGCCTCTGAACCTGGACACATGAACAAAGATACACAACTGTATGAAAATATCATGAACATGATGCAGAAAAATTCTAGACAATCGAAGATCAACATATTAATTTCATGTATAGAATAAATAAGCACTTGTCCGGACAGATATATTGTTCTGATTTTTTTTTTAAAATGTGATGATCTCACCAATGATGTCAGCATAGATCTCCATTTGCCCATGCTGCTGGGCGAGCTGAAAAGCTTCGTCACTGCAGCGCGACAAAACCAGGAACTGAATAGCTGAGCCATAATCGCTCAAATGCAGGAAAAACCTTCAGTCGCATAACACAGAAAAAATTTGACAGTACAGAAATAAAACAAATATCATGAAATATGAGATCAAATATTGTGTAAAAAAGTAACACTGTCCCACAGCAACATCAGCGGATAAAGCATCTCTTTTACCTCCCTAAAGGCCTTATCACACCAAATGCAAATTCTCACAGGGATTTCTAACCATGGTTAACAATTTGAATTGAATGGATTTCTATGAAGACTTTCAAACTTTTTTTACAGCGAGTGTTGATAAAATGCACTGACCAATAAAATATAAGCTTAAGATCACATGATAGGCTCAAGTTTCTCATTGAGGTCCTCAAGCATGGCATGAGGAATGTGAGAGGGGTAATGGCAAAATAAAGGCAAACACTCACATGAAAAAATGCAGTGCCTCTACTTAGCTGTGATTGGTTGACCACACTGTAAATGGGTTAATGACCGAAAACAGTACTATTTTTGAACCAGTTGGCAAATCTGCATGAACTGGTCAATCTGGCTGAAATGGACAGGCTAATTATAAAGTAAAGTGCTCCCCCTTTGATATCACTACGTTCAGTCACATCAAAATGAGAACAGGTCACAAATGAATTGATAATCTGTGAGTAAGCCTGTTTTTAGCGAGCAAACACCTCAGTTAAACAAAGGGTGTAACTCTGTGCCTGTGACCTTCAAGAAACCTACGGTGTTTACCGAGCAATTGTTGACTAAGGATCTGAAAAGAAGGTGACTATAAATAATTGGCAATCAACAGGCAGTAGTAACAAATATGTGATATATGAGTTTTATTGCAGTAATTACCTTTTTTAAAGGTATAAACTTAGTGTAAATAATAGTATATACCAGTAGTATTTAAGCATTGATAGTATGTATAAGGTAAAATCATATTCCATATCATCCGAGAAACTGTGTAAACATCAAGTGTACCTGGAACATGAACATATATAGGAATAAAAAATTAAATAAAAAACAGAAAGAAAGACTTTGCCTCCACATTTCAGAAGTCCCTTACATCCCACTGGCTGACATTTATTTAAAAAAGTGCAGTCACCCTTTACTGACCTGGCCACCATCTTAGCTCCTTCGATGGACTGAGTTTCTCGTACGATACGGACAGCCTCCTCAGGGTTATTAAGATGCTCCAGTAGAATACGAATTACATTATCCCAGTCTCGTGCACTTTCATAGGCCATTGCTGCTTCTTTATATCTACACACACGCACACGCGCACACACACACACACACACACACACACACACACACACACACACACACACACACACACACACACACACACACACACACACACACACACACACACACACACACACACACACACACAGTTTGGAATGTGGATGGCAATTCAGGGCATGATAGACAGTGGATGACCTGTCATAGATATTTCCAAGCTGCTTTTAGTAAAAACTAGTCTTGATGGAGTCTTAATGGTGGTTTTAATGTGGTGTTAGTTCTGTCAATCCATAATATAATTTGGGTGTTTTCGATAAGATGGAAGCGTTTGTATTTGCATTGTTTTGATACATACTTGCCATCAGCCTCCTTTGCCTTAGCATACTGTAAGTGAATCTTCGGGGAGGTCACATGGGGCAGGAGCTCGCCCACCTTTGCCCTGATATTAGGAGGTTAGAGGTAAATGTTGAGTTAAAAATCCCAGTTTTATTTTAGGGTTGCACGATATGGAGGAAAAACGCAATATGCGATAAGTAGTTGGATAATGCGATATTCGATATGCATTGTGATAATCCTATATAGTCCTGCAGATAATCCTGCAGAATATTGGAACCCCCACCACCCAAATATACTGAAGTTTATTAGGAGAATAAAAGGACTTAAATCCCATAGATCACAATCAAAGACGTCTTTGGTTTGGCATATATACTGCGTATAATATACTGTTTTACCATTAGATGCACATTCACAAATGTGACGCTGTGACTTGACAATTGACACCCTCCTCCCCTGATATCAGTGACGCCCCACCCTTTTGATCAGCCACCCCTCCTAGACCCATGACAAGAGTGGGCAGGAGAGAGAAGGGGCAGAGTGACTTTTTTTCCCCAGTTAGCAGCACAGGGTGGCACACCTGAACTCAATAATGAGCCTCATCACCTCAGCCTTTAAAAAACAATCAGGCCTATCCTCTGGAGTCCAGTCTCGTCATGCTGGTGTCCATAAAGGTCCAGGAACAGAGCGGGGAGGGTCTGGCATAAGTTAGATACATCGCAGGACCTGCACCTCAGACCCCAGATGCAAATTAGATGTGACGCTGGGGATAGGACCATGCGTGACGGCCCACAGGACATCATGCTGGGCTGATCTTCCCCTCACATGCCGCAGCCCAGGGAAGTTGATCCATTTGGAAGGAGCCGCCACTCCAAGTGCCCAAGACCAAGTAGCTGGAGCTCGTTGCAGCTGCCGGACCCTGCAAATTATACCTGGATCTTCCACTGTCATCACCACCTATCCTCCACATAAACCCCAGTCAATGAGAGGACACCAGAAACCCCTTTGTTTTGGACACTTTATTCCACCTTTTTGGTGTTTATTATTTTAAATAAATGCCTCCACGAGGCCTGAGGCCATACCCACTGTGTTTGTCTCTAGCTCACCCAAATACAGTGGTGGAGAATGTGGGCACCTTTGTGGGCAGAGACGGCACAGTTGGGCAACAACGACGAGGTTACACAACATCTTGCTTGCCGGTCGGCTGGAGAACCCAGAGGGGGATTGAGAGCTCAAGGGGACAGCCTCCCAACTGCCAAAAGGGTTTACATTTGCCATTTGCCATTTACCCTGCGGCTGGTTGAGGCTGTCATCTTATCAACCAGTGTTTTTCTGTCCCTACCCTAGTGCGGCCAAGAGGGACAGATGGCCTGTAGAGGTATCCCCGACATGACCACTCCAACCAAATACAGCCTAGTGAAGGATGTAGCAGTCTCGTGGGAGTGGCTGCAATGGAGGCAACAATGGAGCTCACTTCTTTTTGGAAGACTTCTCTTCATGCTGGCGTCCTCACAGGTCCAGGAACGTAGCAGATCCCCGCACCCCGGCGCAAAGGACTGGAGCATGCGTCGTGGCTGACGGGACAGGATGACGGGCTGCTATTCCCCTCACACTCTGCAGACCAGGGAAGCCTAGCCGCTTGGAAGAAGCCAACATGCCTTGCGCCCCGGACCAAGGAGCTGAAGCTCGTCATAGTTAATGGACCTCGCCCATTATACCTGGACCTTACCCTGTCATCACCACCTATCCAGCACATAACCCCCATTCACCACGAGGATGCCAGATTCCCCTTCGTTTTGGACACTTTCCCCTTTGGACACTTTATTCCCCTTTCCTATGTTTATTATTTTAAATAAATGCCTGATTTAATCGCCCAATCCGTTATTGTTGAAAAGGACATGGGGAAAATGAATGGGGAATTTCTTGTGCTTTAAATCTGCACCTATGCACACTGCATGCACATACACCTTGTGACAATCATGTGCCCAGTCTATTGTTGGCAATCTGTGTCACTATAAATGTTACATGTTTAAAGTATTATCTATTTACTTATTACTATTTAAAGTACTGTTTATAGATATTCATATTGCAATATGTACATCTGCGATATTTCAAAAAATGCAATATATCGTGCAGCCCTACTTTGATTCTATGGCTCATAGCGCACATGTATATGCTTGTTTAATGTTTACTGAGGTGTTAAGTTTTATTACCAGTTTTTGCAGCGTATGTAGACAGAAGCAGCTTTGTCATAGTACTGGCCTTTCTCATACAGCTGAGCTGCTTCTGAATATTGCTGTACATAAAAACATTCAGCCCATAAGAAAATATGAAAACATGCAGTGTACTTCTCTCTAGCAGAGCTAAATGAGTTCATCACACATAAATGCACATACCTTCATGCTCTCCAGAATGGCTCCACAGTCTTTCTTCAGAGATTTGCTGGGGTGTTTGATGGCCTGGTTGGCTCCTCTGCGGATGTCACCCATACGAATGGACATACGAGCCACTCCTGCCAGGCAGTTCTCATCATGATCCTGGATCTACACATACAGGACCTATCATCTATGGGCTTAACACGTGCTATGGTGGATCATGTCAGAGGCAAAAAGCTATTGTATGGCATCATTTAGCTTTGAATATAGCAAACAAGTCACAAGGACTACTTTTATGGTACTTATACGGTGCTTTGTTTTATCTTTTTTGGTGCTTGTCAGCCCCTGGCCACTACATGCTTTCACTGTATGGAAAAGAGCAGCATGAACATTTCTCCTATTGAGTGCCACAGAATAAAGAAAGTTATACTAGTTTGGATTGACATAAGTGTGATGATCATTTTAATTTTGGGGTGAACAATTCATTCACAATTACTGATCATCATCACAAACACACACTCACCTTGTTGTTTCCTGTTAAGCCTTTCTCGTAGTGAGCCAGTGCATTCACATAATCTCCACTAGAGGGCAACACAACAAAAATAAGACATTACCACCAAAAAGCAATAATACCTGCTTTTCCTACCAGAGAACTCTAGCATACAGTAGAAAGCAAGTCCTTCAAGTACAGTAAAATTTGCATGAGCATTCATATATAGTTGACTAATGTAAAGAAATGCAGTTGACTCACACAAACTCTAGCTGTATGGCATATTCTTTAGAAATGAATGGGATCTCATCAGGGTCTAGTCTTTTAGCCAGCTGCAATGCACTGTCCCAATGCTGCAGGTCCCTTCTCATCTACACACACACACAACAGCACAACTGTTACGAGCCACAGCTTAGACCTGGGAAGTCTAATAGCTCATAGATTTGGATGCATACTGTACAGGTGAATCTCACGAAGACATGTCCAGGTCACAGTTTGTATCTTTAATCTGCTTTAAATCTCTCAAAATCTCTCTCTTTTTTTTGTGGGATGAAATGTGACCTGGACATCATTCATACAAGAACTCTCTGAATGTGCGTTGGTCCCCATTTCACCTCCAGGGCTGCCATAGGATAGGAAGACGTAAGATACAGGTCCTGAGCTCGGTTGTAGTCATTGCAGAACATGGCCAAATGTCCAGCTAACAAATTCTGATCCTCTATTCCCTACAGACACAGTTGAGAAAAAACCCTTTAGTATGTGATAGAGTCAAAACTTCTCCAGTACCCCAAAAACACACAATGACTTGTGATCTCACCTTGATATCCTCTAGGGACATGACCATGCCAACGTTTCCCATCATGCGGTATACCCTGATGGCCAGCTCCACCTCAATGTGGTGCAGACAGGCTCTGCCCAGCTCACCCCATGCCTCGGCATTGTTCAGAGCTTTACATATATCCCAAGCATCAGAGAACCTGTACAAACATCAGGGGCAGAAATTGACTTTTTTGTTATTAGTTTAGTTTTAGAGGCAACTTTAAAATTTATGAGGACAAATAGTTTGGTAACACTTTACAATAAGGTTTTATTTGTTAGCAATAGTTAACAACATTAGTTAACATGAACTAATGATGAACAATACTTTTACAGGAACTATAAAATCTTGGTTAATGCTAATATCAACATATAGACCATTTCAAGGACTGTCGGTTTAAGGAAGTGACATCTTCATTCCTTGAACATTTCCTGCTAATTGTTGAACTCATTCAAGACAACAGCACTTCATTCATAGTGACTTTAACATGATTAACGGTACTAACGTTAACACGATTGTCATAAAATGTCTTTATTTAAAATGTGGACCATGTTGTTCAGTGGCTGGATGCTTTCTGGATACCTGGAAATGTCAAAAGCAACAACAAATGGATGCATGAACCCGCTGCAGTGAAGCGATATGGCTGGCAATACTAACAACTATAGTATATGTCTATTCTCTGGTAGTGTACGACATTTATACCAACTAATTTTAAAAAACAGGCGTGAGTTTGTAAGGTAGAGTTCTAAAAGTGCCTTTAAATTGCTCCCATTATAATGAATGAAGCTGCACAAGTCTTTTACTATTTCATGTTGTCATTTAGAAGACACTTTTATTCAAAACGACACACAAATGAAGCACATAAGCAATTTGTCACACAGAACTCAGTGCTCCCAGGCCAGTAGCGTTATAATTCCTTTGTTATTGTTTACATCCTTGAAATAGTCTATACTAATACATTTTTAAAGTCAAAAGTTGTATTTGTTAACATGCACTATAAACTAACATGAACTAACAATGAACGATTGCATTTATATTAACTAAGCATATAAATTAGCAGTGCAAATTTGTTTAAATGCAGTAAAAAATATTGTTCATGATAACTAATGGATGAACTAATGTTAACAAATGGAAACTTATTGTAAAGTGTTAACAAATGTTGTTGTTCTTAAGCACATAAAAACAAATAGAATGTCATCTATGTCAAATCCTTCAACTGATTCAGATAAAAGTTAATAAATAAATAAATGTTAATAAATTCTCAATCTAAACTAATATTACTACTGTTACCAATAAAATCAACAACAAATACGAAAGTAGCTGTAAGTAATGCACAAAAACGTAACAAGACAATAAATGCTCTGTGGCCAGGGTCCAATATGAGAGAGATTGTGAAACTATAACAGAATATCTATTCATTGTTTCATAACAGATTACAGTTGAAGTCAGAAGTTTACATATACTTGGGTTGAAGTCATTAAAACTAATTTTTTAACCACTCCATAGATTTAATATTAGCAAACTATAGTTTTGGCAAGTCGTTTAAGGACATCTAATTTGTGCAATTTTTCCAACAATTCTTTACAGACAGATTGATTCACTTTTAATTGACTATATCACAATTCCAGTTGGTCAGAAGTTCACATACACTGAAGTCAACTGTGCCCTTAAGCAGTTTGGAAAATTCCAGAAAATTATGTCAAGCCTTTAGACAATTAGCTTCTGATAGGAGGTGTACTGAATTGGTGGTGTACCTGTGGATGAACTTTTAAGGCCTACATTCAAACTCAGTGCCTCTTTACTAGACATGATGGGAAAATCAAAACAAATCAGCCAAGACCTCAGAAAATAATTGTGGACTTCCACTAGTCTGCAAGTGCCCACGGGGACAAAGATCTTACATTTTGTAGAAATGTCCTCTGGTCTGATGAAACAAAATTTTAACTGTTTGGCAATAATGTCCATCGTCCATGTTTGGAGAAAAAAGGGTGAGGCTTGCAAGCCGTAGAACACCATCCCAACCGTAAAGCTTGGAGGTGGTAGCATCATGTTGTGGGGATGCTTTGCTGCAAGAGGGACTGGTGCACTTCACAAAATAGATGGCATCATGAGGAAGGAAACTTATGTGGATATATTGCAGCAGCATCTCAAGACATCAGCCAGGAAGTTAAAGCTCGTCACAAATGGGTCTTCCAAATGGACAATGACCCCAAGCATACCTCCAATGTTGTGGCAGAATGTCTGAAGGTCAACAAAGTCAAGGTATTGGAGTGGCCATCACAAAGCCCTGACCTCAATCCGAAGCCTGAAAAAGCATGTGCGAGCAAGGAGGCCTACAACACCAGTTCTGTCTGGAGGAACGGGCCAAAATTCCAGCAACTTATTGTGAGAAGCTTGTGGAAGGCCAAAACGTTGACCCAAGTTAAACAATTTAAAGACAATGCTACTAAATAGCAGCAAAGTGTACGTAAACTTCTGACCCACTGGGAATGTGATGAAAGAAATAAAAGCTGAAATAAATCATTATCTTATTATCATTATCATTATATTCTGACATTTCACATTTTTTAAATAAAGTAGTGATCCTAAGTGAACTAAGACAGGGAATGTTTTAGACGATTAAATGTCAGGAATTGTGAAAAACTGAGTTTAAGTGTATTTGGCTAAGGTGTATGTAAACTTCTGACTTCAACTGTAAATACAAATATGAAATTAAGTATTGTGTAGGTCACCCTTGTGCCACCAAAAGAGTGCCAACCTGCATCTCTAGCATTCTGAGCTGATATTCTTCTCACCACAATTGTAGAAGAGCGGTTATCTGAGTTACAGTCGACTTTGTCAGTTCGAACAAGTCTGTCCATCCCTTCCCCTAATTTTGCATAAAATATCATGTGCAAATACCTTTTGAGCATAATGGCCAGCTGCAGTAAAGGCTGGAGTTTTTCTTTGCTGGTTTCACTGTGTGGGTTGTTGAGGAAGGCATGTGTGTTCAAAACCACACTGTTAATTTTCCCACTCTGGGTCTGACAAGTCAACTCCCCATTGTACAGCAGCAAGGGCTTATGGGAAAAAGGCAGCTTGGTGGCACCAACAAGAATCACTTTAGAGCCTTGACACACACAAACACACACACACACACACACACAAACACAAATAAATTAATACTCAGTAACAGTGAAGTCTTTTTCATTACCCAACTAAAACAAACCCATCCATCACATTAAAGGAATATTCGGGGTTCAATACAAGTTAAGCTCAATCGACAGCATTTGTGCCATAATGTTGATTACCATAAAAATACCAAAAAAATGACTTGTTCGTCCTTTTCTTTAAAAAAAGCACAAATCGAGTTACAGTGAAGCACTTACAATGGAAATGAATGGGGCCAAATTTTGAACGTTTGAAGTATTGCCACAAGACAATGTGTGTAAACATGCTTTGAGTGAGATAAAATCACTTATAAAGCTTTTCTGTGTAAAGTTATAGCCAATTTTACAAATTCACTGTCCATTTTTCCTCTCTCAAAATTACAAAAAGAATCTTTAACCAAACCATTAAGAAAACATAATCGTTGTCAAATTGCTATCTGAACCAGAATCCTTAAATTCCGTACAATTCCAATTAAGTTTACCATGTATGGTTTCTTTGTGGAAGGCATATGTGTAGACCTTGTCCTCTTCATACACTGCAAACACACCCTTGTTGGTGATCCAATTTTCCCACAATATCCCTTTAATGGCAGGAGAAAAGTCTGGGATCTCAAACAGTGAATCATTCACCTACAGGAAAACAGACTTGCTTTCATTTGATTTCAAGAGCTGATATCAGCAATGTAAATAGAGTATAATTTCTTAATTAGTGCTGATCAATAAAAGCTGAAACGTGTGTGTTTCTGTGTACCGGGCAGTATAGGAACCCATCACTCTTTTCATCAATAAAGACGAGACGTGTTCCATTGGGGTCAGGAAAGATTTTGCGTATGCCAACTGTGTGGCGATACTCATTCACACTCTGCCAGTCCTCAAAATAGAAACACTGAATCAACCCAGTCTACAGAAAAAGAGTAAGAGTGAGAGAGATGTCTAACAGTTGTATTCAATTCTGAGTGATTTTTGAAAACTGATTGTAACTGACTATTTATCAGTAAATGATGGAGAAAGACCCTCTGTTCAGGTAATTTATTATTGATCTGAAGAGTATGCATTTTCAGTTTCTGTGCAGTTTGAGAAATATAAGAATCTATTGTTTTTTGCACAAAATGAGCAAAGTGAGGAGCAAAGAACAGTACTTTTGCATAAATTGACACAATGGGTGTCATCCACATAAATAACTAATGCTTAATACATAGTTTTTAGAACTACAGTAACTACGTTAATGCTTTAACTTTGTAACAATAACAGTGTATGTTCTTTATGGGTGCTGCGCAGTGATATATAAAGTAGCTGTGAACAAGTGTTTCGCATCATAGCTCTTCCTATAACACAACTGGAACTGGGTATTGGCCATTTAAGGCTTAGAACTATCAGTTTTATCAAGTGAGATTAAAGGAATAGTTCCCCCAAATATTTAAATTCTCTCATAATTTCCTCACCCTCATACCATAGATGTGTATGACTTTCTTTCTTAAGCAGAACACAAATTAAGATTTTTAGAAAAATATCTCAGCTCTATTGGCCCATACAATGCAAGTGAATGGGTGCCAAACAATTTAAACTCCAAAAATCACACAAGTCACCATAAAAGTAATCCATTTGTCTCCCAGTGGTTAAATCAATATCTTCAGAAGGGATTTGATAGGTGTGGGTGAGAAACAGATCAATATTTAAGTCAAATTTGACTATAAATTCTCCTCCCTGCTCAGTCAATCTCCACTTTAACTTTCACTTTCTCATTCTTCTTCTTGTGTTTTTTGTGATTTACATTTTTCATGCATTTGCCCCTACTAAGACTACTCTGAAAGGTTAACAAACAGCTCTCAGCCAACAACATGCAGTTAACATGGGTCTACACTTCATACTCCAGCACCTTGACAGCCCAGGGACCTACGTCTCTGCTTCTACAAGCCAAGCTCTCTCAGCTGACTGTACCTGAAGCCACCTGCAGGTGGCTAACAGATTTTATCAACAATAGGAGGCAACAGGTGCGCCTTGGTAAGTTCACTACAGGCACACTCACTATCAGCACTGGAGCACCACAAGACTGTGTGCTGTCTCCACTTCTCTACTCTTTCTATACAAATGATTGCACCTCGACTGACACCCAAGTAAAGCTCCTAAAATGTGCAGATGACTCAACACTGATTGGTCTCAGTGATAGCAACGATTCTTCTTATAGAAGCACCTGGTGTCCTGGTCTAGTATGGACAAATTGGAGCTAAATGCTTTAAAGACAGTAGGTCAGTCAAAGGTTTTACTTCCTGAGACCGCTGAAGAAGTTTAACCTGTCACGGTCACTTGTGGTCCAGTTCTACACTGCCATTATTGAACCCATCCTCACATCATCCATAACAGTTAGGTATGGGTCAGCCACAGCTCACGATCTGCACGGTCTCCAGTGCATTGTTCGCTCAACAGTAAAAAAGAATTGGCTGCAATCTGCCCCGTCTCCAGAGTCTGTATAAGGCGTGATGCAAAAAGAGAGCTGATATGATCATCAATGATCCCTCACACCCTGCTCACCACATCTTCCAGCTCATGCCTTCCAGGAAGTGCTGGCGAGCCATCAAAACCGAAACAGTCAGACATAAAAACAGCTTCTTTCCCCGAGCAGTGGCTCTCTTCTATAACTCAATAACTCTTTAACTTATAACTGACCTGCACAATAATTGGACTGACTGCAGTCCTCACTGCTACCACTTATTTACTGCTGCTTGACTCTATTTCTGCATTGCACCATATATCCACACTAATACAGACCAGCATGTGCACTGCACTTTATTATGAAGTATGGTATTGTACTGTATTGTATATTTATGTATTACGTATACTGTTCTTGTATAGTCTATCTGTACACACTTGTATGTTGTGTTTATATGTAATGTTTCTCAACCACACCTATCATATCACGGGTGATGATATGGATTTAACCACTTGTATTGTACGGATTACTTTTATGCTGATTTTTGGAGCGTCAACATTTTGGCAGCCATTCACCTGATTTGTATGGACCAACAGAACTGAGATATTATTCTAAAAATCATAATTTGTGTTCTGGTGAAGAAAGAAAGTCACATACATCTGGGATGTCATGAGGGTGAGTAAATGATTAGAGAATTTTCATTTTTGGGTGAACTATCCCTTTAAGGTTAAAATGAAAATAGGATGTGTGCATGTGAATGACTCACATCAGTCCCATAATACAGAAACTCGGCGGTGAGAGCGTGACAGAGGATGCGGTATTTTTGATCGGGTTCTGGAAACAGTTTCGTCTGTCTGTCCTCCTGAACAACCTGCTCATCTCCGTCAATCTTTCATTCGCATACACAACAATTAGAAATAGACATTTAGAAATATTTGACAGACATACATTCCAATTTGACAGCCATACTTCTTACAAATGATTTTCCTCTTACCACATGCAACTGGACTTTCCCCTCAAACAGGGCTGCAGCATAGTCACAGTTCAGACACATACTGGCCACTGTACCTAAATACTCTGTGTCTTTTACACGTTCCACTCCTGAAACACACACACACAAACATGCAATAGGCCATTTTATCTGCAGAGGTCAACATATTGTTCATACCATCTCATTCTCACTCACCACCGTCTCCTAAAGCATAAAACCACGCCCTGTTGTTCATGCCCACCGCAACATGATATGGCCCCACAGCTATGAAATTAGGCTCCACCTCCACTGCAATGGCAGTGGGGGACTCCTGAGAAAAGAAATGACATAAATCTGGACATGATGCATTAATATAAATTGAATTGACAATTTTCTTACAAAAATGTAAGTGGTGTTTGCCTGTGCCCATCGCTAATTAACGAGGGTGTTGTGGGTGGTTACTACAACATTTCTAGGTGGTCGCTAGGGTGTTATGGGTAGTTTCTAGGTGGTTCCTTACAGGCCCATCTCTAAAGAGCCCGCCCCTTATTCTCTATGATATTCCGGAGCCTAGATATGGCTTGTGTCCCTCCTTCAATGTAAAGGCTGATTCACACTTCTGCATTGAACCTATGACGTAGGCTCCACGTTGCATTTATAGTTCTGTGTTGATGTGTCTGCATTGTTCTGGGAGTACACGGTCAAGTGCAAACAGCAAAAAATCTTCATTTCTGAAATAATTCTACATTTCATCTACAAATGAAAGAAATGTCATTCGTTGATTCAAATGTATTTATTAAACTATTGTAAAATTAAAAACTAGTTCATTAAATTATATTGTATTTAATACATATCATTTATTAGCCGATACATGTTGCTTGCCATGCAGATTGAAAATAAATCAGTCATATTCTGTATGCTTGCTCTTGAGTCGCTTAGTTAATAAATAAATATACTGTACATTCTGGCATTCTTTAATGCTCCGTGCTTAAAAAAACAAACAACAAATTAAAAAATGATTACTCATGAGACCTGGGTAGCTCAGCGAGTATTGATGCTGACTACCACCCCTGGATTCGCGAGTTTGAATCCAAGGTGTGCTGTGTGACTCCAGCCAGTTCTCCTAAAACAACCAAATTGGCCCAGTTGCTAGGGAGGGTAGTGTCACATGGGGTAAACACCTCGTGGTCACGATTAAGAGTTCTCGCTCTCAATGGGGCATGTGGTAAGCTGTGCGTGGATCGTGGAGAATAGTATGGGCCTACCATCTGTATACCTCAGAAGAAACCGAGATTCATCAGACCAGGTGATGTTTTTCCAGTCATTAACGGTCTAGTTTTGGTGAGCCTGTGCCTAGTGCAGCGTCAACTTTCTCTTCACAGAACTGCTGCTCACTGGATGTTTTTTGTTTTGGCACCATTCTGAGTTACCGCTATAGCTAGGAGTTGCCTATGATGTAGGTTCAATGCAGAAGTATAAATCAGTCTGAAGTCAAAAGGATTGTTTTCACCCATTTTATCATCTACCATGTATCATGCATAACCGTACCGCAAACAATGTGGGGTGAGTTTTGAAAAACCCTAAACCTAAGTATGATGAGCTATTGTAATAATGATGCTTGACTTAGCAAGCACCACTAATCAGGTACAACCTAACCAGAGGCTTTAAGAGTATGTGTCTGAATGTTTTGCCTTTTTGTGGGTGCATATTGCTTTGTGATGTCTATTCACCCCCTCCAACTGGTTGGCGACTGTAACCTCCAGCAGGGATGTAAGATAGGCGATTCTAGTTCCGCTGCTGTCTCCTAATATGGGCAGCTTGGTAAGAAAAACGTGCAAAGTGCCCTGCTGAGAGGACACAGCTAACAGCTGCCCGTCATCAGTCCAACACATCTGATCAAGACCTGAGAGGGACACGCACACTGAGTGTTGGCCGAATATGCACACTTCAAGGAGAATATTTTTCACACTTATACAATGCATCAATACACATCATTAATGGCATAATACCTTTAGTCTCCTCATCCAGAGTGACTATCGCATACATCTCCTTCAGATCAGTCAGGTCATGTATCTTAATACTGACAGAGATATACAGTACAATCATGTTGTCTCACATGTAAGTGTACAGACACTGCTCTACTTGATAAAGAAAACTATTCTAAGCATTTCATGCTAGATATAATGCAAGTTACTGTATACAACCATAATATAACTGCATTAAAGGTTCACCCAAGTTTGCCCCAAAAATGAAAATTCAGTCATACTTTAATCACCCTCATGCCATTAAAAACCTGTATGACTTTCTTTCTTATGCAGAACACAAAAAGAAAATAATGTATATTGCAGTCTGTCTGATGAGGGTGAGTAAATTATGAGTAGTTGACTTCATACAACACACCAACTAGTGGATTAAGAATATATGTAGTTTTGCACATCCCTAGTTACTATGAAATTCAAGCAAACATCTAATGCAATGGCACGTGCATGCTATCGAACACTTACCAGTTGTCCCCGCATGATGCAGCCTTGTTTAGGGACTGTGAGATGGCGATGCTAGTCAGGCTGTCCTTGTGATTGTGGGCTTGAAATAGCTCTTGTCCAATCTCACGAATATGTGTGGAAATGACCACAAAGTAACCATGGGAAAATCCAATCATTATATACCCGTCCCCATACCTATAGACAGAAAGGGCCAAATCTGTTCAGTACATGAAGCACAAACTGGAATTGATCTATTAAAATGGCAGTTAATGTTTATGTGGCTGCCAGGAAGCTAGTTATTTACTATTTAGAGCAACCTTTTCATTACATTGACACTAAATTTATGTTATATTCAGTCCTCCACACTGCAGTTAAATGTCTTGCTCAAGAGCACAATGATGCACAACTGGTGCAATTGGCCAGTTTTTGAGCTTACTCCTGTTTGGGACCGAACCAGCAACCTTTATTGTAGCAGCCCACATTATGAACAGTTAACATGTCAACTCCATATGTAAGTACATCTGAGTGTTTGTGTGTGTGTTAGAGGTAGGCTGATATATCTGTTTTACAAATTTTGGAAATATTGTTTATCAGCAAAAATATGCCGATAGTTGTCAATATAGACTGTATACATTTTTGCTCCTCTGTGGTCAGTGGATGATTCTACAGTTAGAACTATTTAGTTCTATGGTATTACAGCAGCCTCTAAAGGCAAAAAACAATCACTGACATCTTGTGGGGATTTGCTATAACTAAATCTTTCATAATTGACTAAATATATCCATTTTTTTTTTCACTCACTTCAATGCACATTTTGTTATTTTGATTAGATAATAAAGTATTATAAATTGAAGAGAGAGCATGCAAAGAAAAAAAACTATATGGAAATGTGCCCTGTCAGCACATCCATTGTGTCTACAACTTCATATCTAATAGTAATATTAAACCTTTTGCCTGATTAAACCTCATCTGTATACAGTACATATATCTATATATCTATTAATAATAATATTACACACTGGTCGCCAAAATTTTGGAATAATGTACAGATTTTGTAAACAAAAAAAACAGCACCATCACTATTTGAAAAAGTCATTTTTGATCCTCTAGAAACTCGTCAGTCAATCATTGTTTTGAGGAATGAAGGCTATACAATGCTTGAAATTTCCAATAAACTGAAGATTTCACACAAATGTGTACACTATAGTCTTCAAAGACAAAGAACAACTGTCTCTAACAAGGACAGAAAGAGATGTGGAAGGCAAGATGTACAAATAAACAAGAGGATAAGTACATCAGAGTCTCTAGAGAAATAGACGCCTCACATGTCCTCAGCTGACAGCTTCATTGAATTCTACCCACTCAACACCAGTTTCATGTACAACAGTAAAGAGAAGACTCGGGGGTGCAGGCCTTATGGGAAGAATGGCAAAGAAAAAGCCACTTTTGAAACAGAAAAACAAAAAGAAAAGGTTAGAGTGGGCAAAGAAACACAGACATTGGACAACAGATAATTGGAAAAGAGTGTTATGGATCTTAACCCCATTGAGCTTTTGTGGGATCAGCTAGACTGTAAGGTGCGTGAGAATTGCCAGATAACACAGTCACATCTATGGCAAGTGCTACAGGAAGCGTGGGGTGATATTTGTATTTGGACAGACTGACAGCTAGAATGCCACATGGAGGATTTAGTTGGAAGTAGTTTAAGAAGTTCTGAAAAAAAAAAATCAAATTGGAATAGTAATTATACTTTATTTTTTTCACGTTTTCTGACGTTTCACGTTTATTGTGATCAGCTGAATGCCACTTTGGTGAATAAAAGTACCAATTTATTTCCATAAGAGCAAAATATGTACATTATTCCAAACTTGTGGCTACCAGTGTATGTATATTATATATATAAATATATAATTTCATACATAATGGAGAATATATAGGCTATACAAAAGGTTAATTTGATAAATACTTATATTGAGCATTGTAATGGAGCCTGTAGAATGTAAAGTCTCTATCATTACAAAATATGAGTTTTCTGTGAATTTTGGATTCGTTTATATTTTAAAGTCCTGCGTTATGTACCAGATCTTCTTTTTTTTCTGGTTATTACTGGAATTTTGGTTGCACAATAAACTTGTTGCCGCTATGTCTGTGCCCATTATAGTAAGGAAATACTAAGAATTGTTTTTAACATTCTATAAACCAATTTTAAAACCATTAGCCAATTCATCTGCAACCTTCCTTTTCCACCACATGATTTAATGGTATCAGCTAAATCCACTATCGGCCGACCTCTTGTGTGTATGTGTGTGTGTACCAGCGGTAGGAGATGATGTTGCCGTAGCGCTGCTGGAAGGCCAGTTCAATAGGGTTATCAGGATCATTCAGGTTAAATAGGAACAGGGTCTTCTTCCCCAAAGCCACACTCACCTGCAAGTTAATTGGCATTTAGTCAAATGGTTATTCTTGTAGGATTGCCCAAGATGCATCAGTGCAAGATTACTTATGCTTGTTGCACAATGCACTCACATAAAGACACATCTAATGCATTATAGTCTCATGTTCTCATTCTCATCAAGATCTGAAGTGAATAAACAAAGCAATGTTTGAAAGCATGAATGAATTTCTAATGTATCAGTGCCCTTTTCTTGCTGTCTGTCTTTCTTAATTTTATCTCCAATTCTCATTACAACTGAAGCATTTATAGAGGCATCAAACGAGACTCATCCAATCAGAACTGAAGGTCTGAGATATTCGTTCTATAATATTAGTTTCTGTTTTTGCACTGATGCCAGAATTATTATTCGTTTGTTATTAATTTTAGTTTCTGGTATTAGTAATTAGTATTAGACCATTAGTAATAACTAAGTTAAAAGAGCTTGTTAACATACAGTGCTTTCGCCTGGAGATGATCTCTCATCTGTTTTCATCACTGAGAACTGAACATCTGCAGGGTCTGCTCTCACAGAGGTCTAAAGGACAGAGATTAATAATGTTAAAAACTGTGTTTGATATTTTTGGGAGCTTCTAAATCCCTCTCTTTCTGACACACCCACCCATACCTGTCGAACAGTGTCTCCCTCATGGTTGCTGATAGTTATGCTGCGGTCTTCACTGCCCAAAGCCAGGAGGTTCTGAGAGCTCCAACAGCCACATGTGATTTTCTTTGTGTGCTTACCTACACATTCACATGCAAGATGTGTTGTACTTATTCACACAGATTCAAATCAGGACTTTTAACAATTCATAAGCTTCCACCATCAGGACGAATCATGCAGTTCTGTACCGATCCAGCCTTAATGGTATAGTTAGGATTTCTTTATCCAGTGTGTTGCTGCAAAATCAGGATTAGAATGGCTGGCTGAGCAAGTAACTAATTGAGATTCGCCACGTCGCTGTAGGCATTTCAACAGAACTCTGTCCTGCGTCAGAATGTGGTGAGAAATGTGGTCCGGGAACAGTTTGAAATGGTATCATGCCATACCATGCTGAAGTGGAAACCACAACTCACCATGATCAGAACAGTTCGGCCTGATGGTGGAACAGCGCTCATATTGTTCCAAAGCATTCATCGCACTAAGCCGATATAGGAGCAATAAGGCTTTACCAAGAACAGGAATCTTGCGTGAGGTTTGCTGGTTGTAGATGAGAAGGTTTCCTTTAGATGTGCCAACGGCCAACAGTGGCCCATTTTTGGACCAGAGCAGGAAGGACATCTGATCTCTGTGGTGACCACAAATTACAGCAAACAAAAAGATGCATCACCTTAACAACAAGATGTATACAAGAGCTTATACTCAAAAACATGTGTTCTTGGGGGCCTTTGTAGCTCAGCGAGTATTGACACGGACTACCACCACTGGAGTCGCGAGTTCGAATCCAGGGTGCGCTGAGTGAATTGGCCAGGTTGCTAGGGAGGGTAGTCACATGGGGTAACCTCCTCATGGTTGCGATAAGTGGTTCTCACTCTCAATGGGGCGCGTGGTAAGTTGTGCGTGGTTCGCAGAGAGTAGCATGAGCCTCCTGGGAGTCTCTGCGGTGTCATGCACAACTGAGACTTGTCCTCCACCACCTGGATTGAGGTGAGTAACCGCACCACCACGAGGACCTACTAAGTAGTGGGTATTGAGCATTCCAAATTGGGAGAAAATAAAAAATTATAAATAAAATAAATAATATTAAAAAAACACGTGCTCTCAATGTCTCTAACACATACCTCATCCCACTGTCCAGCTGTGAAGTTTTGTTGACATTGGCATCCCACAAGTAAACGGAACTGGACTTTTCAGCGATGACAGCCAAGATATCACCATCTTTATCCCAGTCTAGAGATACACAACTCCTGCACACACACAAAACAGTATGAGCTACAATAGAAAGAGAACATTGGTTCCTGTAATCGGTAAGCATATATAATTTAGATTAATATTACATTTATATTACAAGCAAATTTAACAAAAAACTTCACTGTCTGGCAATAAGTCTCAGGAAGACTTCACAACAACAACTTTACCCTGATATAAATGGCTGCAAATGCCTGTAAGCTCACTTACCCCGGGAGATTTACTTCATTCACCTTCTGTCCATGTCGATCAAAGATTTTTACAAAATTGTCAGGGCTGTGAATTGGATGTTTAAAATATGAAATAAATAACTTTTCCCTTATACTTTACGTAACAAAATTATGAATATTTCATGCAGGGGCGTAGCAATAATTTCTAAAGTGAGGGGGACAGAATGATTAGTGCAAGATGAACATAAATATAGAAAACTATTTTTAGGGCTCTCAATCCCTTAAATAGTTTAATTGAATTAATTACACTAATGACCAGTGAATTTTTACTTTTGCATTTACACATTTAGATATTTGCTGTATGAAAGACACAGTGTAAACACATCTGCCCTGTTAAAAATTGTGGGGGATGAAATTTGGCTTTATTGGATTTGAGGGAACACGTCCCCCCACATACCCGTGTTTTCTACGCCCATGACTTCATGGCTAATAAACCAGCAAGCAAACAGTCACTCACTCACCCTGCAACTGCAAGATAGTTGCCAACTGTTTTCTGCCATTTGTATTGCAAACATGATCCCAACCAGGACTTTTCTGACAGCGTAAAAACACGCTGAAAACATAGAAAAAACAAGAAATCAATCGCAGCCATAATATATAAGGATAAAATAAACAAAAATAGCATGGAAACGGTTCTTTCCATTACTTTTACATTGGTATTCTTAACAGACGTTTTTTATGAACGCGACAAGGTAATTTGTATAAATATACTGCTGTTATATATTCAATTTTATTTGTGTGCAATTATTTTCAGAGCCAAAATACATTGTTATGAAGCTAACTAGCCATCGTGCTAATGCTAAGCGTGATGCTTTTAAGAAACTAGCTGAAACTAGACTAGCTTCATTCTCGAGTGCACATATGCACTTCAAATAGCGGTAATACTTTCAAATGAAACTGGACATTAAATCATTTTATTAAAAAAATACCTGCCTTCATTTTTGCTTGTAGAAAGCTTAGGGAACGTTCCACTGCGACGCGTCTTGATCTCCCTTAGCAACCTCGTAGCAAACAGCCAATCAGTGTTCAGCAAAGAGGTCACGCCTTAAAGGAGAAGTTCACCCAAAAATGAAAATCCTCTCATTATTTACTCATCATTATTTCTTTCTTCTGCAGAACACAAATTAAGATTTTTAGAAGAAAATCTTTGAAGGTTCATACAAGGCAAGTGAATGGTGACCAAAAACTTGAAGCTCCAAAAAGCACATAAAGGCAGCCTAAAAGTGAATAAAATCCATGTCCATATAACTCCTTTTCACTGTACACCTTGCCATTGTAGTCTCTAGGCATGATCATGATTTCAAGCTGGATTACACTTCCTAGTGCTTGACGCTGAGCGCTTCTAGCAAGGGTGCCTACAATGTTAACTACAAAATGCATAACACAGCAGTTCCATAGATGTTCTATGGGTGGTACACTGGAACGAGAGTGCCAGTGCCAAGACGGTCTTGCACCCAGCCAACATGTGCTGCATATTTGTTCTCGGGGCCTCACAGAGGGGTCAACTCCCCTCTTTACCATACCACAGAGACAAATTTCCAGGGCTTGGAAGAGTGTCATAGGTGGATCTTATTAGAAAACTAAGCCTGACCTGGGTTATCTTCCACAGGTCAGCACATAATAAAACTCTATTAGTCAAATAGAACTCAACATCACCATGTGTTGTGCTGTCTTGGGGCCATACAATATACCAAGCCTGTTCTTTATTTATTTATTTTTACAGATAAATTACACATCCTTATTTCCAGAGGAAGAGCTGGACCAAGCTGAACAAAGATTTTCCTATGGTTTAGGACTTTGTCCATTTCCATTATTCAGATATGGGGATAAAAAGCCAAAATCTTTATGGCAAAGTAACACTTGGAGAGATATTTATGCATATTGGCACAAATGGATCCCATAGCTTGAGAAAAATGGCCAGAGAGAAATTAGAGGCGTCAATAAAACACAAGTAAAAGAAGCCTCCATTGTGAAACATTAATGACAAACCGATTTTTTTTTTAACATGTGTCTTTTGCTGAATGTGTAATGAAATCAATAGATAGCTTGTCTATAGTTTTGTTCCGTTTGCTTTAAATAAATGCATTAATAGAAAAGAATACATTGCATCATTATGTAATTATGAAATTGAAATGTTCTGCAAAATTACAAGCCTGTTTAATTGGTTGTGTTTAATGGTTTCATAGCATTGGCCATGGTAGGGAAATGTATACAATCGTTAAAGAAAAACTGTTATAAAATTGTGTTAAATATTGCTAGTTACCTCAGAGCTCAAGCATGGTCTCAAGTCCTGTGGGCAATTCTGGAGTGGCTTTTGCACTTAAAATGGTCAATGTTCATACTCTTGTAGTAGCCAGAGCCTTAGATTACCTTCTTGTCACCAACGTTTCCACCAGTTTACTATTTTCAAGGGGTTGATTTGAACTTTTTAATAAGCAACCCTCTTAACATTGTTTGGTTTATTCATACAGTATGCGTTCAATCATTATCAAACATTATAGGGAGTTTTACAGCAGAACACTGCTGTGTGCAAATGTGTTATTCATCTGCCCCGTATAATACAGCCTTTAGTCTTAGACATCACCTTCTGATACTTTCAGGCAAGAAAACTTTAATATAACAAACAGGTTTGGAGGAAAACATGATTTAAGTCACTATGAGATACAGTGCGCCAGAAGCATATTCAATAATATTGCCTTTTTAAAAACTAGACCTAAGGATGTAATAGTAAAACAGTACAGGGACCGTTATCAGGAGAGCTGGGAAACAAAAATGGTTTGTTCTAAAGTTATAATGTACTGATCGATGCAATGAATACGGTCACATTACAATAAAAGCACACACAAACAATCACTACAATCTTTGGTTCTTAGTTTTTGTAAAAGAGGAGATTCCAAATCCATTGCCTGGGCACTGGTTTTCTGAAAAATAAATAAACATCTTATTTACAAGAAATTACTTGCATGAAATGTTAACCAAAATACACTGAAGTTCCTTAAAGTTTCAGCCAATCTTTTATTCTGCTATTTTGCTTATTGATGTAGTTTATCTGTCATTAAATGGAACTTACTGTTGCTCTGGTGACATCAGATGTAGCACACTCGCTTCTTCCTCCACGTCCTTGCTTCCTGTGAGTCAAATTTCAACATGTTCACAACCTTCCATTAACTAGTGCTGGAGTCCGCAGTTATAAATGAGACTTACCACTTAGCCAATAGGATGTCAGGCTTAAATAACTATGCTAAATGTCAGAATAAAGAGTGAGCAGGGCATTTTGGGCAACGTTACTCAGCTTGCCAATTCATTACCCAGACACTATGGTATGTAATCAGGCCGGCTAGCTTGCTAACTAACAAAATTAGTAAATGTTCATTTTAACCCGTTTGTCAGAAGATCGGATGGAATTGCTAATAAAACAAATTTTGGCTTCAATGTAAGGAATCACATAAATGTACAGTAGATGTTTTCCATGTTAAAAGTTTTATTTGAATACATTTTTTAAATGCTTTCATTAAAGGGAACGTTCACCCAGCCATTTTTCCATTAATCTCCACTTTCACTTTCACTTTCAGAATGTGAATGTTGTATCGCTTCAGAAGACATCAATTAAACCACTGGAGTCATTTGGATTACTTTTATGCTGCCTTTATGCCATTTTTGGAGCTTCAAATGTCTGGTCACCATTCACTTGCATTCTATGGACCTACAGAGCTGAAATATTCCTCTAAAAACTTTTTTTTTGTTCTGCTGATGAAAGGCATATACATCTGGGATGGCATGAGGGTGAATAAATGAAAACATTTTTGGGTGAACTATCTCCTTTAGAGACAAATGAAATTAAAAAGTCCAATTAAACAGACAAAAGAGATAGATGTGGTCATATGCATGTTTGACTACGTCTGTATGTGGTTTTTGTGATCCGATCACAAAATGTTTTGCACCCCGTTTACACCTGTATGTAAAGCTGACCACTTGTGATCTGATCACCCGAAACGCATCTTAATACCAGGTGTAATTGTTTTTGGAATTTCCAGCAAATTATATACAGTAGTTACCATGCCATTTCTTATACCAGGAACAGGATTTTGGACATACTTCCCACTCCTAATTTAAGGATAAATTGCACGCATAGTTGATACTGTATATCAGTTCTGTCTTACCAGCAGGTCTTCATTGATGTTCTCAGCTCTTTTCTCATATAGAATGACACATAGACACCAGCTCCCCACAGACACGATCCAGAACCAGCCTATCCACACATGACCTGATGACCTCCAAGGGTAGACTGAAGCTCTTCAACCAAACCATCAGATCATCTACACATAAACAGAAGAAATACGGACATAATATCTTTCATGTCTTTGGTTTAAATGGGGTTTCCACAGTTTTTGACCAGTTCATTTCAATGACAGAAATGGTTTGACAAATTCATCAAAAAGAAACAATCAAAGAGAACGATTTGCTCACAATTCAGACATCACATTGGACGGTTTTTTTTATGCATTTGGCAGACACTTTTATCCAAAGCAACTTACAGAGCCCTTATTACAAGGACAATCCCCCTGGAGCAACCTGGAGTTAAGTGCCTTGCTCAAGGACACAATGGTGGTGACTGTGGGGCTTGAACCAGCATCCTTCTGATTACCAGATTACCAGTTTTGTGCTTAGACCACTACACCACCACCACTTTTACAGAATATTAATTATTGCTATAATTTACAACAAAGCTAGAAAAAAATACATATTCACTATAGAAATTTCCATGACATTTCAGATTGTTAGAATTTCAATTCTTCAATTCAAGTCCAGGCTGGATCTGGGAAAACACCATTAAACAAAGTCCCTGATATTTGCAGGTTTTCCATAATCATTAGAATCCTTTTTATAGAACATTAAACGTTGTTGTTCAAATAGCTCTAAACAATGTCCGCACATCTGCAGCACAAAGTGATTTTTCGCCAGTCATCCAGTAATTGCGAGTCAAAAATGATAATTTTGTCTATTGTCTATAATGAGAAGTCAGTCAGTCATTTTCATTAAATAAACACCAACAGGTTCATCAGCACTCAGACAGTGCAGACTGTCTGAGTGTATAATAGCATAATTTCAACTCAAATCAATGTCATATCTACTTACTTATTTGGTAAGTAGCCGTGTAATAAACAGAATACATATAGAGTCAGCTGCTCATTAGCACCAAATAAACCCTTTTAATAAAAGATCTATAATCCCCCTGTCAGGGTTTATTTTATGATAATGACCAGCCGACTGTACTTTATCCCTTACTTAACAGGCTGTTAGATATTTCTCACACTGGCACACACATTCAAAACTCACCTACTATTCTGCTCTTGGTGACATCAATTAGATTAGAAGCAATGTCACCCATAACGCTCAATATATGACAGGTCATTGTCTCTGAACCAACTGGTGACCTGATAACATTTTATGAAAAAATTTAAAACAAGTCATTTGGGGACAGCTGAGATTAAATGTCAACACTAAAAACAGCACAACATAATGCGAAGAGCATTGAGATCAAATTAATTCACAGTCAATCAGTAAAAATAAATAAATGATTTAATACAAAGACATACATTCTATGTAGCCTTGCATTAATAAAAAAAAAAAGTTTCTTGAATATCACAACAAATTCACATATCCTGTTTTCTGACCAGACGTTATGATCCCAGGTCTCTAGAACAGTGCCGTTGTTCAGTTTGGGAGAGCAGCTTGCAATTTTAGCTAACAGAAGCCACACCGCAGCAGCCCTCTCTCTCTCTCTCTCTATGAGACAGCAAACTGTTCAAAATGCAGGAGTGAACTTCTGCTGAGGAGCCACACATTGAAAGCCTTGCTGAAATATTGGCTACTGGCGAGGACAGCAAGATAGGACATGTAAACATAAAGGGAACTGGAGACACTCAAGAAATTATATGTTGACTACATATTTGACACACTGACACTTCAAGAAATTTGAACTAACAGTTTCAGGTGTCCTTAAAGGGATAGTTCACCCAAAAATGCATCATTTACTCACCCTCATGCCATCCAGGATGTAGATAACTTTCTTCTATCTGAAGAACACAAATGAACATTTTTAGAAGAATATCTCAGCTCAGTAGGTCCTCACAATCCAAGTGAATGGGTGCCAACATTTTTAAGCTCCAAAATCCACATAAAGGACACATAAAAGTATTGCAGACAACTCTGGTGGTTAAATCCATGTCTTCAGAAGCGATATGAAAGGTGTGGGTGAGAAAATGATCAATATTTAAGTACATTTTTACTATAAATTCTCCTTCTGTTTTTGGTGATTCACATTCTATGTGCATATCGCCCTCTACTGGCCAGGAAGAAGAATTTATGATAAAAAAATGACTTAAATATTGATCTGTTTTTCCCACACCTATCATATCATGTCTGAACACATGGATTTAACCACTGAAGTCAAATGTTTACTTTTATCCTCCCTTTATTTGGATTTTGGAGTTTGAAAATGTTGGCACCCATTCACTTGAATTGTATGGACCAACAGAGCTGAAAATTCTTCTAAAAATCTTCATTTGTGTTCTGCAGAAAAAAAAAGTCATACACATCTGGGATGCCAGGAGGGTTAGTAAATCATGAGAGAATTAACATTTTTGGGTGAACTATCCCTTTAACCAGTCGCATGGCGAGAAGTTTCCAGAATAAATTTGCTACTTTTAACTCTGAAATGCTGCTGTCACAAGCCAAAGTTAATAGGGGGCCTGGGAAGATCAGTGAGTAAAGACACTGCCTACAACCCTTGGAGTTTGCAAGTTTGAATCCAAGGGTGTGCTGAGTGAATCCATCCAGGTCTCCTAAGCAACCAAAAATGGCCCGGTAGCTAGGGAGGGTAGAATCACATGGGGTAACCTCCTTGTAGTCGTTATAATGTAGTTCACTCTCGGTGAGGTGCGTAGCGAGTTGTGAGTTGATGCCACGGTGGATGGCGTGAAGCCTCCACATGTGCTATGTCTCTGTGGTAATGCGCTCAACAAGCCACGTGATAAGATGCTCTAAGAGCTACATACAGTAAATTTACAACATTTAAAAAATGATTAAATATTAGATCAAATGACCTTAAAACAAAGTCTTTCTAGCAAGTCAGTCCACTGCCATCTTTGGAACGCTCTCTGGAGGCTTTATTTCAACATAATGCAATAAAATTTTATAATATTGGAATCATTAATTGGGCTTCTTTACGTCATATTTTCCTGGCTTGTATAGCTAATACGCATGCACGTTCTCAAGATGATTGACAGGTGATATCTGTATCTAAAAGGTGATTGGCTCTTTTACCTTTTACAGTTGGGAGTTCCAATTTCTCCCATTAATTTTGATAGAAGTGGCTTGTCTCTGCTAAATAATCTCTGCTTAAAACAAAAAAAAACTTTACACACAATGATCTCATGGATCAGGAAACATTTGCAGTTCATAGGGACAAACATGTAAAGGAAAGTAGATTATTTTTCATGACAAGAAGTTAGTTTGTTAGTTTGCTTCCTATATTGAATTATGGCATTTATGTGATGTATTCATAATATAGGACTACATACCCGATAATTTAAATATTATTTGACAGTTTTTGGAAAACCCAGTCTTATGCACTGTGAAATGTCCAACACTTAAATAAACTCAGTTACTGGTTGTTTTGGTTTTCCATAGATTGATTTATGCTTTTGTTCTTTTTCAGCTACCTAAAGGAGATTTACTTCCCTGTAAAGCAACATATGGATCAGATCCCTTCAGTATTGTGTATTCTGGCATTGTAACAAATAATCGTGTCTGCCCTCATGCTGTATTTTAACATGGACGTTTAAAATGCATTGTGAAGTTTTTGGCATTGTATAATGAACATAATGAACATTCTCAACGAAAGGGCTCATTCTAGTCCAATTCGTATAGTGTGAGTGAATTCACAGGGACATTTGTTGAGACCACACTGCAAAAAATATTTTTTTTTAAATTCTGCAAACTATATTGGACCAGACAGAAAACCCACAACATGCAAGTGTTGTTACTCATTTCATAGGTGAAGAGTTTAAATAGAGGATTTAAATGTGGAGTAACCAAAAATGTCCTGTTCAAATTCAAAGGATCAAAGAAATGGCGGAAAATGGTCATGAAAAAATAAATTACGATTAATTTCATCATTACAAGTGGACTTTGGGGGAATTTAAAATGATACGTAAGTGTGTATATGTATTTTATACGGTATATTAGGGCTGAGAAATTTAAAGCATTCATTTCTGCAATTAAAGGAGGAAGAGGAGGTATTGCCCCAAGTGAAGGAGTTCAAGTACCTCAGGGTCTTGTTCACGAGTGAGGGGACAATGGAGCGGGAGGTTGGCCGGAGAATCAGGGCAGCGGGGGCGGTATTGCACTCGCTCTATCGCACCGTTGTCACGAAAAGAGAGCTGAGCCGGAAGGCAAAGCTCTCGATCTACTGGTCAATTTTTGTTCCTACCCTCACCTATGGTCATGAAGGCTGGGTCATGACTGAAAGAACTAGGTTGCGAGTAAAAGCGGCCGAAATGGGCTTCCTCAGAAGGGTGGCGGGCTTCTCCCTTAGAGATAGGGTGAGGAGCTCAGTCATCCGTGAGGAGCTCGGAGTAGAGCCGCTGCTCCTTTGTGTCGAAAGGAGTCAGTTGAGATGGTTTGGGCATCTGGTAAGGATGCCCCCTGGCCGCCTCCCTAGGGAGGTGTTTCAGGCACGTCCAGCTGGGAGGAGGCCTCGGGAAGACCCAGGATTTGGTGGAGAGATTACGTCTCCACACTGGCCTGGGAACGCCTCGGGGTCCCCCAGAAGGAGTTGGTTAATGTGGCTCGGGATAGGGAAGTTTGGGGCCCCCTGCTGGAGCAGCTGCCCCCGCGACTCGACTTCGGATAAGCGGTTGAAGATGGATGGATGGATTTCTGCAATTACATTTTTTTGCAGTGGGCACAGGCTGAACAGAACAGTTAAAGACTGGAAAAAACTTCACCTGGTCAGACTAATCTAGATTTCGGTTAAGGTACACAAATGGTAGGCCCACTGCAGCCTCATCTTTCTGTTCTTGTCTGACAGAAGTGGAACCCAACATGGTCTTCTGCTGTTGTAGCCCATCCGCCTCAAGGTTTGACATGTTGTGCATTCTGAGATGCTATTCTGCTCACCACAATTGTACAGAGGGGTTATCTGAGATACCTTTCTGTCAGCTTGAACAGGTCTGGCCATTATCCATTGACCTCTGTCATTAACAAGGCTTTTTACATCCGCAGATCTGCCGCTCACAAGATGTTTTTTTCTTTTTGGTACCATTCGGAGTAAATTCTAGAGACTGTTGTGTGTGAAAATCCCAGGAGATCAACAGATACAGAAATACTCAAACCAGCCCACCTGGCACCAACAATCATGCCACAGTTGAAATCACTGAGATCAAAAATGTTGCCCATTCTAATGGTTGATGTGAATGTTAACTGAAGCTCCTGACCCGTATCTGCATGATTTTATGCATTGCACTGATGCCACACAATTAGCTGATACAATAATCGCATAAATAAGTATATCTATATATACACTTGCTTTACTACCAATACTTACCTAGTCATATAAATTCACATTTTTCACATTCTCAAACAAATATGTATTAATATGAACAAATATATTAAGGTTAACAAATATGAAATCTCTCTTTATTATTAGACATTATTAGACAGATACTGAACATGATAAATAAAATAAAAGAAGCTCAGTTTTTATTTGCAATAAATATAAAATTGCTCATGGAGCATTCTGACTTTGTATTTAATAAAGGAGGGGCAGTGAATGCATACAAGTGTTCTTTGCTTTTTGAGTCTTTTTAAATGAATGACAGAGGAGGTGAGCAGTGATGACATCTCAGGGTCAGATCCAGCTGAAAACAGGTGGGGAATGATGTCAATGAGGACATCACAATTCAGGGAGAAGGAGGCAGTAATGTCATATGCCACTGGATCACCTGATTCTACTGAGCGTGTCTCTATGAATGACCCGAGAGCATGATGCGCAACATGTGGTGCGATAGTACGAGTACACACACAAACGGGCCTGGACCACCACCACACAGTTATAATACATGTCCTTGCAGGATTCATCTACAGAGAAAGAGACAGGGAGAAACCTTAAAGGAGTAGAACTCCCAAAATAAAAATTCCATTACATCCTTTTTTATTTGAGGAACACAAAAAGAGACATTTGGCAGAATATGCACTCCAGTCCCCATTCACTTTCATTGTAAGGAAAAGATAAGCTCGGACATTAAACTAAACATCTCCTTTTGTGTTCCCCAAAGAAAAAACATACATGTTTTACATTACAGAACAACAACTAGATGAAATTGTGATGTTAGAAACAAAAACATACCAATATGTGGCATGCAGGTGTGTGTATTACACTCCTCTTTTCTTGCGGGCTCATGGGCAAGGTCACAGTCATTGCTAATGGTCTGGTCATCTCGCAAGCAACGTACCTCCCTCACTCGAAAGCCTCCCTCACAAGATCGAGAACACTGAGGCAGAAAACACAGATTAGCTTTAAACAGATGAACTTTGATGTAGTTGCTTATCCACTGTGTGTGTGTGAGTAACTTACTGAGCTCCAAGCTGTCATGTACCACTGTGCACCGCAGCTTTTCAAATGGCAGGTCTGTGTATTTGCAGGGCGGGACAGATGAGAGCATGTATCATCTGAGTTGACTTCTAACTGGCCATTGCTTTGGAGAATACACACAACGCCTCGACTCTGAGTTCCATTGCCACATTCAGATGAGCACTGTGGCACATACACACATAAACATTGAAGTATCAATAAAAACTTCAGCAACTCTAAAAACGGTAAAAAAAAAAAAGGGCAGGAGTGTATGGGAAACCTGTTGGTCATTATTTTTGTAATTCCATTTGGTGACAAATGCAAAAAGCTACAAGAGGAGTGGCATGGTGTTCCGGGGTATCAGCGTTCAGCTTTTCTGCATTGTGTGAGTTCGTGATTCATGTTTGAGTATGCATCCATGCACCTGTCCCCATGGTCCTGTGTACCATTCCAGTTGGTCTGTGCAGGGTCCCAGGTCACACGGCATGAGCTCGTCTGGTTTCTCCTTATCATTACAGTTATCCAGTGGCAGAGAGTTGTTCTGACTCATCATACACACTACTGACCTACTGCGACTACCTTCTGCGCAGTCTGCAGAGCACTGCAGAGAGACACAAAAAGCTGCATTATAAGTGCTTCTAAAAATGCCAAAAACCAATACATTACAGATTCTCACCCTGTCACTCCAGAGAGAGAAGAACCAGCTGCTGGCACACACTCCCTTGTCACAGTTCTGCAGATCCTGTGGGCGAAGGGCCATGTTGCATTCCTCATCAGTAACAACATCACCCAGGTTATCCATACACACAACTTCTCTACTGCGCTGACCTACTCCACATGGAACTGAGCACTGAGGGGGTGGGGGGGGGGGGTGGGGGGGAGAGACAGGGAGAGACAGAGAGAGAGAGAGAGAGAGAGAGAGAGAGATTAAACAGAATCCAGTGCTTTCACAAACCACAATCTAAGGGGACTTTTATTTGGCTCTGAGCACTTTATTGCTATTGACTTCATAAATAGAACCTCTAAAGACATTAAGATCTGGTGAATCTTGAAGCAATATATTGAATAAGCCTATCATTAAATGTTTCATCTGTTGTGTGTTAGAGACGCTCGTTTACAGTGGCACTCGAATTCAGGCGAGAAATTGTGTTTGTACGAGCTCAACGGAGCCTCAAAGTTTTGAAATATTTAATGGGATTTCTTCTGCATATTTATGTATATGTGTGTGGTTTTGTTGACAATTACTTACTGATGCAGTTATACAGACGCATTGGAATGAGTTGTGGACTGAATCTCCTCTCAATACTGCCTATTGGTGCATGTCTGGGCATATCCAAGCAATACTCAGTATTTGCAGTGCCAAACAACATAAACTTCATGTGCACACAAGAGGGCGCTGTTAGGGCTTTCATACACAGCTGCCCCAAAACGTCTGTCAGGACATTTGAAAGTCGAAGGAGAAAGCCCTACCTAATTGGCCGGATTGAGCTGCCCTGTGTAGGGATGCCGCTGTGACCTTGGACTAGTCCTTCCGAGAAGGAAACTTGTTAATATCTGGGAGGTGTGCTGTCCCCTGAGTGACTGTTGATGCTGAGGAAACTACCTGTATAGAAGTAGCCACCTCCTGCTTTAAAGTGGGCAGTGCTGTGGAAGATGAATAAAGTGATGATGATATCACAGTAGGGGTGAGAGTAGAAACGGTAGATGACATAGGGTTGACTGCTACAGCATTAGAGGTGGCATAACCTAGAGCTTCACCACTGCGATTGGGTGCGCTGGGGGTGTTAGGAGATACAAGTGGATTTACAGTCAGGGTGTTGGTTCCACTGGATGCCACCAGTCCAGGTTTAGTGTACATGCTGGTCTCTTTGAAAGGAGAGACTGTCTTGTTTAATGTGTGCCTCTCTGGCTTGAGCATCAAGTCTTTGACATTCTTTATCTGCAATGGTATCTTCTTGTATCTGACATTGCAATTCCTTTAGCTCAAGAGCATTCAATATTTCATCCAGCATGGCAGCTTGGATATCTGAAAGACCATGTCTGGGAGATCGTTTTGATGCACTGTGCGGAGATCTACATGTAATGCTAGAAACAGAACCTGAAGAGATCGATCTGGAAGAATGACTAGGTTGTCTTTGTAAGGATGGGGCATCAGCCTGAGGTGGTACTGGATGCAGGGTAGGAGGGAGCTGGACTTCAAAATCCACAAGATGGGCTGGAAGTGTGGAGTTGGACGCTGAGAAAGGTAGCATGCACCATGTGAACATGTGCTTATTCATGCCTGCTTTAGCAGTGGTCTGGATGACAACGACTTGCACCATAAAAGTATAATATAGTGTCCAGTCAATAATATAATAAAACAAGAAAATGCAATGTGCTCGTTCCAACCAATGACGTCACAAGAAAAAGAATGATCCAGGTCGCTGCAGCCAAATCTGATTTTACACACAATACAGATCTGCGTGTGATGGATTTTTCAGAACCGCTCCCGCAAGCTTTTGCCTCGCTCATGTTAAAATATGTGATATTCTCTGCCACACTGAGCACAAGCAAGAATTAGTTTGAATTAGCCACCAAACCCTGTGCCTGTAAATCGTTTAGTTTTTGCTGCTCTTCTGTAATAGATGAATTACAGGAATAACATTCTGTACCTTAAAAACACAATCAGTAGTAGAGTAGTTTTTATTTCATTTTTAAATATTTATGTTTTTCAGGAGTCCCGTGAGTCTTTCTTTCTCCCAGTTGGTAAATTATGACAGAATTTTCATTTTTGGGTGAACTGCTCTTTTAAGTAAAAGTGGCTCATCTTACCCCACACCCCTCCATAGTACACTCTCAGACACATTTACAAACCTCTGTCCACTCCGAGCGAATCTGCCACTCACTGCAGATCTTCAGCTGGCACATGGTGGTCGTCTCTGGCATCTCTGTGTTATCACAGAGGCTGGTCGCCACGGTGATTGTGCTATTGACATGGTGTCCCCGAGTCTGCCTGCAAATCACCTGACGATACTGGAAACCTGGACCACAGGTTTTACTGCACTCAGACCACTCGCCAACATCCCAGCTATACGAACACATACGCAAACACAAGCTTGAATACACATATATATGTGACCTGCTTTGCTGCTTGATATCAGTCTCATGTGCATTTGGAACATGCTACTCTAAAAGTTTTAATTTTTGGATGAACTATCCCATTAAGAGGTTTGAAAAAAACCCAGGCCACTGCATGTGGGATTGCATGCCCCTTTTTGTGTTTAAGACTAAATAGTCCCTCTTGAACTGATTTTAAGCTTGTTTTGGTTTATTTTTCCTCTGAATGCTCTCAGATTCTAGTGTGTATATTCACTCACAAGGCTGGGCAAGGCAGCGATTGACAGTCTTCTCCCTGGGGGCCGGGATGGTGTGTGTGGCTGCAGAGATCCCCTGATACGGTAGTTTGAGTGGCCCTTTCTATACAGCTGAACAGAACCTGACGAATGCCTGGTTTATACACAAGTCAAACAAATAAATAGAGACAGAAGGAAAGAAATAATATTGTATTGTGATGTCTTAGAAGTTCAGTTTTCTCTGCTGGGAGTATACAATCTGGTTTGGTTTTATATAAAAGTCTTGTTCCTCTGGTTCTAATTTAGATGTTAAACAAGGAGAACATTATGAAAACTCTGCAATGGGTTGGAATGCATCAATGTATGTTTTGCTATTGTATAACAGTATGCCATTCACCATTGTTTATTTGTCTCAGAGCCAAAATCATTGAAACACTAATAGAGCCTAATTGTTCACTATTTCGGTCTGTCTTAATTTTAGACACTACTACTGCATTCAATGAATGGTAATAATGATCTCAAGAGAACAGTTTACCCTGACCAAATTAAATAGGGGAAAAGACAACAAACACACACATACACTCACCTGAAGGATTATTAGGAACACCATACTAATACTGTGTTTGACCCCCTTTCGCCTTCAGAACTGCCTTAATTCTACGTGGCATTGATTCAACAAGGTGCTGAAAGCATTCTTTAGAAATGTTGGCCCATATTGATAGGATAGCATCTTGCAGTTGATGGAGATTTGTGGGATGCACATCCAGGGCATGAAGCTCCCATTCCACCACATCCCAAAGATGCTCTATTGGGTTGAGATCTGGTGACTGTGGGGGCCATTTTAGTACAGTGAACTCATTGTCATGTTCAAGAAACCAATTTGAAATGATTCGAGCATTGTGACATGGTGCATTATCCTGCTGGAAGTAGCCATCAGAAGATGGGTACATGGTGGCCATAAAGGGATGGACATGGTCAGAAACAATGCTCAGGTAGGCCGTGGCATTTAAACGATGCCCAATTGGCACTAAGGGGCCTAAAGTGTGCCAAGAAAACATCCCCCACACCATTACACCACCACCACCAGCCTGCACAGTGGTAACAAGGCATGATGGATCCATGTTCTCATTCTGTTTACGGCAAATTCTGACTCTACCATCTGAATGTCTCTAAGCAGAAATTGAGACTCATCAGACCAGGCAACATTTTTCCAGTCTTCAACTGTCCAATTTTGGTAAGCTCTTGCAAATTGTAGCCTCTTTTTCCTATTTGTAGTGGAGATGAGTGGTACCCGTTGGGGTCTTCTGCTGTTGTAGCCCATCCGCCTCAAGGTTGTGCGTGTTGAGGCTTCACAAATGCTTTGCTGCATACCTCGGTTGTAACGAGTGGTTATTTCAGTCAAAGTTGCTCTTCTATCAGCTTGACTCAGTCGGCCAATTCTCCTCTGACCTCTAGCATCAACAAGGCATTTTTGCCCACAGGACTGCCACATACTGGATGTTTTTCCCTTTTCACACCATTCTTTGTAAACCCTAGAAATGGTTGTGCGTGAAAATCCCAGTAACTGAGCAGATTGTGAAATACTCAGACCGGCCCGTCTGGCACCAACAACCATTCCACGCTCAAAATTGCTTAAATCACCTTTCTTTCCCATTCTGACATTCAGTTTGGAGTTCAGGAGATTGTCTTGACCAGGACCACACCCCTAAATGCAGTGAAGCAACTGCCATGTGATTGGTTGATTAGATAATTGAATTAATGAGAAATTGAACAGGTGTTCCTAATAATCCTTTAGGTGAGTTTATACAGAATCCCAACATAAATATAAGATGTCTGAATTGACTAATCTACCTGTTCCACATGTAACACTGCAGGGAGTTTTTGTCATGGCCACCCAACTGTACAGAGGAAGGGGCTCAGAGGTCATAGGGTCCAATGGAACATGGTTAGGGTGAAGGCCGCCCATTGAGTTTTTAGTGTTACTAATATCACGGCCAGCAAACAGCCCATGGCTTTCTACTGGAGGATGAGATAGAGGCAAAGACAGGCAGATAGTGAGAAAGAGACAAAAAAAAGGACTTTAATGTATGACAAATACAGTGGTAAAACATCAGAGCAGCTTCTGGCCAAATTGATGCCCTACGCAGAGTTCAACAACCATCGGAAGGGAGGTGGGGTGCGAGCTGGTATGAATGTGACGTCTCCCCAATTCTGCACACTTCAGAATCTCGCTGAATCTAGTACGTCATCTGGGTATTTCTTGCCTACTGTTTTATGAATTAGGAGGATTCGGACACCCTAATTAATTGACATACTGCTTTGGCATACTATATAGTAGAGAAGTATGCATATTCTGATGGAACTGTGTTCAGCTTTAGTAATGTTTTGATTGTGTTTTTGTTTTTACATAAAATACTTACCATGGGGAAATACACTAGAGTCAGAATATGTATCTGAATGTGCGATGATGGTGGGGTCTCTGGGTAGAATGTACTCATAATACACAGTTGGACTGGGCTGTTGATATAAGACCTGAAAAAGAAAAGCCTACTATTCAGAAACCCATATTATTATAGAAATAAGCACTTCCCTTAAAAAAAGCAATAATAATAATCAGTATAAATGCAGTCATATCACCTGTTTTCTGAGTGTACACAGGACTTGTTTTCTTATCTTTTTTTTTTAAGGCAGTTTTATGATATCATATAGTAGGAGTAGTCTCTCACAAACAAATGAAGCTCCTGATTGGTTGGACCAGGGGCAGTGATGGATTCCCCTGTTCTGCTGCTGATCTCATTGGGCCGTTTGTATGTGAATTCAGTACCCGCAGAGTAGACCTGTCCTGGCCTGTCAATCACCCAGTCACCATTTATCACGGATTTGCCAGTTGCTGTCCTGAGAGCTTGAAGAAAGAGAGAGATGGAGAGAGAAACCAAAATAGGAGAAGGAAAGGAGGATGATAGATGGAAGCTGGGCACCTGGTGGTTCCATTCCATGTATTGACACTGCTGGAAAAAACAGGTCATAACAGCTTAAAGGTGCTGTAAGTGATTTATGTTCATGGAATAGTATCCAAAAATGTTCCTACTCCCTTAAAGATATTAATTAAATAAATGTCCTGAGATATCTCACAGCTTTAACAGCTGTAGACTTTGTAAACAGCAAACTAAAATGTGTCCGCTGACATTGATGCTTTTCACCTGTCAATCATTTTGCTAGTTCTCATAGTGTTACATTTGAAGCAGATCACTGAGTCTGTAATTCATAATGTTTGTCAGTTGAGGGCGCTATTTACATTTACATTTATGCATTTGGCAGACGCTTTTATCCAAAGTGACTTACAGTGCATTTATTACAGGGACAATCCCCTCGGAGCAACCTGGAGTTAAGTGCCTTGCTCAAGGACACAATGGTGGTGGCTGTGGGGATTGAACCAGCGACCTTCTGATTACCAGTTATGTGGTTTAGACCACTACACCACCACCGCTATTGTGCCACTGTTGAATTTGACATCTACAGGAACAAACATTGCTGCTCTTGTGCTCGGTTTTGGTCATAAAATTATCTTTGGAGGGCGGGGATTTGGAATGAGGAGGCGTGGCTAATTCAACGGCTCAGTCACGTGAAAGCTTCCGAATGCTAATATCGCTTACAGTTGACCAGCTGTTATCAGCTTGACCAGGTTAAAACCAGGTCCATCGGCTAGTGGCAGAGTGGCTGGTCACCAGCATATGCTTTGTTTTGGAAACTGGTCTCGAGCTTGGGATGCTAGTCTGCTGGTTTCTCTACCAAGCCTTTAAAATAACCTAGCCAGCTTCACCAATAAGACCATACTGGCTTACCAGCTTAACCAGCAGTGTGAATATGGCGACAGGAGGTCAAATTTTCAAAAGGGTATAGCTGCAGACAGAGCTCCAAAAAGGGCCGGGAGTACCAAACCGGCAGCAAAGATGTAGTGAGCCTGTTACCAAACCCTTTCCCTAAACCTAACCGTGTGTGGAGGTGTCGCCCCCTTTTGGAGTCGGTGTAACCCTTTTGGAGTAACTCCACCCCCTTCTTGAGAAACCCTGCCATATTTTGGAAATGTTGCCCCAATTTGGAGATCTTCGGCCTGCAGTTATACCTAATTTAAAAGTTCTGCTTCGAAACCACTGCCCTCTATAGCAGAATCTGGAAGTGTTGTTGAGGTGAAATGTCCACAGGGTGGCTCCAAAAGCGAGTTGTATTTTGTGGTGTAATAGTCAAAAAGAATATATATATATTCCATATTGTATGCTCTAAAACTAAGCATCAGTGGTGTAAGAAAAATGCAACCTTTGTTGAACAGCATAGCTGCGCTTGTCCACCAGCTATACCAGCACTAACTAGCATAATATTGAAATGTATTTAATTTATTTATTAAGTGACAATAATTGACCAGCTTGGACCAACTAAATACAATGCAAAAACCTGCTGCGACTGTCAGCTATTGTTGGTGGATTTTCAAGCAGGGTAATTGTTGCTCAAATAGTAGAAAAGGCAGTGAATTATAAAGAAGAGCTAGAGGGAATTCACTTCCATTACCTAAATAATTCCTTGTCTTCTGTGTTTCCTGTAGTTTTATTCTTTGAGCTCCAATGGGGATGTCCAGGATCTTGTGGTAGCCAACAGAGAGGACAGAAAGAAAGAGTGTCCCACTGAACAGCTCACATGAGCTCCCATCTCCAGCACACACACCGCATATATCCATCTGGAAACCCGGACAGTCCTGCATGATAACATCACACAGAAAGTCATAAGGGCACACGAGTCTACCTGCAGAACAGATTCTATCAAGAAGACTGAATGGGCTGGACAATAGCACATTCACCCCAGCTGTTCCAGCCCTGTTAGTGGCCAGCATTGCTGGTCACTAACAAATGTTTTGTTTTGGATGCTGGTGAGATGGTGTCCCTATCAGGCTTCTTATAGTAGCTAGCTAAAACTACCAGGCTTCCTTGGTCAAGCAGCTTTACTGGAAAGACCATGCATGTTGTCATGCTAGACCAGCACCAAACTAGCAGATTTCTCTTCCCAGTCCAGCCCTGACTGGTAGTGTACTGTATGTAGGCTACTGGGGTTGAGAGTCATTTTGGGGGTCAAGGACAGACAAAAAGCAAATAGCTGATTGATTTCATGTTTACTTATGTTGAAGCAGACGTGTGCAAATTACCTATAGGAATAATTCAACCACAAAATAAAAATTCTCTCATCATTTACTCACCATCCCAGATGTGTATGATGTTCTTTCAAACGAACACAAATTAAGATTTTTATAAGAATATCTCAGCTCTTTTGGTCCAAACAACAATGCAAGTGAATGGGTGCCAAAAATGTTAAGCTCCAAAAACCACATAAGTAACTATGTAAAAAGACTCAAGTGGTTAAATCAATATCTTCAGAAGTGAAATGACAGGTGTGGATGAGAAACAGACCACTTTCACATTCTTCTTCTTGTGTTTTTGGTGATTCACATTCTTAATGCATATCGGCCCCTACTGGGCAGGAAGAAGAACTTCAAGCAAAAAAGGATTAAAGTTGGCATGAAACGGAAGTTGCGACCAACTTTCCTTCTGTTTTGGAAAAAATGGAACTTCCAACAAACCCAGCATGGAACGCTGCTGACCAGTCGCGCATTCAGGTTGGACCACAGGAACAGGTAAAAATTTGATGGGAGATGCCCCTTGTCAGTAACGTGGCTGAACGGGATCAATGCCAGGGTACTAGAAAATTTTGTTGCAACATGTTGACTTCCCTTGTGATCATATATGTTTGAATTTGAACAACAACCCCCTTCTAAATTCACTCCCAGGGCTCCGTTAATTTATTAAAGACTCCTGACTAACTACAACTACATTACTTCCTGTTGGTTTGCACATGCATTTAGAAGAGAATAGTATTGTTTACATGAAATACATTTAATGAGCTAATTTGATCTGTCTACTTTTGCTAATGTACTGGTCATTACATTGTGTTCTTTGTCATTTAGATTTTCGCAATCCAATTGAATCTATATGAAGATATAATTCTGATGATGGCTGAAAGTTTAACTTGTTTGTTTGTGTCCTCTTGGACTCACAGTGACACCTAGTGGTATGGAAGCAAATCAATAGTTTTCTGTTACAGATGTAAGAGTGAAAGTGTCCAATAACAGTGTGTTTAATGAGATTAAGCAGGTAGTATTTGATTGGTCATGTGATTCTAACATGGCAGCCCCCATGAGGGGACGAATAAAACAGCTTTTATTTATCATAGTCTTCATCTTATGTGAGGGGTCATATGTTTCAAATTTCCAAATCATTTCTTTACGAATAATTTTAAAAAAAAATTAATGAGAAAACAATTTCTGAGTGCACCTTTAATAAATTATCTGCACTTACCTCTCCAGGGCTGTTGCTGAAGTCATTGAACCAGGGAACAGGCTTAGTGGTTGGGAACAGAAGGGAGAGCAAGAGGGTCATCTGATAGAAACGTTGGATAGGTCTCCATGGTTGTCTGCTCCATGTTGGCTTTTGCATCCCACGAGTCATGAAGAGAAATTTCCTGAAATTAATGAAATGTAATGCTGTGCTGCTGTCTCTGAGTGGATATGTGTGTTTGTGTGAGACAATGTTGTAGTGAAAGGGGTTTTCTCTCCGTGGTATTTAAGTGTTGTTCAGAAATTCTCTCTCTCTCTCTCTCTCTCTCTCTCTCACCCCCAATCAGCGAGTCACACTGGTACACATTTCCCTCCTCTCCTTCTCCCTTTTTTCACTCTCTCTCTCTCTTCTCTTTCTATTCACTCTTTTTCATAAGCAGCAACAATTATTATTGGCCAAGAAATCTATCTGAATTACAAGCACTGGCAATCTGATGGACAGACACAGTCTCTCTCTCTCGCTTTCTAAGACTCAGAGAGGCTTATTCTGACTTAGACAAAATTAAATCAGAGTATTAAAGTAAAAATGAAAAACTACTACATCTCCCTGAAAACCATTAGAGTAAACAAATGTAAAACAAGACTAGTGTTTAGTGTTCTGCAGCCCCCAGCCTTCTCTGCATGCTTGAGCGTGTCTTATGGTGTGTCATTTTGAAGTAATGGAGATGTATGTTACTTTGTGTCCAGGTGGTATATATGTGTTTTTCTTTGACCTGCACACCTCCTGGAGGTCACATGATAATCACCACGTTGCGTAGTTTGCAGGGATTGACAGAAACTGAGAAACAGGTGAGCTACTTAAGATTAAATATCAAGACATGAGTCCTAAAGGAAACACATGCAAAAGTCTAACACAGAAACATTTAGACAGTTTTGTTCAAAGAAAATATTGACTGTTTCATAGGACTGTTTCCTGTGGCAGTGGTGTTATGTTTCTTTATTCTAGGTCAATAATGCAGTGCTTCTTGAAGCTGAAGTGAATAATTTTCATAGCATCGCCAAAAAGGAACTGTGAACATATTGATTGCTTTAAACAGCTTTCCAGCATATTTCCCCCATCTGCCACTGGTTGAACAAACATATAGTCCTGCCACGAACTCACCCAACTGGCTTAGTCAATGTTGCCGTGTTGGACTGGACAGGCGCTCAGAGATAAAGCTCAATGTGGAAACACTTGCAGAAAGTATTTTAACATCAGAAAACAATTACACACACTCATGTACTGATTAAACATAATCTGATATTTGAAGTAAGCAGTGAAAAGAACTACAAAAAGAAGTGCAATAGAGATGGATTAAATCTCACATGAAATGAGGTAACCTAATTAAAATGCAAAACGTGAATTATCTGGAAAAAGACTAGAACAGGTAGGCCTATACTCTCTCAAGTGCATGCCAGCTTTCTATGGATGTTTGAGCAAATAACTAACAGAATAAAAAAAAACTTCCACTTACTAGCAGAATGAGTGACTCAGTCCCAATTTTTAGATCTACTATTAAGACTGCCACAGTGTGGCAGTGACTAAATGAAAGTGACCATCACTAAAGTTGTTTGTTGTATTGAAATATGACCACAGGATGTGGTGTAATTTCTGTATGGAAACTCTGATAGAGCTCTAAAGCACAGGGTTAGCAGGATGGAGGAGTTTGGGTTTAGAAGAATTTATCACCGTAAAATGGACAGATTGCCAGCCCACATACTCTGGACTACACACCTGTTGCAGAGTAGTCATTTAGATGACATGTATTTGTACATGTGTGTGCATGAGCAGGGTGTGTTAAGTGGTCAACAGCCAGATTTGCTATTCCAGCTGGAAGGTAAAAAGAGAGAAATTCATTCAGTGACAGCTTGGATGAAAAATTGCCACTTTGCATCCATAAATATTTAAGTGATGTTAAAGACAGACAAGCCTCTATCAGACTTCGTAGACAGTTTTTAAGACATAGAACCAGACTTCTGGAAACTTCACACAGACGCATCCCAACATACGTGGATTTGTAGAGAAATGTCAGTTCTAAGCATACTTAATAACAGCTCTGAGCGCCCGCATTCTACATGCCTGTTTTCCAAGTGTACTAAATCAAGCAACCCTGAGTTTTATAGCTGAAGTACAGAAGATACCCTATTGAGAGGATAACAGTGTAAACTACAAGCCTGTGTTGTGGTGGTAATAACAGGTATTTAAAGGGGTAACTCACCCAAAAATAACAATTCTGTCATCATTTACTCAGCCTTGTTTCGTCACAAACATGCATGACATTCTTTCTTCAGTGGAACACCGAGGAAGACATTTTTCAGAATGTTCACCTTGCTCTTTTTTCTATACAGTGAAAATGAATGGTGACTGAGTCTGCCAAACCATTCTTTTTAACTTCTCTGTCTGTGTTCATCAAATGACATAATTATATGGGTTGAGTGATGGTGAGTAAATGATGACAGAATTTTCCTTTCAGTCCTGACAACTCCCAACTGACAAAGAATACATTTAGGGTATTATAAAGTTGCTAGATGTTGTCTTTGTGTACTAGATCTTATTATACTGTTGCAGAGGAAGTATGAAGACTTGTCACTACTAGAACAAACACAGACATGCTTCTGCGCAATCCCCTTCAAGTAGATCTAGACAGGTGGTGCCAGGGAGGAGGAGGATTTCAGAGAGAAAACTCTTGTAGTGCCCTGCATCTTTCCTGCAAACAACTGAGGCCATTTAAATGTTACACAAAGAGAGAGTACACAAGTTGATTGGCTAAAAGACTGCATGTCAAAGGACCTACCAGCTTGTGCCATGACTGAATAATTTTTGAGTGAACTTTATCTCTGTCATATATCCATCGCTTTCTGCTACTTGCACTCTGATTCTGTGTTGATACAAGCTGATGAAATCAAATCCTAAAAAAATACAACCCCATGCTGTACAAATCAGGCACACCTGAACAAATCAAACCACACATACATCATATTTTACTTGGGTGATATGGCACCACAAACCAAGGCCTTAATTGTTTGTGTATTCCTTCACAAGGCAAGGTGTTGACATCATCAATGTGATTTAAGTTAGTATCATGTCTCTGACCCTTGAGGCATTTCTTCTATTCCAAACAGTCGAGGTATCTAAGTGTGAACCAATACAGCTCATTTTCATGAAGCCACATTTGTAGAGTCTGAGTCATATCTCACTTGAGGACATGTGGAGGACAAAGGAGAATTGCTCATCATCAGGAAAAGGCAGTGGTCTTGTTGGTTCCTCAACAAAAGATTTTAGTGTTATGTTTAAAGTTAGGTTTAGTCTTAGGACTAGGGGTTGGGGCTTGAACAACATTATTATCCTATCATTATTATTTGATCTGATGCATAGTTAGGGTTGGTGTTAGGATAGTACTAGAGTCATGTATGTCATATTCCATGTCTTATAAAGTTATGCAATATTCACATGATGTGTTCAAAGTATGTTGTTTTTAGTGCTAAAGAACACAAGTCATTGTGGACAAGCTTCTTTCAAAAGTCTCATGACGTAATGATTTTTTACTGTAGAATGACTTACATTTCGGGTTGTTCCGTACACCTTCAGAAGTCTTTGAATATGAAGCACGTACCACATGGACTCATTATATGACACTTCTGGGTGGGTTTTAATCATTGAAGTGAGTTCCTATCAACTATCATTTTTCCTATTGTTCCGCATAAGACAGAAAGCCATCCAGGTATGAAACGAAAGGAGGGTGAATAAATTATGACATTGTCATTTTTGTGACAATTATTAAATTATGACATTGTCATCTACCACACATTTTTAGTTCTAACTTTTCAGTTCAAAGTAAACAATGTTGTTGTTGTTTAGTTTTTTCCCATCATTCTCCTACTCTGGTTGTCATGGTTATGACAAACTTGGCCATACTCTGCACTGAGTGACATTTTCTGGCCAGCAGTATTAGGCACATATGCAAGGAGCAACAATACTGTAAAAAGCCCACAGAATTGAATACCTATTGTAATAACAAAGTCATCTCATTTTTCATTATTTTATTACCTTCATAGTTTTATAGATATTTATTTATATATTTATTTGTTTTTTCAGCTTGTGTGTCTTCAAGTATAGTTTTATAAAGCCCTGGGTGGGCTGCACTCTGGAGTGGTTAATGAAAAAGAATTGCCACATGCAGTACAGCTCAAATGGACCACAGTCATGGAAGCCTTCACCATGGAGGCAAAAAACAGACCTCCGGGCAAATCTAGTTTAAAAACTAGACAGAGGGGAACAGAAAGAATCGTGATTCATGACCTAAATATGCTCTCAGTCAGAACATTGTCCTTGAAAGCAAAATGGACATGAGATGGTCAGCAGACAACAGGAAGTAGGATTCTTTACACTAAGTATGGTTTGCTGGGGCCCATAATTATTTGTACAAGAGTTTTAGTTGAATTGTTGATTATTTATTTGGGGTCACCATCTTGCTGAAATGTAAAACCGACCGAGGAATCTGTACAAACCACTGGGGTTCCTAAGATGCCAACCGGTGGAACCCTCTGGAGAGCCACTAGACTCCCTTATAAATAGCCTCAGATATCCCATTTATGTTAAGGAACTTCAGTATTTAAGAGTTCTAAAGCTATTCCCTTATGATAGGGTTACTAAAGGAACTGTTAACAGACCTTAGAGTTCCTTAAGGCCATTTCCTCTTGCAGGAACCGAAGCCTGTTATAGGTACTTTTACCCGGAACATTCATTGTGTTCTGGTAGTCTATAATCTAGAGGACTGCGCTAATTTTCCAATTCCCTTTTTTATCGAGAGTGGGTAATTGAAATCTATTATAAACTTATCATGAACTCTATTTTACAAAAGGTAAGTGTTTTGTGTCTTTTTAAGTCAACGGATGAGTAATTCAGTACAGTATTTTATGTTGAGTTTTTGTAAAAGATTGTGTTGATAAATAGGTTTATAGTGCATTTTCAACATGTTTTCTGCTGAGTTCAGCATGTGCTGCGGTGCATCTCTCCTTTCACTGCGGCTGCATGGACACAATATGCAGGCACGGCTCACACGCCCAATGTAAAAACTGTAACCTGAAAACACAAGCTGCACCCAAAAACTGGAAAAAGCTGCCTTCAGAAGCTGTATATGGAGGTAGGATGACAATAAGGTGCTTTTCATACTGTTCTGAGAGCAGTTTCCTTAAGAGTTCCATTTGCCATCAACTGATTAGAAAGCACAGCAGCTGCACACTTTTTGGATGCAGCCACAGTTTGTGTAAAACAGCCCTAATAAATGTTTAGCTCTGATCCTGGAGTCCTCTGTCGGTGTGGTTGATTTTGCTTTTGTTGCTATTGAAGCATGCATGCAAAAAGCATTCCAAGAAAAATGGTCGACACTACAAGACGTCACTTCCGGAGCTCCTTTTGTGTGTGCGAATGCAAGAGGGAAAAGTCTCCTTGAACGGGTGTCTCGTTCCTCTTAAAGAGTTCTCATTTAGAAAGTTACTAAGGGTAAAGTACCGGAACTGTTTTTGGGAAAGGGTCTTTAGGAGTTCTTACTGGAACTATGAGTATGTTTCTCAGAGAACTGAAAGGGTGTTTAGAGGTTTTACAGATGGTTCCGCCACTGTGGCAGATGAAGAACCCCAAATGGTGCCTTGAGTATCTTTTAATTTTAGCAGTGCTGCAAACCATCACTCAGGACCCACCATGCTTGATTAAGAGTGATACTACATGGAGGGCTGAGGATCTCAGCGAGTATTGATGCTGACTATCACCCCTGGAGTCACGAGTTTGAATCCAGCGTGTGCTGAGCGACTCCAGCCAGGTCTCCTAAGCAACCAAATTGGCCCAGTTGCTAGGGAGGGTAGTCACATGGGCTAACTTCCTCACGGTTCTCGCTCTCAATGGGGCATGTGGCAAGTTGTGCGTGGATTGCGGAGAGTAGCATGAGCCTCCACATGCTGTGAGTCTCCGCGGTGTCATTCACAGCGAGCCACGCAGATTTACTGTCTCAGAAGCAACTGAATCTTGTCCTCCGCCACCAGGATTGAAGTGAGTAACTGCGCCACCATGAGGACCTACTAAGTAGTGGGAATTGGGCTCTCCAAATTAGGGAGAAAAGGGGTTAAAAAAGAGTGATACTTTATGAATAGTGAACCAAATATAACCAACCTTTCAAACCAAAAGTTTTGATAAATCAATGCAAGACTTACACAGTCTTCAACTGACCATATGTTTTGTCTTTAGTGTTTTTGGCAGCAAAACGCCCATATAATAAATTCTTTAGAGTTACAATGTACTGCTTATACATTGGTTCCATGTGCTTCATTGAGCTGATCTACCAACTGTGATTATCATCCTTGTCCCTCCATAAAAATATCCTATCAACCAATTCGATTTTTGGGTTTAGGTTTTGGATTGGTGCTTGAACAAAACAACTTGTTGGGTTGACAGCTTGATATATTGTAGATTTATAGGCATTCACTTACAAAAGGAGCCAAAACTATTGGTTTAAAAAGAAATGTGCAATAATGATATTTACTTTGCTTATGTTTCAGCTATCTTTATTGATAGTTGCTCTGAATATATAATGGCATTTTTGTCCACTTTGTAAATTAGAATCACATTTTGATTTTGAAAATAATAAGTAGACATTCGATAATCATGTTTTCATAGTGCCAAGCCCTAAAAATAGCTTAAACAGAAGCAAAGCAAATATTTTTACTGCAAAATTATTTTATTTACTATTATTAAACCAGTAATGTTGTCCCCCAGTGCAAGTGGATGCAAATTAATCTGTTTTGTAAGTTATGTTTAGCTAGTGTAATGACACATTGCTGGGAATGTTTTGCAGCCAGCTATGCCAGTAAAATGGAGGATTAATCACTTCTAAAGCGTTAGTCAGAGCAAATCTGTGTGAATCATGAGAGATAAATATGTGTGTCATGTCTGACTCGTAACTGAGCTCAATAGTGCCAGTATGTTATTTTTCATTTTCATCGCGCTACATCTCTAGCCAAGCTCTGGGGGAACCTCGAGTTTACATTCTGTCTGCAGAAAAAAAATAAAAATCTTTCTTTCTGCATCTGGGTCTGACTGCCATGTTTGGTGTTGGATTTTATTTTGGCTAAAGAATCATCTCCCCTGTTTTACTGTTGAAAGATTTGAGACAATAAAAGCAAGCAAACACTTTTAAATAAATGTCCACCCACAGATGGTCCTGTGGAGCAGAACAACATTACCGGTACAGATGCATAGACCAACTGAGCAAATCTGGACCGCTCTGAAATTCTGAACCAGACTCGAGACAATATGATGCCACACATTGTGCCTATACACAAAAATAATCTATAAAAAGGAAAATATTAATTATATAGAATAGTGGTTCTGGGAATTGATTGATTACCAAATAGACCTTAATTATTATTGACAGTGATTAATTGTGATGCTTTATTTTTTTCTTCTTCAGTGTTAATAAGTGTTCGGTCCAACTTCTTAGCTAGTGGACATTTGGTTTACTTAAATAAAATTTGCTAAATTCATTCATTCATTAATTACACTAATAACGTTTTGTTAATAATTGTTCGAGAAAGTTGGTGGTTTCCCAAATGTTTGGTGTGATATGTGGTCTGAATTCTTCGTTTCACTGTTGAGGTGGTCCGCCACCAGTTATACAGAAAAAACTATGTAGTATCTTAAAGAGAAAATCAAATGGCAATAGTTTAACCCCTTAACCAGCTGTTTGGTGCCTTTCATTTGTTTGTCTTTAAATGACCAGCCTTAAATACAACACCTGGTGCTCAAGAGCATAGCCAGGGGAAAGTAAACGAAGGTGCAGAACACATTTTTGTCTGAAAGTAAGACATTCTGAAACTTAGTTCAGTACACAGGGTTTAGTATTTCTTTATTTACATCCTTGTGCCATGCATTTGCCAGGTCACCAGGCATCTCTATGGGGATCAGGCATTAAAAACCTAAAAAACTGGATGTTCGTTAAAAAGATGTTAATAAATACAAGCACTGGGATACAGTAAATGAGGCCATGGCGCAAAAAAAAATAAATGTTCTGTTTCTCGACAAAATACAGTCTCAAACAGAACATCAAAGCAAACTGACTTTAATCAAGACTTCACAAAATAAACATGTACATAAAAGATTTAGAAAAATCTAAGTACAAGCGGGACTTTAACACTAAAACACCAACTATTTGCCAAACATATTCAACTGTATAGTTCCTGTGTAAGTACCGTGGTCCCATTTTATATTAGGTGTCTTTAACTACTATGTACCAACATTAAAATACATCCAATACAATAAATGCATTGTGTAACTACATGTTGTTTTGCAAAATTCTCACAAGATTCCCATTGCTGCTTGCTACTGAGGTTGAGGTAGGAGTAGGTTTAGGAGTAGGGGTTAGGGGTTGGGTTAGATGTAATTAAATGCAGGACATTTAGATGCAAGTACAAAGCAATAACACTTAAATGTTTAAAGGAATATTCCAGGTTCAATACAAGTTAAGGTCAGTCGACAGCATTTGTGGCTCAATGTATATTACCACAAAAATGTATTAGGACTTGTTCCTCCTTTTCTTTAAAAAAAAGCAAAAATCGAGGTTACAGTGTGACCCTAAAACTCATGTATTGTTTGAGCTGTAAAGTTGTTCAAATGGGTCATTTTAGGGTTTGTAGACATTACATAGTCATGCTAATGAAGTTGGTACGAGTCGAAATGTATTTTTGTGGTAATCAACATTATGGCACAAATGCTGTCGCTTGAGCTCAACTGGTATTGGACCCGGAACATTCCTTTAAGTACATAGTAGTAAAAGACACCTAATATAAAGTGGGTCCAGCCTTGCTTATGTAATTTTGCTGTGCTCTGCTGAGGGGTGGGCATTAATGAACTCTCTATCAATTCTTTGTAAGAGGAAATTAAATTGTCAGCATGACCCTCTTCAGTCTTGAACACAGTGGGTTTAAAATATGCACATGCATACATTTGCTTAATTTACTGTATGTGTGTAGTACGCCTTCAAATTCTCTAAAATCAGAGATGATCGTTACATCCAACAATATTCAATAGCTGCAATCTACCTCTGTATTAGGGTAGAAAGGACTGATTTGCTTTCGACTTTTCACAACAAATAAAGACTAAATGTGCCTTAATAAATAATGAAACCATGTGGATGGAAGAAGGTGGAGCAAAACAGATCTTTTTGGAAATAGCCAGTAGGGTGTGATACACATTTGAGAGAATCACCTTCTCACTGACAGCCAAACACACGTGCATTCTTCCCCAATGAGTGTACACACAATTAGGCAAATGTTGTTTTTGTTTTTATCTTTGCTTTTGTTTGATCAGAAAAAGGTTTTCATCAGATGGATACATGGCAGAATCTTTTGCTTCTTTTCTTTGCTTATTTCTGAGTCTCCTCATCTTTTTTTTGCTTTTCTCTCTATTCCCTGTATTGTTCTTTCTCATTCCAAAGAGCAAATCTGGCTTTTTATGAGCGTTCTGAGGTGATTGGCGAACCCCTGAAGTGTGAGGACTGTTCTGGCCACCTCTTGGAAAGTCTGCATCTTCGTCTCTACATAAAGGTGCAGCCATTTTGTTATTTTTCTTCTTTTGTCTTCGGTTTTTATTCTTGCCTTGCTCTTGGGGTGTGAATGCACTCTGAGGGATGTACTTGCCACCAGTCCCCGGTGTTTTTGAGCCCTGCTTGAAATGCAAGTGTGTGTTCTGTTTGTGTGCCTGTGGATGGTGTTTGGGCGTGTGAGCGATGCGTCTCTTCGGCTTGTGTGAGTTGTTTGCGTGAGTGGTGGGGGTATACGGGGACTGTCTGTAGCTGGTTTTCTGTTTCTTCCTGGGCGGTTGATCTTGCTTAATCAATACAGCTTCCAGCAGTTCTGGAAAAGACACATAAAAGAATAAAGACTTGGACTGATCATACAGCGACTTACAGTGCACTTATTACAGGGACGATCCCCCCCGGAGCAACCTGGAGTTAAGTGTCTTGCTCAAGGACACAATGGTGGTGGCTGTGGGGATCGAACCAGCAACCTTCTGATTAACAGTTAAGTGCTTTAGCCCACTACGCTACCACCACCACTCCTTTAGTCAGCGCTGTTTACAAGTGATGAGGAGGAACGCTGTACATTAGCTTGGTTGGTTTTGGCTTAGATCTGTATTTATCGATTACTTTACTCACAAAGGTGTGTTTGTGTGCTTATTCTGGATTTCTCAACTGAGAGAAAAAAGTGAGATTACGTCTGTATCGTGGCAACACAAATACCGCTTGGACTCCACCCTCTCGTAAAGCTTAACGGAAGCGATGATTTAAAGTTAAAAAGTACTCGAATATTGATCTTTTTCGCACCAAAAGTGATTGTGTCTCTTGTGGACTTGTATGGATGACGTGTATGCTGACTGTCTGTGATTTTTGACGCTTTAAAAGTCGGATCACTATCCACTTGTATTGTAAGGGCCTACTGAGCTTAAATATTCATCTTTTTTTCTTCAAACGTGTTCTGCTGAAGAAAGAAAATCCTACACATCTGGGATATCCTGAAGGTGAGAATTTTAATTTTTGGGTGAGCTATCCCTAGGCCCTAGCCTTCCTTCATACGAAATCGAAGAACGAATGGGTGCAACATAATTTATAATAAAATCTGGCCAAATCGAACGTGTTTTTGAGTTTGTTTCTGCGGTTTGTAACCGCGAGCCAGCATGAATTTTCAGGCAAACTTTGTACTGGCTGCCATTGGTCCACATCATCGGTGGGTGTGACATGGAGCTCGGTCAACATGCCATTACATAAAATGTAATGGCATGTTATGAATAGGGGCATTTACTGGCGCTTTAAAATCCCAGTGGTGGGAAACAATTAACATGCACTCGAATACTATATGATTTTGACAAAATTATAACGACAGAAGACATCCACTGATTGTCACTGATCTTTCCCCCAGCCGTTTCTGTCAAGTGTAGCGTCCATGGAAAGCAACATCTGATATCTCGCACAACTCACGCAAAAGGTGTGTGTTTCAGGTCCATTTCTCTCGATTTGTGAAACATTCTCAGCAGTTTGGGTGTGTGACGCTAAAATACGGGAAAAGCGGCATTGTGTATGGATTTCATACGGAACACATTTTTTCCCTTAATTACGAGACGATTCCTTATATTAATTTAATACATTTTACCTGATACTGCTTCAGCTTGAGGGTGACTCACTCTCATAAATTCCCTCAGTCGATGATGCAGTTGTCAGGGGCGGGGAATGGTAGAATTCAAGTTATAATGCACCAATTACAACAATGAATCTCCAGTTTCATAAAACAGCACCCAATACAGTTAAAGGGAAACTAACACGACAGTAGATTATGGGCTTCTGAAGCAGCAAAACAAGTGGGTATACCGAGAGTATACGCAAATATTGATTCTTTGAAGTCATTAAACGCAAACTGCCCTGGGAACAAAGCAAGCATACAGCATGTACGAACGTATGGCCCTGACTATAGTCTACTTCTCTCTTGCCGTTGCTGGCGTGCCAGTGGTTGCCGACCCCTGACCTACAGCATATATTACTTTAAATCTTCAACAAATGGTTAAAACAGTTTCTTTTACTGATCCTGTGCGAATTCTACACATAGAATGAGGCATGAAGTCATTGAGAACACACTGTAATGTCATATTAGTTAAGGTTTTACATGTAGTCTTGACCGTCAACATTTAAATACGTTATTTATGCAATGCAAATCAATAGGGTCCAAAGCTTTCAAGCTCCAAAAAGGGACATTAACGATTAAATCACTCCAGTTTCATGAATTAATTTAATGCTGACTTTATGTCCTTTTTGGAGCTTGAAAGTTTTGGACCCCACTGACTTACTGTTTTATGGACAAAAACACCTCATATGTTTTTAAAAATATCTTCATTTGTGTTCCGCAGAAGAAAGAAAGTCATAAGAGTTTGGGTGAGATTATTACCATTTTTGGATTAACAATCCCTTGAATACAGGTGTAAATGAGGCCTCAAGAGGCAACAAACCGGTGCTACAGATCGAGAACTAATAAGAAAAAAATTTAACAAACCTTTGGCCTTCTTTTCAATCCGACGGTCCCGGCACTTGATGTCATTCATCTTGTCGTAATAGGAAACAAATGGCAGGGTGGGATATGTTCCTTTATACATTCTCCTCTCAGAGCATTCCTGCGGTATAAACACATTTTAACATATCATATATATTAATGAGGCCATAGGAATCTTTCTGGGTTGTTCAGGACAGGAACGCAAAACTTAGTTTAAAATGATGAAGCTGATCGTTCACTTACATAACCTAAGTGTCCTTTCTTTGAGCAGTTGTAGCAGTAGGAGGGGGTCTTGCAAGCCTCTGGATCACTGGCCTTACAGATGGGTCCCAGCGTGGTCTACATCGAGACAGAGAGTTACATACTTAGCTGTGATCGATCAGGAGAGAAAAAGGACTGAGTTCCAACCACTAAATAGACACTGTCCAACATATAACTTCAGAAAGATCACCTACAGTATATAGTAGGCCTACACTGCAGCTAAATGAGAGTTGCCACTCCTCTTATGAGTGCTCAAACCCGCTTATTTGGTTAATAATTTTACGGGCCACATTCTTCAAATGAATTCTCTCCTGAAAATGTCAGGTGAATTTTTATCAACACTTTTCATTTAATAAATATCTCTGCCAATCTTTTCCAATACAAAAAAAAATACATATATATATATTTTTACCATTACATCCTTATAATATGATCTATTCTATAGAGCAACCCCATTTCTCAAATACAGCCGCAAGCGGCAATAATCGGTGGCCAAGCATGTATGGAAAAATGACAAAAATAATCCAATTTGATGTCCATGTGTTTTAAGTTTTGTTAATGTTTGAATTAACAAATCAGAAATCTTTTGATAAACTTTTGTCAATAGGGTCCGTAGATGATGTATGCTAAATTTCGTACAAATCGAGGAAACGGCCTAAGATGAGTTTGAAAAAGTGGATGAAACATTTTAATGCAGAAATGGAAATCAATGTGCACATATGATTGGGGGGCACTGAAGAAGATGGAGAAGCCTTAAAAAATTATTCTAGCTTATACGGTTCCAGAGTTATTAGCAAAAACACAAATTTGTTCACTATAGCGCCACCGTGTGGCCGATTCTCACAAAATTTGAGACGCAGCTTCGTGTAGAGACCCTTCTTGTGTATAATACGTTTCATAACCATCGGCCATTCATGATTAAAGTTATTAGGAGCTGATATTTTGATATTTTAAATCGATATGTTAAGGATATGTTAGCACTTGAACCAAAGAAGGTGCATATTTCATTTGAACTTTGTCGATCAAATGACTGCGGAGTTATTACATTCTTTTTAGTTGTAGCACCCCCCTGTAGGTACAATTGTACAAACATTTTCATGCATCCTAAACATGGTCTGTTGACTGTGTTCTGGGTTTCTTTATGTTTGGACTTTGCGTTATTAGATATTAGACATTGATCAATGAATCAAAGTACGTAACACCAGAGGAATTGCATCGCTTATGTCTTCTGGACGATTTCAAGTATCGAAACTCTTTTGATAAATTTTTGTCAGGAGGGTCAGTAGATGATTATTACCAATTTTCATGCAATATATATATATATATATATATATATATATATATATATATATATATATATATATATATATATATATATATATATATACACACAACACGGTTTATGTTAAGAGTTTGAATGCACCTCAGTCACACAGCTGTGCCATTTGTGTAGCTGTGTATCAGCGGCAGCCGATTACCTGCGTTACATTACTCGACTTCACTCACTTCCTTTCACTTGATGCTATTATTATAAACCTCACTTACATTTCCCATCTCACCAGTGAATGATGACCTCCATTCTCCCATCATCCACTCTTTCTCCCAGACATTCATATAATCTGTATATTTTTTCTTTTCTTTGAGGTGATATAAGGGAGTGATTACTGAGGGTATCAATAAATCCCAGTAATGCGCTGGTGATAAGGCCGCCTTTGGAGTGTGTGTATGTGTGTGCGTTTTTCCATCTGGTCCCAAGGAGCCCAAAGGCGTTTCACGCTCCATCGCACTTTGTAAATACAGCACGATAAAGAGAGTAAGCTGACTGCGTTTGCGAGTGTGTGTGTGTGTGTGTGCCACAAAATAACACACATATTGTCTTTTAATGTCTCCTCAAGGGGGCGTTGAGACATACACACACTCATTTTCAATAAGCCGGGACACACGCGGTCCCACCACGTCATATTTTAAATGTATCTTCCTCCATTCCACACACTCCCTCTCTCTTTCTTTCTGTCCGTTTTCCGCTTGAGTGGTTAAAGGGTGGAGGGGTGAATGCTATTAGAACCTTTGGTCATTATCAGCTCAGCGCTGAAAACTGCTCCATCTCCATCACAAAGACACCACCGGTTACCCCCCAGACGCCCATCCTTCTCTCTCACTCTCTAACCCCCCAAACCCAAAACACTTGCCCCTACATCAACTGCTCTAACCCCTTGCCTTTCTATGTCCTTTCTTTGTAAGCACCACTACTTGAACAAAACCCTAACCCTAAGTATTAAACGTCATTGCATAACTTGAACTGCATCCCACGAGAAAACCAAATTGTGTGGCCTGGTATAGAGTGGTGTGCTATTACTTTTCTAAGTGGTCAGACTTTTTGTTGGGCGGGTGAAAAATATCCCCAAATTGAACACTGAAGAAAGGACCCGACGAATATCTGGAGACTAGAATATTGTAGAGAGTTGAGGGTGGGCTTATGTGACTTTGCCCAGCAAGCAACCACACAGAAACGCCCTGGCAACACTATGGAAACCACTCAACACCACCGCAGGATCATGAAAATTAGTTCTGATTAAATGAGATTTGATTTAGCAGTGCTGCTAAATTTACAGTATAAAGCACACAGCGACCCGTGTTTTCCAATTCCTGAACGATTGACTCTTATGAGCCGGTTCTTTTGAATCTACAGCACGAAACAGCCCGAGCAGTGTAGTCTGATTTCCAAACAAATGACATTTATGTGCCAGTTCTTTTTAGTGAATCAAAAACACACAGCTTGACCAGTGTAGTGCGGCTGACTAATGAAGAATAACTCTAAAGAGTTGGCTTTTGTGAATCAAAAACGATTATACATCAGTTGCTGTAACTGCAATAAGAAATACATTTCATATTTAAAGTGTTAAAAGAATCATTAAATGGAAATGTTTGAACTGTAATCATTAAGAGGATTTTTATGAAAATGGCATTTTATCCATCTTGTGAGATTTTTGGAGTCAAAGAAATTCAAAAATTGAATTACTTTGCATCTACACTGTATAAAAACACGTTAGACCAACAATATTCCCCCAAATGTTGTCCCAACTAGCCAAACAGAGTGGTCTGAATTAATTTCATATTAAAGAATGTATTCCCAGCATACACCAATCAGCCACAACATTAAAGCCACCTGCCTAACATTGTGTAGGTCCCCCTCGTGACGCCAAAACAGCACCAACCATTCTCTGTTGACCCCTCTCATGAACAAGACATTTCCATCAGCAGAACTGCCTCTCACTGGATGGTTTTTTGTTTTTAGCACCAGTCAGAGTAAATTCTAGAGACTGTTGTGCATGAAAATGGCACCAACTATCATCCATGCGATTATCTAATCAGCCAATCATGTGGCAGCAGTGCAGTGCATAAAATCATTCAGATGCGGGTCAGGAGATCCAGTTAATGTTCACATCAACCATCAGAATGGGGAACATTTTAATCTCAGTGATTTGGAGCATGGCATGTTCGTTGGTGCCAGACAGGCTGGTTTGAGTATTTCTGGAACTGGTGATCTCCTGGGATTTTCGTGCACAACGGTCTCAAGAATTTACTCAGAATGGTGCCAAAAACAAAAAACATCCAGTCTTGTTGATGAGAGAGGTCAACAGAGAATGGCCAGACTGGTTTGAACTGACAAAGTCTATGGTAACTCGGATAACTGCTCTGTACAATTGTGGTGAGAAGAATAACATAATCTCAGATAATCTCAGAACGCTATACTATGATGCGGGGTTGGCGCTGTTTTGGCAGCATGAGGGGGACCTACACAATATTAGGTAGGTGGTTTTAACATTGTGGCTGATTGGTGTACATTGCAACATGAATAAATAAATCTTTTCATGAATTTACATTTCGAATGAGGTGGAATAACAGCGAATTTGCGAATATGTTCGAGATATTTTACACCTGAATTGCTGAGGTGATCACTAATGAATACAATGCTTCAGATGCCTCTGGAGTTTATTTATATAATTGTCTTTGTCCTTTTTATTTAGCGTATTGTGATTCAAAACATTAAAATATGGTTATCTTTTACTCACTTGTTTTTCAGCTACAGCTTCATCGTAAGCAACGTCCGCAATGTGCTTGTGCATTTATGTTGTCATTTTGATCATCAATGTGTTTTCACGATTCAATTTCAGGATTACCGGCTCTGGCTCGAGCAGCACGGTGGAAGGGGTGTATGTTTGTATCCACTGCAAACTCGGATTCACATCTGCCACCACTCCGGAATGCAACGGGCACTTTTCACAATCCAATCAACAACCAATGGATAAAATCAAGTCCCAGCCCTACATTTGTTCTAGTTCGATAAGCCGTTTCACTCGGAAATATGTCATAATATGGAAGTCATCGCAACTTCTGTTGCATGCAGACTTTAAACAATTGTACCTACTGCCTTGCAGGACATACCTCTATCTTCAGAGGCAAATGGTGCCAAAATAAAAATTGTGTAGTTCTCTCTACAAGTATTTGTACATTTACTTAAATTCAGATCAACTAAACAAAGAAATGTTACTGTCATTGAGAGAACCATTACTGCTTACATTGCTTTGGATTTTTTAGTTTTTTTACCGTGTAACCCCCTTTCAATTTCTCTTCTCTACTTGTGTTTCTTTTTTACATCTCTTTATCTTTTGACCTCTGTTTCTTCCCCCTGCTGAACTTTCACCAGTCTAACAAGCAATTTTTTTCCCCCCATTGCCGTTTCCTTCAGCCCTGCTAATATTGTATGCAAATTGGTGTATGGGAAGACCCTCCCTCCTTTACACACAGGCACACTGTGCCCCCTCCCCTGACCTTGAGCTCCTGTTATCGCACTCTTGCTCGAATGCAGCGGACCGAAGGGGAACAAAAAAAGAGAAGACAGTGGCGACCCCTCCTTCATCCATTCCTCTGTGCATATGAGCTGCTCTGTGGTCCTATATTAATTACCTCTCTTCAATGTGTGTATCACCTCTATCTGAAAGGATTATCAGGGCAGAGGGTGGCTTCTGATATGTTTGTGTTTCACGGCCAAGAATCAGGGGGCATATTCTCTCTCTCTCACACACACACACACACACAGACACACACACACACACACACACACACACACACACACACTCGTAGACAGAAATATTTGTGCAATAGGGTAAGTTATGGTTCGCCATTTTACATTAAGTGTAGCTTTTTCCACTTTAAATATCAAAAGTCATCATAACTCATCAGAAGAATAGGCCTAAATGGAAAACAGAGGTTTTCAATTTATGTTATTTTAAAGTGAATCATGTTGGTATTTTAGCAGTAGCCTATTGCTAATAGTATCCCACACTTAGTGTTGTATTATCTTGTATTATCATTACATGCAGTTATGACCTCATAATAATGAAGAGACTATACATGGAATACATTTTCTTTTTGTTATTTGTTACACTCAAAAGTTCTTTGAAATGAAGTAGTAAATGTGTTTCTTTTACGTTCTTTTCAAAACAGAAAAGAAATGGTGACCATTTACAGCACCTAAAATACACCGATCAGCCACAACATTAAAACCGCCTGCCTACTATTGTGTAGGTCCCCCTTGTGCCACCAAAACAGCGCCAATATGCATCTCAGAACAGCATTCAGAGATGTTATTCTTCTCACCACAATTGTACAGAGTGGTTATCCGAGTTACCGTAGACTTTGTCAGTTCAAACCAGTCTGGCCATTCTCTGCTGAACTCTCTCATCAACAAGGCATTTCTGTCAGCAGAACTGGCGCTCTCCGGATGTTTTTATGTTTTTGGCTCCATTCTGAGTAAATTCTAGACACTGTTGTGTGTGGAAAATCCCAGGAGATCAGCAGTTACTGAAATACTCAAACAAGCCCATCTGGCACCAACAATCATGCCATGGTCCAAATCACTGAGACCACTTTTTCCCCCCATTCTGATGGTTGATGTGAACATTAACTGAAGCTCCTGACCCGTATCTGCATGATTTTATGCACGGCACTGTTGCCACAAATTGGCTGATTAGATAATCACATGGATGATTGTTGGTGCCAGATGGGCTGGTTTGAGTATTTCTGTAACTGCTGATTATATTTAGATACAATTATGAACTTATTAATGGTTACAATATATTTTTAGATGAAAAGCATCGAATTATGAATGATTTAGAAGCTTGAATTCCACAGGGTCAAAACTGATCCGAGAAAGCAGGAGGTTTATGCAGATTCCGAAAGGAGGGTTAAAAAGTCCTCTACTCATATCGCCCCACAAACCTTCATTTATCGAATGTAGAATGCTCTCTTTTGTGTAGCGAACAAATTAACTCAGACTCATGAGTTGAAGGAAGAGCACCTAGTTACACACAATCACATATAAAAACAAATAAAACACACCGCACACACATGTCCAGGCAACAGTCCTTCACCACTTTAGCTACAGGCAGACACAACCTTAATCCTTAAACCCACATCAATTCAAACTGTTTCCAGTGCAATCACAATTCAAACATGCACATACAGTGTAAACAGTCTTTGTGTGCTTGGTGGATTAGGGAGAGGTGGGAGATTTGAGGTGCATTCTGCATATGTTACAGAACCCCCCACACCAAGAAGAGAGAGAGAAAATAAACAGAATATGTATATTTTCACAATTTTAACCAGATATGCATTTAAAATATGATGTTCCACAAAAGATGGCCATTTAATAGATGAGTTTTAGTATGGATAAAGAAACCACAATCACCTATGTCTAGCGAGCGAGAGAGGGACAAGTGGGATATTAGATCCATAATGGCTCCCCCACCTCATTCTCCTTTTGCATTTTAAATTAAAGACCCAAAATAAATTAATTTTGTTGCTTGTATTCGAAGTAGCCCTTTTCTATTGCAGTGGCGATGGTTTTCGTGCTTGGCTGGTTCATGGCCGAGGCAATCGTGAACGGTGACATGACGGGTCACGTGTCAACCTCACCTGCCCACAAACAAACATGGCGCATCGCAGTGTTTATTTACATCTTTTATTCCTGTTTTTGAGGACATAATTAAACATACAGAGAAATGCAATCCGAAGTTATAACATTGCTCAAGTTTGTCAGAGAGACATCTACATAGTTACATTATTTTGTATGAACCTTTTAATTTGGCTTAACTTGTTAAGTACGAAACTGTAATGGAGGAATTGCCATAGCATACAGCTAATATTACGTTTATAGAGAATCTCCATTGGTTTATTTAACAGATAGCAGCAATCTTCCTAACAGAACAGCTGGCCAGATATCCCCTTACTGAACAAAACGATGGCCAAATAAGATGAGAAGAGTAAGAAAAGCTAACAATGTTGGCAAATGTAATAACTTACCGAGGTCAGCTACATTAGACGCTGGCGATTCGGTGTTTGTCTCAAGCGTGACTGACTGAATTCAATACCCTGGTTAGTTTGCTGTACGGTCGTGTCTGAGCACATCGTTGCTCCGTCCACCGCGGCTTTTGCTTAGGTCCTTCTTTTTTTCCTTTGCAATCTCTTTAGTTTTTTTATGGATCTCCGTAGAAGACCATATCGCAAGTAAAGTGCTTGTTTCGTCCATGTTTGCTAAACACTTTTGAAGTCTCACTTTTTTTTTTTTTATTGTTGATATAGATTAAAGTACTCCTTGCTGTAGACGGTACATTTCTAATTACATTAGATGTAATTAGTTCCTGCGCAGAGCCCAGCATGCTTTTGGGGCCAAAATTAAGGATCCAGCTTTTCCACCCCGGAGCTGCCTTTTCTGTGGTGGAAATGCACCGTAACTATTCAATAATACACAGGAACCTTCCCCCGAACTATGTTGGTGGAAAAGGGCTATATGTGTTGGCTTTGAGCCCATATACAGTACTGTGCAGATGTATTAGGCACTTGTGAAAAATGTTGCATAGTGAGGATGTCTATAATGCATAAATAGTTTTCATTGATCAATTAACATCATACAAAGTCCAGCAAACAAAAAAAAGTCAAACTTTGCATTCAAAACAGCACTAATTCTCCTAGATACACCTGGACACAGTTTTTCTTGGTTGTTGGCTGATAGGATGTTCCAAGCTTCTTAAAGAACTTGCCACAGTTCTTCAATCTATTTAGGCTGTCTCAATTGCTTCTGTCTCTTTATATAATCTCAGACAGACACGATGTTCAGTGGAGGACTCTGTGGGGGCCATGACATCTGTTAAGATTAAAGATTAAGATTCAACTTTATTGTCATTGTGCAGAGTACAGGTACAGAGCCAATGAAATGCAGTTGTTTTCGCATATCCCAGCTAAGCTGGGGTCAGAGCGCAGGGTCAGCCATGAAACAGCACCCCTGGAGCAGATAGGGTCAAGGGCCCAACAGTGGTAACTTGGCGGTCCTGGGGCTTGAACCCCGACCTTTAACCCAGAGTCTTAACCGCTGAGCCACCACTATTTGCAAAAGTTTGGGAGTCTAACATCTATATTTCTTATTGACACACTAAAGCTGAAGATATAAATAACCATCTGAAGACAAATGTTTTAGTGAAACATCTTATGTGACTAAGACTTTTGCATAGTACTGTATATTACCAGATAATTCCTGAATTTTCCATAAGTCTAAGAGGTCCAGACTTTAAAGCCCTTTATGTATTTGCCCTTATATTTACAGATAAGACCATAGATGGCTCCTCAATCCTGTGGTTAGGTCATTTTAGCAATACCAATAATAATTACAATAACAGTAAATTATAGTATTTGTAATTATGTTCCATTGTAATACATATTTTTTTGACATGCACTAGAGTTTGCGTTTTGATTTTATGATCTTGGTCTTAAAGCTTGATTTATACTTGGCATAAACCAGCTTGTTCGTGAGGTATCGTGCACAGACTGTGATGTCATCGAGGCTGTTGATAAGCCTAACCGTGCGTTCACACCAGAGGCTGCGAGAGCGTCAAATCGACCGGAAGTCATTCATTTTCAATGACAGCCAGCAGTCAACATTATGGTAATGAGCTGTGACGCGATTTGGCTATTGGAATACAGAAGTGCTCCGCTCTAGCGAAGTCTAGAGAGCACAACAGTGTAAACTTTGGTTCCCACCAAACTAATTATTGCCGTGGCGGGTTTTCCAGTAATATATGATCTGTCCCTGTTTGCTTACAGGGATATAAAACAACCAACTAAGACCACAGTTATTATTACAAATGTATTTTATTTTGATAACAAACAACTATAATTTTAATTACTTTCTGCCATCAATCGATTTCTTATTTTCACATTTTAAAGAGTTCATGAGGATATACGCTACTTATGATAGGTCGGCAAAAAGTAAATGGTCGACATGTCTGGATGTTTAAATTGCGGCCCCTTTAAATATAGTTCACAAAACAAAGCATTCTGAACAAACGTTGCCGCCTATTTCAACTACGTCAGAGCGTCCACGAGCGTCCTCGAGTGTTGAAGGCAGGGCAACCAGAGCGAATTTTGATGCTCTCACCGCTTCTGGTGTTAACGCACGGTTAGAAGTACATTTTTGTAACTTTTGCACAGTTCGTGAGGAAAGGGGCAGAGCCAATGTGCCCGCACTTGAGCAAGTGTAAAATTCATGCTAATAATGTTAAAAGGACAATGTTTTCAAAGTGAAATTACATGCAAAACAGTTCCTTTCCTTTAAGATTTAACTAAAAGTACTGTTTTGTTTTTTTTAAACTAAAAAAACAAATGATCCATCAGATATGGATCTGATGGATACTGGAACTAAAATCTGCAGGGCAATGGTGGCAACAAATTGAAATATTAGCTAATAATTCTGCTTACTGAAAATACATAATTGTGTTACACACACACATATATACACACACACACACATATATATATATATATATATATATATATATATATATATATATATATATATATATATATATATATATATATATATATTCTGCTTGACAATGTCACTGATTACATATGTTTACAATTTTTTTTATTAAATTTGTATTCTTCTAAAATAATATTGTCTCAGATTACACCCAATTATTAATTTAAAAAATGCATATTTAATGGAAGTGTATGCGTATGGTGAGTTCACATACAACGCGATAACCGCTGGATTATAAATTTGTGTTTAAACTCGCGTTCGCGTGAATAACGCAATCCCGCGAGTATTCCCCCTTCTCTTCCGGAAAAGGACAGGAAGAGGGTCTTCTATTACTTGGTTCATAGTAAAGTACAACCAATAGCTGGAATCAAGTAGACGCGCGTATTTTCAGAACTTATCAGGTAGTCCGACTTCCTCGCTCACTTTCCTCCAAGCGATGTCTTTTTTCGTCATGCGTATTTCTCGCTCGAGTTGAAAAATGTCAACTCGCGAAATGAAGCGATTTCACGTTGCGTCATTCGCGCCAAACACTCGCTTTGCGTTATACATGACCGAACCATTATCCATTTGAATAATTGATTCAAATTTGATGAAATCAAATCAGACATGATATTTGGATTATACCCCCATCTCATTATTATACAAACTATTCAGCAATAATATATATATATAGAGAGAGAGAGAGAGAGTAGATTAATTTAGCACTATCAATAAACCTCTGTAAACCTTAATTGTATCTTGTGCAGTCAGAGCAGATCACTCTCGTCCTGTTGGGGTGGGTTGCTCAGAATAGAGAAATTTGAAGTATTTACTTTATTCCATGAGATAAAATAAAATGGCTTGCACTGCACTTGTCCATTAAAGTGTTCAAGATAATTACAAAGGAAAGTATTCGTCAACTGAATTAGTTAAATCACATAAAAAAATGATGAAAAATGTAAATAGGGGAGGTAGGGAGAAGCAGAACTACACCCCTGAAGAAACATATTTCAATCTCACAAGCACAGTCCCATATACATTTCTCAATTCATTCAAACTGTTCTCCTGAACTTCTATCATGTCATTTACTGACACACTCATGCTTCCACACTGGATTCGTGAACTCAACAGCAAAATATCAATGCTTTGACATTTTCACTGAGCTTTTCCTATTCAATACACACTCATTCACTCGAAATAACATGGACAGATTTCCTCTTCACTACATAAAATTCATTATTCCATTCACACAACCATCACCAATTGAACGAGCACATGTCATCCTAAAACTCAGGATCTGAATACTCCAGATGAGGCAATATAAATGGGGACTTAAACATAAAAATAAAATAAAAACATTTCATTTTCCTTTTATGAAATTCCCCTTTCTGTCAACTTTAGCTAACTTCTGAGAACATTTCTCAGCAAAATTGTGCTCGTACTATTAATAGGTTTCACATACACGTGCATAAGCCTGCATTTATTTACACCTCTGTAGTATTGCTTAAATGCCAGTAGATGGTGCTGTAAGTCTACCACACCAACACACACTGCATGAATGTAGACAGTCTATTTTATTTGCTAAATAACATTTTGCTTGGTTATCTATTGGAAAGATAATGTATAACTTAATATAACTGACTGAACAGTGTATCTGTTAAATATCATCTATAGTGAATGAGCAAAAATATTTAGAATAAGCATTTATTAATACATTAATAAATAATTACTAATACATTAGTATACATTAATTTTGGTTTTGGCAACTCTTATGCTAATCATTCAATTAAATGTCATTACTGTGTAAAGGATTACTAGGCTGATCAGTTTGAGGAGAGGAAGGATTTTATGAAGTAGTTTAAAAAATGCTAATTGCTCACCAATATCCTCTTAAAACGTTTGGAAACTGTATCCCCTTCAGACTCGTAATATCTGAACAAAAATATAAAAGCTCTGTAGTGTGCTGCTAAATGCATGAATGTGAAAAGTGTGTGTGCATGTAAAAGCTGTGAAATTATTTTTGAGATTTACTTTAATCCATACAGACACTGAAGCATAATAAAATCATACTGCCATATGTTTAAATCTTGTGGCTATACTTTGAACCAGTGTGTATCTTAAAGGTGCTGTAAGCGATTTTAGCATTCTGAAGCTTTCACGTGACTGAGCTGTTGAATTAGCCACGCCCCCTTGTTAAAAAACCCTGCCCTCAAAGATACATTTCAGACCAAAACCGAGCAAAAGAGCAGCATTCTTTGTTCCTGTGGATGTCAAATTCAACAGTGGCACAATAGCGCCCTCAACTGAAAAACATTATGAATTACAGCCTCAATGATCCACTACAATTACAACACTATGAGAACGAGCAAAATGATTGACAGGTGAAAAGAATCACATTTTTGTTTGTGTTTTACAAAGTCTACAGCTGTCAGAGACCGGTGAGATATCTCAAGACACTTATTTCATTAATATTAGAGAGTAGGAAAAATGTTTGCATACTTATCCATGAAAAAATTGCTTACTGCACCTTTAATGTTTATGGACTGGCCGCATTCACTTCCATTCAGTGCCTTACTGTAACCACGATTTAGCCTTTATTACATAATCAAGAGGGACGAGTCTAAATATTGTTTTTGTGGTAATCAATATTATGCCGCAAAAGCTGTTGATTAAGCTAAACTTGTCTTAAACCTGGAACATTCCTTTAACCAGGCTGTGACCGCATTGTGTGATTTGGACATACAGCTTGCATTAGATGAAAGCTTCTCATCTGATCAGACCGATAAAGGTATCAAACAGCAAATTTGGCCCAGACATCCATCATTCTCTAAAAACAAGGTTTGTCTTTCGGTTCCTCTCTTTGCTGTACTGCATAACGCATTTCCTTTGTAAAACTTTCACCCTTTGCATAGCTCATGTGAACATCCGCACTTCTCTCTCTGGTTGTCTCCTCTGGGCTTTGTGGCAAACTCAGTAGAGTTGAGTGGTTGTTTGTTAGTGAAGGCAGGTGCAGGCCTCGCCCACACACTGAGGATAAACAGAGGCAGTAGAAAAGGACTGGTCTGACAGAATGCCTTTTCACACCTGACTGGTCCTAGCATAGGGCGACAGGCCACAGCTCCCAAAGCACGATGCCCGACACACACACAGAGAGAGAGAGAGAGAGAGAGAGAGAGAGAGAGAGAGACAGGTATCTGTACTGTATTTAACTTTGAGCCCTCTAGACTCCAGGATAGTTTAAAGGCCTTAAAGACCGTCTGTTGAGGGTGACTCAATTTAAGTACCTACACACACAGACAGAACCAGGGCAGGACCCAAAGGATGAGAGTATTACTCAAGCAGATGGACTCAGTCCAGCAGAACCAAGTGGGCCCGTATGAGACCATCACAAAATACAGTATTTTACACCATAATAAACTCTACAGAGTAAAGACACAAATGCCACACAGGGTTGAAAATGCCTAGACGGCTCTAACAAAAATGTAGTTTATGTGCCAGTTTTCGCCACTTAGGTCACAATACGATATTATTGTGATTCTGTTTTTTTTGTTCTTTTTTTTGTGCGTGCTGTGATTCAAAACGACGATGTTTCACTCAAATGTTTCTCATTCGTCTCCATCGGACTTAAGACAACTGTTTCCAAATCACCAAATGCATTGTTAAATTAATATAAAAGTGCCAGTTTACAGAACAAAGCCAGTTCATTTCCTAATATCTACATACAATGCAAAGTCATCTGCATATAAAGCCACAATGGCTAACTATTTCTATGTCAATATCAATACTGAATTGTGTCAACATATTTATAATGTACTGTCTATTTTATAAACAACTACTGTCATCATCCACCAAATTTAGCTAACAGCTATTGATAAAGCTGACTAGCTAGCTATCGCCAACATAGACCATCCTATAAATGCAGTCAATGTGTCATGCAAAGAAAAGTGATTGCTTCAAACTACAGTCTCACATAGTCAGATCCAGTAATGCCGCTCCCTATAAGCAGACTATGCAGTCTGCTTAGGGCACCAACTCCCAAGGGGGCACCATCTTACCCTAGGAGGGCACCAGAAAGTCCACCGGCTGTCCTTACTCGCACGTTCTAGGTTATTCAAGGACCCGAAAGCAGTTGCGGAACACAGATGACCACTTCACGCTCATGGCGGGTGGATTTTTATTAGAACTACTTTAACATAATTGAACTTTTTATTTTTTATTATATGAAGATTAATTTATAGCTGGAAAACCTTTTCCAGACCTTCATCATCATTTATTTTTTGGTACTTTTCAAATGAATTTTATGTATTTATTTGACCATTTTTAGCCTAGTCTCTGACCTAGACTTCCAATATTAAACAACGAAAATCCATTATAAAAATGACAACTAGTATAAGTTTCTAACTGTGATAATCTAAACAAAATGTAAAAAAAACAAAAAAACATTTGATTTCTATCACTTTTGTTATTCAAAATGTATCACTGTCGTACTGTCAAATATATCAATGGTGTTATTTCCACAACGGCAATCAATTTTGCCCCTCATCAAGTTTTATCAAACGTTTGTGTACTTGTTAACCAAGTCGACAAAAGTACGTCAGTGAAGAGCTTGCTTGAGATGAAGTATGAGACAATAGATGTTTGAGAAAACAATGAAAACAATTTAAATTCATTTTTATTGAGTGCAATTTTAAATTTTGCCAAATTATTCAAAAAGAAAGGGAATTATTTTAAATTTTTTTAGAATACATACAATGTCCTAGCAACAAGAGATTATTTAGCAGAGACAGGCCACTTCTATTAAAATGAATGAGAGAAATTGTAACGCTCAACCAAGAAGCTTTGGGCACCCAACTGGTCAACGGATGTAGAAAGGAAGTCCCGCCTTACAGATAAAAGAGCCAATCACCTTTTAGATACAGACATCACCTGTCAATCATCTTGAGAATGCACATGCGCATTAGCTATACAAGCCGTGAAAATTGCGTGTTCTAGCGTAATATGAGGTAAAGAAGCCGAATTTATGATACCAGTAATGTCAAATTTTATTGCTGATTTGAAATATATACTTTGATCGTGATCTTGACCAACTGAGATTTCGGTCTTTCTCCATTCATGTAGATAGGAGCTGCACTGGCATGACTGCAAATAGCCTCCCGAGAGTGTTCCAAAGATGGCCGACAGTGGACTGACTTGCTAGAAAGACTTTTCCAGCAACACAAAATAGTTGCATATCAAAAATGCAAAAAACAAATGTCATTTCTATCACGGTCATTTCCAATGGAAATTATTTTCATGAGAAAAATGACACAAAGAATGTGAAAAGGGTTTTAATGAGACTATACTTTCTAAAGTGCCCGAAGTTGAAGAAACGCCCAACTACGGTACAGTTGGCAGAAACAACAGATTCCCATGTTAAATTTAGGGGTGAGGGTGTAACAATGTTAGTTTCTGTCTCTTGTCTATTCTCTGAGCTCCATCAGTAAATGTCCTGAGAAAACAAGCATTTCATTTGACAGAAATGGAATCGTGAAGTTGAGAAATGTGAGGGGTGAGAATGATTTTTGAGAAGACTTTTACCCCTCCACACACCTCTTCAAGCGCCCCAGAGGCACCTTCCTTTTCATCCCGCCTTTCTTTTCTCTCTCTCTCCACTTCGCCACCCCGCGCACTAGGCTAGTGCTAACGATCTGGCCTTTTCATTAGGCAGGCGCGCTAATTAGACTGTGTGTGTGCGCGTGTGACGGGTCGAGTGACTGCTCGGCGCAGCGCGATGCTGGCAGCCCATTTCATGCTTTATCACGTCTTTTAATTGACAAACAACCTGCTCTTTTCTCTTAGGCTGAGGTCTATATTCCAGGAGTCTGTGCGTATGTGTGTGCAGATGTTCCAGTGCGCCCCTTGACGTTTAGCTTTGTGTGAGACTGTCACATGCCTTCTCACCCTGGTGGATCTTTGGGGAGAAAATGCTCAGTGAGTTTGCCAATTAACCACTTTCAGATTGTTCTGTGACAAAACACACACAAACAGAAATACTAAGAAACACGCACACCAACTCAAATAAAATACACGTTTAAAGAAATCAAGGCATGTTTTGGAGTTACGTGTTCTTAGAAAATAGCCCTTAGACGTTTTAAAATTTGGTGTATTAACCAAAGAAAATTATGCTGAGAGTGCGGTGACACTTGTAGTAGATGGCATGAGGATCGTTATGTAAGCAGGCCTTTTTTTGGTGTATGAAAGCTAATCTCTACTTCACTTAGACACACTGTCAGGAATCCACCACTGATACTCTTTCACACAAAAGCCAAAGCAGCAGGACACAGAGAGCCTTTTCTCTGCAAGTCACAATCGTGGCTAATAATGTTCATGATAAGTTTGTGTGTGTGTGTTTATACACACGTGAGTGCACAAAGGTTTGGTAAAACACACAAAAAAATAAATATACCAGTTATACATGTTGTCCTGCACAATTACAACTACTATACATTTTGACTGGGTTTTCCTTGTCAGTTTGTGTTTATCATTTTCTTTCTTAATTTTGGATGCTTAAAAGGATAGTTCACCCAAAGGAAGAATAGAATATTCACTTTCATTTTAAGTGCCTCACTGTAACCTTGATGTTTGCTTTATGTGATGCCTTCGTTTTTTAACACATTTTGTGTTCCCGGACAAAAATGGCCGGTCCAATAAGATCGTTTATAAATCTCTCATATTGCATATATTATTACAAAATATTGCATTACATCTTTTTTAGTAATTATGGTTCAAAAATTTTCTCCTTTTTTGAAAATGTATTTATACAATTATTCTCCCCAATTTGGCATGCCCAATTACCAATGCGCTCTAGGTCTTCGTGGTGGCGTAGTGACTCGCCTCAATACGGGTGGCGGTGGACGAATTGGACGCAGTTTCCTCCACGTCGGAGACAGTCAATATGCGCATCTTATCACATGGCTTGTTAAGATTGTTACCGCGGATACGTAGTGCGTGTGGAGGCTCACGCTATTCTCTGCTTCACCACACGTCCCACCGAGAGCGAGAACCACTTTATAGTGACCACGAGGAGGTTAACCCAACGTGACTCTACCCTCCCTAGCAACTGGGCCAACTGGTTGCTTAGGAAGCCTGACTGGAGTCACTCGGCATGCCCTGGATTCAAACTTGCGACTCCAGGTGTGGTAGTCAGCATCTTGCTATTATTTGTAATAATAAATTAATAACAACTTGCTTGATCAAAATAGGTGTCATTTTAAAGCTTTGCTTCTGGATTTTACAATGTATTTAGCTGATCCTACCAATTCTTAAATAATGCTTTATAATTGGCTGAGAAATAAGAATGGTTTCATTTGAATTATTTGCAAATTTGTTCTCACAACAGTTATATTCAGAGTTGTTAAAACCATAAAAAAGATGAGATAGTCATGAGTGGTCCATATTAATTCCTGAAACGTATACATAACATAACAATGACATATCGTAACTTACTGTGCCTAAACACAACATAATCAGGGTTTCTGCAGAGATTTTAAAATCAAATTCAAGACTTTTTAACACCCTTTTCCAAGACCTGAACAAATAAAATAAATACCGTATAAAATACAACAGGAACTCTTATTTTGAAATGCTTGCGCATTTCAAAATAAACATTGTCATATTTCATCAACACTACATCATATTCAACAAGTGATCATTAGTGATTGCTTGTCATACATTTCCAATATTACGTAATGATTGTGAACTGCTCTGCAACATCTGAAAACACTCACAAGCCCCCGTGTGCTCGGAGAACATACAACAGTGCTGCGTTTTCACTTTGAAGGATCCAACGTATGTATTTATTTAATGAAATCGTACTCTTTTGAAGTCTGATAATCACATTAGGTCATTTCACGATTCCTGTCTTTCCGCCTCCAAATGTAAGACCTCTTTAAATAAAAATTAAGATTTTGTTGTATCATTTAAGATATTTAAGACTTTTTATGACCTTACATTTTGGAAAACTGAATTTAAGACATTAAGACTTTTAAACCTGTTGATACGCACCCCCTTTTTGAGCACAAACCATGAAAATGACATACCTGAACTTAAATGTTGTATTTACTGGACCCTTTGGAGTATGGACACAGTTGTAGTATCTTTTGAAAGAAGACACTTTGGGCTTTATTTCCCAAGTTTCAGAATTAATATATGTTGTTATTTTTTCAAGTTAGAGAAGCTGAAGTTTATAGTAATGGAAATATTTTGTGCTGAACATGTTTTAATAATCTAAAAAAACAATAATAAAAGTGCCAAGACAACCCAGAAATACAATGTCCTCAAAGCCGATAGTCTAAAGAAGTGACATTTCAAATTTGAAGATGATCTCACAAAAAATTTGGTTCCTGTGAGCTTTTTTCTCTGTAAAATCGCTGCCCGTGTATGGAGTAAAATTAAGACTCCGCCTTTCAAGAAGACACAAAATCTGACGGCACTGCTTGGCTATTATGAATAAAACTACGCCCCATTTTAAAAATAGACTTTGGAGACGGCTCGTTTTGTTTATGAGACTCTAATATATCAGATCATATACAGTTTTACAACATGAATGCTGCTCAGATTGAATAGTGTGCTGACGAAGGGTAATTCTTTCAGGCGAGATCTCGTGTAAACAATGGAGAATATATCAATATTTCTCAGATTTATCACTTTTATGGACAAAAAGTGTTACTGGATGTTTTTCAATGAATGCTTGTCATGGACGATTGACCCAAGTGTGTTGAACTGGATTCATCTGGCGATCGTGTTTTCATAATAAAGGTATGAAGTCACGTTTTGATATTGCATGTTTTCATTTGTACTCCTGGCACAAATAACTAAATTGCTGTTTCTGGAGCATTGCTATCGTGAAACAGAGATCAGATATCAATGTTGAACCCTTAAACCTTTGAAAAGTTGTATCATTTGTTAACATTAATTACATTTATAGATGGTAAATTATATATTAAATGTAAGCAGAGTGATGTCACTACCGCTTGCATGGGGATTGCGTATCAACAGGTTAAGGATCCACGGGGACCCTGATAATATATACAGACCCGGCGCCAGACACAAATTCACGGACGGGCATTAAATTTTTTTCAGGGGGGCACAACTGAGATAAACCTAATTCCCTAATTGCATAATAACATTAAATGATATGACCGATTATGAATTGAATATGTATGATACAATGATAATGATCGATAGTAGCCTGTTACATAATGTACTGACGCTATTCAAATTCATAACTGACGCTAAAGATTTGTGCTGTTTAGGCTCGCGCAGCCTCTCGATGAAACATACTGCGGTAAAAAATTCAAAATGTGTAAGTTAGTTTTTATATTTATAACATGAAGCAACACGTACCATACAACCAAGTGCTGAATACCATCACGATTGAAAATGTAACACTGATTTCGACAGTTCAATAAACAAGTAATTCATATTAAGTCACTTACATTTTAGATGCAATATTGACTTTTTGTTCCATTTTAAAACAAAGATCCCAGCAGAAACAGAACGCATCTCACAGTCAACCATGTTTTCATTACTAAATGATTCAGTGTTTTAAACGAATCGGTTGAGTCAAAGATTCAATGACCCATTCATGAACGACTACTTTATTCTTGATGAATCAGCTGTTTGAACGAATCGTTTGAACAAATGACTCAATGACTCGCTTAACACCGCAGCTGCTTATCCCTTACCCACCTGTGGCCGTGACGTCCCTTGCTTGAGGCTATGGCAAGTAACGTTAGACCAACTAGTATCGCTGGAATGGCTAGCCTCTGCAGTGTTGGGAGTTGGATCGACCTCTTGTGAACTGCTACACCCTGGGTCTTCTCCCCTTACCTCGCTGCTCTCTTCTGCCAACTTTGGTGGTCTTTGATTAAAGAAACGCCGTATATCCATGTAACTGTCACACGAAATAGCTCAGCATAGTTGTTTAAAAAAAAAAAAACAGCTATCGTTATGAAGCGCTACTATGCTTAGGACACAAACAAACATTCCCGCGCTCACTATCGACAAACCAATCAAATCCATTTAAAAATATTATTTTTTAAATCAGACCAAACGCATTTTTATTTTTATTCAGGAGTTTATTCATCATGTATATACAAAGCGACAACTTACCAACTTGTAACGAAAGTTACAGTAGCCTATTGATAAAAAAATATAAATAAAAGTGCAAACAAGCAAGGACTGGTGGTTGGTCGACTCAGCGGGACTACTAACATTCACGACTAGATTTGATGGTCGAAAGTGCGGTAATGGGTTATGGTAGAATAAAGCGATTCGTGGGACTCCCTATCTAAATAAAACATCCAAAAACAAATACATTGTTATTCATCTATTGCACAAAAGCAATAAGAACATCTAAACAAAATAACGATTTACAGTCGCAAGCATAAGTAGATGTTCTCATTATAACGTGTTTTTGCAGTGTTGTGCAATGTAGCCAATCACAGACATGTATTGATTTCTAAAACACAATGGCCAATCAGATGAATTTCAGATAAAATCCACTCAGCGCTCAAAACGTTGGAGTTTTTGTTCAGTGCTGAATTCTGCATGCTGCATAATAAAAGAGCTTTGTGAGATCGCGATGAAATGAGATGTGAGACGTGACGTTGAGTTGATGAAGGGAGACAGGATCGTCCAGGGCGGGCACTAGTGACTCACAGGGCGGGCCAGGCCCCCCAATGCCCGCCCATGGCGCCGGGACTGAATATATATGATAGGTAGATCTTGAAATATTTTTCAAACAGTGTACATGGAAAGATGATGCACAAGAGGGCGCTCAACACATAATGTGTGTGTGTGTGTGTGTGTGTGTGTGTGTGTGTGTGTGTGTGTGCGCACAAGTCTGAAGACTTTGTGTGTGCAAACGCACAGATGTACTCATCTAAAGGATTTAAATGCTCCTGAACACTGTATTTTGTAGTCTTAACCATTCAATTTCAATGGCCGGTCATAAGTGTAACAAAGTGAAATACAACCCACCCCTCAATTTTTGAAAGAAAATTGTCAATTATTTTGTGTTTTCGGATATCTGAATTATAAGTCAAAAATTAGGTCAAAACGAAAAAAATAGTAAAAACAAAAAACAAGTTGTCGGCCAGGTCAAAATAACCGGCACACACCATAAGGGTTATAGAAAAGAAGAGGAAATGCTAAATAATTTTTGTGGTAATCAACATTGTGCCACAAATGCTGTCGACTGAGCTTAACTTGTATTAAACCAGGAATAGCCCTTGAAGACATAACATGTGACATAAGCACACAGACAAATGCAAGGCTTACCGTGAGGTGGTACTGTCTCCAGATTTCCGGGCACTCCTGTTGAGAGACACAAAAGAAAAACGAAAGTCAAAACCTTAAAAGCAAGTAACCACCACACCGTTAAAATCAAAGATTTTCATGACAATTCCTTATAAACAAAGAAATAGAGCATGAGGTGCTTGAAAACATCCACTGAGACCTATTCATTATCTCCATTTCTACTACTACTACACATCTTCTGATTTAGTCTCCCTATTGATATCCATTTATTTCCAAGCTTTCTTATGTCCTCTTTGATCAGATCTTCAGCAGAAGTCACATAATAGTTTTAGGAACCTGTTAAAACTAATATTGAACAGTACTGATATTTATTGAAGGATGGACAGAGAAAAACATATCGAAAGTGAATAGTATTCTAGTGGATGAGAAGAGGGTTTCCCAGTTCGCCGTTGAAGCTCAAGCCATCTCAACAGATACAGAGCGAGTGTGGTTAACACATTTGCCCTTTGAGCTTCCTACAGCTCTCTGAAAATTGAAACTGCTGAGGGCACAGCAGCTAGACTCATTTATACACTTATCTTTCCATTTAACCCCACCTGAGAGCCAGAGAGAGAGGGTGGGGGAGGCTTTACCACCCCCTGTAGGGTTATCCTGCTGAGGGTATTGAAGGAAACATTTAAAATCTTTAAGCTTTTCTTTCACACACACGCTGTGACAAGTTGTAACACAGCGAAGAAGACATTAAAAACATATTTCCACTCTGTAGATACTAAAAAGCAAACATGCTGATAAACACATCACTCTGCTAAAATTGTGGAGTGCAGATAAAAAGGATAAAAGAATCACTTTAAGAAAATAAGTTTCTGAGGCGCCGAGTGACTCCAGTCAGGCTTCCTAAGCAACCAAATTGGCCTGGTTGCTAGGGTGGGTAGTCACGTTGGGTTAACCTCTTGTGGTCGCTACATCGGTGGGGCGCGTGGTGAGTTGTGCGTGGATGCCGTGGAGAATGGCGTGAAGCCTCCACACACGCTAGGTCTCCAAGGTAATGTGCTCAATAAGCCACGAGATAAGATGAGGATTGACGGTCTCAGACGCGGAGGCAACTGAGATTCGACCTACGCCACCCGGATTGAGGCGAGTCACTACGCCACAACGAGGACTTAAAGAGCGCATTGGGAAATGGGCATTCCAATTTGTGGAGAAAAATGAGTTTCTTTAAATTTGTTTGGGTATATTGAGCAAGTTATCTTTGACTTGACTTCAGTCTTCAGTGCTGTTCTGATGACCAGAAAGGTTTATTTTCTGCGAGTCATCTAATGAGCTTTTAGCTGTTTTTAGAAATAAACTTAAGCTTTAACTATGCTCCCTTACAAAACTAGTGTCGACAAACCCGAGGCGCACATCTGGAGGCGCACAAGTTCTTATTTTCACAAGCAAACAAGGTACAATTAAATAGCAAATGGGCCACAAATTAACATGTATTTTTAACATGTACTATATAATAGTGAGAATACAAGAGGAAAAACATGTAGGTGAATAATAATAAAAAACATAGAAAATGTCCATTTTTTCAGAGGATAGTTTCTTAACCAGTAATTAAAAAAGCAAGCTAACAAGTCTTCGTTCAGACTAAAGTCTCAACCCAAAAATGTAACAAATATGTAAATGTGAATATCAAGCGCCATGGTCCTTCATTATGAAGAAGTGTGTTACAGCGAGCCAGACACTGGAAAGTTAACGCTTTCCTGTTACGACCGGCTGATATTTGCTAAATCTCAGAGTTCATTAACAAACACCACATAGCAGTTTGTGAGACCGGCGTAATTATAGATTATAAACATAATTAAATGTTGTGTTGTGCTGGCTGCTGAAGAATTGTTTATTAGTTTAACCGGAAAGATCAACTAGGCAAGCTCCATTTTCTAAATTCAATGCATATTCTAGATCTATCAGTGACTAGAAGTCTTACACTGATGATGAACCTTACGATTAAACGTGTGATGTGGCCAGAAGGTAGAGTTTAGGCAATCAGAACTTTACATTTCAGAATGAAATGAAATATCTTGCAGTAGGACTGTTTAACTACACCCGAATACTAAATGTTTGTTTGTCAGCATGTTATGCATGAACGGGGCCAATTCCATTTCAATTAAAACTATGCCAAAATTGTATTAAAACCGTTTCCAAATCACAAGACAAGATGAACAGAAACTGAAACTAGCTTTTATAACATGGGGTTGGGAGTGTGTGCTTTTATGCATTATAAACATATGACTCCAAGCATTGCTTTAAGAAGCCATTTCTTTTCTTGTCTTTCCTGTTTCTAAAAGTCATTTTTCGTCTTGTACCCCCCTCCCCCCTCGCTTTCTCTCAGTGGGTTTGTTGTTGGGGGTGACGAGTGGAGCGTGTGTCCCACTCACAGCCTGTGAAGCGTCTGTCTTAATGAGAGAAAGAATGGCCCAGGAGATAGATATACACACACGCAGCACACACACACACACACACACACACACACACACACACACACAATGCAATAAATAAACACACATCTCAGTTCAACAAATGAACAGTGGCCAGGCACACCCAACACACCCGAAGCAGTACTCACGTCAATGAAGTGTCCGATCATGCCACAGCGGTGGCAGCATTTGTGCCAGTAAGCTCTCTCCAGACAGTCGTCATAGGTGTGGCCGGGCAGCGAGCAGTTTGAACAGTGACGGTTCGGACAGGTCCTCGCCAAGTGCCCCCGAAGCCCACATAATGAGCAGCATGGCACCTTCTGCTCGCAAACAAACACACACATACGCACATTCTGACAGTTAAAATTAGGACAACTCTGACAGTGTCCTGATCATCCTCCAGTTGCTTATATAACAACAGGCAGGAGAGATTGAAAGGTCTTAAACTTTCTTTAATTATGTTGAATCACTTTGCGGTTGTGCAAAATAAAATAAAATAAAATAAATAAATAATATAAAGCCTAATATCTGCTTTTGTGTTTCATGGAAGAAAAAAGTCATCATGAGTACATGATCAAAATGTTCCTTTTTTAGGGTGAACTAAACCTTGAAGGTTTGTATCTAACATTGAGCAGATATGAAGGGGAACATGACCCCTCACTGTGGGGCAGGTGACTAGTGTGGTTAGTCAGAGTGAAGGGTGGATAATGAATTACCTTTGCTGTGGGGCAGTTTTTGGAGAGGTGGCCGATCTTGTTGCAGTTGTGACACGTGACAGATTTTTCAGTGTAGTAACGATTTGAAAGACGCCTCGGGCCAACCCCTTTATTATAGATTTGAGCCTACAGACACACACACAGTAACAACTCCTGGCAATTAGAAACTCATATAAAAGACAATATTTAAAAGAAAAACTCGTTCTGTTGATGGATGTATGTATGTGCTATATGTGTATGTATATGTATATGTATATATACATATACATATACAGAGAGAGAGAGACAGAGACAGACAGTATTATGTTTTTATTGATTTTAGATATGAAAAATATAATATTACCTGTTTATCCTTTTCTGAAACAGACCAATTCCTTCCTTGTTCCTTCCCTCGAACTGGGACATTTTCTACCATTTAAAAAAAAAAAAATACAAATATAAAAAAAATCAGTAAATGAGAAAAACATACAATTCTGAAAAAGAATGGAATATTTAAGCAATTTTGTATAAAATAGAAAAGATTGTGTGTGTGTGTGTGTGTGTGTGTGTGTGTGTGTGTGTGTGTGTGTGTGTGTGTGTGTGAATAGAACAAGAGGCCCACTACCCTAATTTGACCTTTTTTAGTTTGTTCTCAAGAGACCGAGAGACAGTTACTTCAGCTATACACAGCTGCACACCAAACTCACACAACATTAAAATGCACCACATCCACAAACACACCCACACATACATAAACACCAAATTCTAAAGAGACCAAAGTGATGGAAAAATACACACCTCTCAGAGAATAATTGCTGACCAGTGACATCAAATTCAGCAGCATGCCAACAATTACTGATTCTAGTTCAGCACTATTCTCAAAGGGTGTACTAACGGATGAGAAATTACACTGACTGAAAAAATCATATTCTCACAGACACGAAGAATCATTATTCAGAGGCACACAAAATTACAGACACACTCAAATTACATATACCCAAATTAATAATAATGGACATTAGGAAAACAAAGCACAGAAGCATTTATGCATATAAATGTGTGTGAGTGTGTGTGTGTGTGTATGCCTTTTAATCTACACATCCAACACATTGCAACAATGGCCCCCAAACATCCCAGAGGACCCCAAGTACAATAAACAGGAAACATTTCCTTTAATCCTGATGCCCCCCTTCCCTCTCTGTCTCAAACACACACTCTACGTGGGGGAAATGCCTCGTCAGTCATGGCCCAGCAATCACACAAAGCCAGAGAAAGGAGGACCTCACTATGGTAATCCTGTCAGGCCAATTCACAATGACACACACACACACACACACAAGCATACACACACACCAAAGATACTATAATGCAATTAAAAACCTATAAATATTACTTTCATAAATCTAATGGGTGTTCAAGTCAAATGCCCCTCATACACTTTATAAAAAAATGTATGTGAAGTTTTTGTGTATGTATGTATGTGTACCCACCATTACAACCAGAGGGGACGCTACAGAGTAAGCCATAATCAACTTCACAAAAAAACCCTTAGCTTTTCAGAAACAACAAAAGAGAGATGGAAAGTAGAGCAAGGGAGAGGGGAATAGCGACAAATGCTACTTGTACGTCTCATAGGTATGCTAATTAACATAGAGCCAACAAATAAAAATAAGAACTTTTTTTTTTATGAATTCCAGCTGACTAATAGTCTGAGAAAGAAAGAAGCTGGTGTTCACCGGCCACCATCGTTGGGTCCATGGAGAACAAAGTGAATGTGTAAGAAAAACTAATCAACCATAAACACAAGCTCCCTTTACAGAGAGAGAGACAGAGAGAGAGAGAGAGAGAGAGAGAGAGAGAGAGAGAGAGAGAGAGATGAACATGTTGCCACAAGCCTTTATTTTCCGATCAGGAATTGGATTTGATAGTGGCATTTCATTTCGGAATGCAGGTAGACATGAATAAAAGTTTGTAGGGCACCCACTAGTACACCCGGTAGCAGCTAGGGGTGGGTAAAAGAAAAAAAACAACAACATTCTCATGGAGCTGCGGTATTGCAGATACATACCTAAACAGTCAAATAAACGTCAAAATTCTGTGTAAATGCCAGTCTTGCGCATGTACAACCCAAATTCCCAAAAAGTTAACTCTTGCCTGGTGAACACAACAGCTGTTTTTCCCAAAAACTTTTTGAAACGTGAACTCATCATACCACAGAACACAATTCCAATGTTCCACTTTAGATGAGGCAGACTTCACAGAGAAGTCGGCAGTGCTTCTGGACAGTGTTGATGTATGGCTTCTGCTTTGCGTGGTAAAGCCTTAACTGGCATCTGTGAATGCAGCGGCGAATGGTGCTGACAGACAAAGGTTTATCAAAGTATTCCCAAGCCCATGTCATGATATCCATTACAGATGCATGATGGTTTTTAAGATGGGAGACATTTGAGGGATAAGCAGTCACGTGCCTTCAGAAGTGGTTTTCGGCCTTGCCCTTCACACTCTGATATCTGAACAGATTCCTTGAATCTTTTAACTATATTGTGCACTGAATAGGGTGAAATGTCTAAAATCCTTCCAATTTGACTTTAGGGAACATTGTTCTCAAAGCGCTGGATTATTTACTGAAGTATCTGTTGGCAAATTAGCGAGCCTCGACCCATCATTCCTCTTAAAGGATTTGGCTTTTTTCGGAGGCTCCTTATATACTATAACATGATTGTCTCACCTCTTCAACATCCCCTGAAAAGAAAACCACTCACTGCTTTTTGCTGGATAACTTTAGTAACTTTAAAAGGTATTACCTTATTACATATCATACAGTGAAGACCAGAACTTTAAAGTCGTTTTTTGTAACATTCCAATACTTTTTTCAATTTTGAAATACTTGATACTACTGATAAAAACATAAAAGCACTGATTACTTCATTTGTATCTTTGTTCTTTTTTTTTCTATTGATAAATTGTCATTTCGTGCCACTTCCAGGACTCGTGTCAGCTTGAGTTCACGAATGGACTTTAACCGCGGTCCTTGGACTCTTAGTCCAACGCTCTATCAGGTGAGCTTGCGCACAAGCTAATCATGTTAGAATAAGTGTATATGTGGGTGGGTCTGTAATACAAGTATTAAAATGTATAATTGTTCAAAAGATGCTTTAGATTAAAAAGAGTTACAGTGAGTAACACACACAGTTGTTGTAGCGCCTCTAGTGTTAATTTCACCTGGAAACACGTATAACAAGTTTTACAAAAATGTATTTAGAGCCACATCGTCACTACGAGACCAGGTTGAAATTACTAGTTACTTGTTGGATGGTTCTGAACCAGTGACATCTTTCCTGAGCACCTCTCCCTGCATTCGTTTCCCTTAACAACCTACCTCAAGTGTAACCATTCAACGTCCTGCAGCAGACTCCCAGCATAGGGAGGGGTCACATGGGCCTGAATTAAAAAAAAACTGATCAAAGCTTCACACAGACCCTGCCGTTAACCAGTTTGGGGGGTTGCAGGACCTTTGTGCGGTGCTGTTGACTTCTGCTACTGGGCTGTCGGTCGGACAAAGAGAGCGGAAGAGAAGCCAGCAGTCAGATTAACACAGCCATTCATAACAACGGAGCCAGAGTGTGTGCGACCTCGTGTACCTTTGTGTGTGAGGGTATACGTTTGAGAAAGAGACAGAACGAGAGAGAGATGCTCATGTTTAGTGTCCCACTTTTGGTTCTTTTCCACTAAAGCACTTTACAGGTGCAAAAAGAGCCATTGAACTCTTGACGGTCTAAGTTTGGTATGAGCTGTTCACGAAATGCTCACTGAAACTGCAAATTCTAATTCTAAGTTGGATTTACTAACAAACAGGAATGATTCTCAGGTTTGGAAGTCCTACAGACTGAAAAAACATTTGCTAATTACCAATGGGTGCGTGCGTTTGCATGAATGTACAATGAAAATGCTTCTGTTTGGCAGTATTTGGTATGCCCCCCATTGATGACAACATTTATTTGAGATGGCATGGACCCCACAAGTTTGAGCAAAACCTGATGTTAGCCCAGTATGATCTAAAAATGCTAAATTGAGAATCTTGTGTGCTTCAATGGAAGCAAGGGAACTGGAATAGGTCAATTTCGTCCCAAAATACCATTAACTGCTCTTTTTTTCGGTCACAAGAGGACAAATGTCAACAATTTTGGCTGCAAATTTTAACGGAAACAGTTACTTTAAAATCTGACAACAGAAACACTGATATTGAGAAAAAGTGATTGCTCTCTTGGTTATTGGCGCATTAACAAAGAACGTGCTGTGCACCTGTTTAGTGTGAGCCACCACTAAACGCAGCGGTCAAATATCCCCACATACCGTTCTAGCCGCACGCTTCATCAGCAATGTCAAACCAACAGAGGAGTTCGGTTCGACCCGCTCAGCATCCGAAACTCACCGTCTCATGCATATGTGCAAATTCACACTTTTCATCTGAAACTGGATTTATGAGTGTCACTGTCACAGAGAAAACCAGTTAATTTTTCTCCACTAATGAAAACATGGATGATGGACAGATCAAAAGAAAACTATTAGAAATGCATTTGTCTTCTGTTGCATATTCTTAAATCACTTTATCAGCACCTTGTAGGGTAAAGATATGCTTATATTAAGTGAACGTTTTTGAACCTAAATATTATAGTAGCTAAGGTATGTTTTCTAAGTGCAATCACTTAGAAAAATTGTATATTACATTACATTATATTTTATGATATTATAATGTTAAATTATTCCAAACCAAGTTTAAATTTCAAACAATAATTGTAACTAATCGTTTCCGCACAATGTGTCAAGAATTTTCGGTTTCGGTAAAGAATTCTCATTCCGGTACATTGCTAAATTTGACATGTTGTACAAATCAGCTCACATGGTCCCAAGTCACAAATTTGATTAGTTACCTAGGAATAGTGCAGAATATTCAACATTTCTTATTTAATTTACTTCACAACATTTCTTTCTTTCACTGTTTAAAAAAAGCTTACAACAATTAAGTTTTGAATGCCAGATTTTCAATGTAGACTCTTGAACTTCTGAATGCCACGTCTGACCAAGACGAATGTTAAGCAAACCAATTTTTCAACTCATTCAGGCCGTGTTTGAAAACAAACATTTAATTAGTGAAATAAACAGCTACAACAAAGCCATTAGAATCATATCTACAGTGTCAAACGCAACATAAATTGAAGTTTTAATACAAACCCAACTTTGTAAAAAAAGAAGCTAAACTCTATGCAAAAATTGGTAAACACCTGCAGGCTACGTGCGTCAAGAGGTCGGTGCATTGGTGATATGGAGAAGGGTAGATGCCCCACAAAGGGGCAGACATGGGGGGTCAGTGGCCCTCACAGTCCGACCGACAAATACTTGACATGGACCACAGAGCAAACGCATTACGTCCCTATTCATCCTGCCCAGAGCAGACCATAATCCAATCAAAGAATGATCAAACACACACACACACACACACACACACACACACACACACACACACACACACACACACACACACACACACAGAGCGCCTTCGCGCCTGCTTGACCAAAGGCATCTCTTTCACTCCTCTCGGACAGCCATTCTCCTGTTCCTCCACTTCCTACATCAGCTTCATAATCTCCTCTCTCATTTCCTGTGTGTATCCATCCCTCAAAACGTCTTTCATACCTTCTTCTCAGCCCTTTCGCTCGGCTCATTATTTTTCTGGCCTTTTTGCCACTTTTATGGAAATAGGAAATTAAGAGAGGAGAGAAGCGGAATAGAATTGGGCAATGTTGCAGGTCAGTTCAAAACTTGAATCGCTTGCATGAGCACCATGGGAACCATACGCTAACAGCTAGGCTGCGGCTCTCACCGCACTGTTCATTCTTGACATTCTTTATTCGCCTTTGGCCTTGTATTATGATAAGGGACGAAACGATTAACTTGATACCTGGATATTTAAAAGGCTGTTGGTCAAACTAAAGTCTAGGCATGGTCGTTACTGGCAAGCCATAAAAAATGGCTAAAAACTCCATTAAGTAGTTTATACGATGCATATTCAAATCTCTATTCTATATTAATAAATTGCCTGAACTTTGGCTATTGGCTAAGGATCAATATCGAAAAAAGCTTGATCAGTGCATCTCATGCAAGTGTAAGATTCATATCTACATGGGCAATTAACCTCTACTTGACGTAAAAGTCGGAAGGCAGAATTCAAATGAGTGGTGCAGTGAAATGCATCATGGTCCGTGAACAGACCACAGTGAGTTAGGTGAGCAGTGGTGAATGTGAGTGTGAAAACCAAACAGAGTGTAACAATGCCACACTTTAAACAAACACACACAAGGGTACCTCACTACAAGAGACTGGAGATATGTGTTCTTACAAACATACTCGCAACCGTTTCACACTCCACTAAATTCAAGCATCCGGTTGGATCACAAACAGAACATGCGGAAAGAGAGGACAGGACATGAAATCAAGCAGAAAGAGACAGACATGTTGAGACCGAGATGAAATGAGAAAGTGCGTGAGAGAGAGATCTCTGCCCCTCGGTCGATACGTGAACAGGTCGATTATGGATTACAGTGGCACATTTCATTTCATGCTCAGTCTTCATGTTTGCAGCACTGTAGTGGAGCCCTGCTACATGGATTACACTGATATCTCTATTGCACACACGCGCACACAAGCACAAAGAGATTCAAAGTAGTGTTACACCGTTATCGCCATGAGATAACGAGAAGTTATTTTATTTATGGGCTTTCTAGCCTTTGTTCATAGGATAGTGGAGGAAACCAGTAGACATAACACAGGCCGGACTTGAACCTGGGTCCCTTTGAGTTAATGTTGTGAGCACGCAAGTTACACATTGCGCCACAGCCCCAATAAGTCTGTGACTTATACCATGTGGCCAAAACTCACCATAGAAGTTGGCTAAATCGGACTAAATCCTACTTTTAGGACATCCAGGGACCTCTTCAAATGTAAAAATACCTCTTAAAAGTACATCGTTTTTTATCATTATAATTACTATTATTATAAAAACACGTTTTCTTTAAGGGTATGGGTTAGGTAGTGATTATTTTAGTAGCTTGATTTAAAAACAATAAAAGTGTAAATGTGTAGGTAACCTTTCTAATAGGGGTGAAACGGTTCAAATTTCTCAAGGTTCGGTTTGTATCACGGTTTTAGGGTCACGGTTTCGGTATGGTTTAATATATGTTATGTTATGTTAAAAAAAAGAATATAAATTACTGACAAATCCAAAATAAAATATTCTATTTAGTAACAAATACTTCAAGAGATTTGCTCTCACTACAAATCACCATGGTTTTACTACAGTAACCATAGTTTAACCATGGTATTTTGTAGTTCTCAAGGTTTGGTTTGTATCACGGTTTTTGTAGTAAAATCATAGTAACCACAAAATTAACATGGTTCCAATAATATAGTAAAATCACGGTTTTAAAACCATGGTTAACTGTATCAAATATATGATTTCTGCCAAGAAATCAATGGGGACAGATGTCATTTTTACTTCAATCATGGCTACCACAATATTACTATAGTAAAACCATGGTTACTATATGGCTACTACAGAATTAAATAAAACCATGGTTAATTTTCGTTAGTGTCCTTAACAAAATAAACATGTAACTTAATACCTGCATTTATGCTACATCCATCAACATAAAGTGCATTTCATACTCAACATATATTCAATGTTCAGAATTTGTACATCACTATAGAAGGAAAAACCTTGCTATTAAAATGGATGCTAGAAGGGATGTCATAACGCACCACAAGTGTTTTAATTATACGGGGAAATCCCACATCTTCATCGACGGAGTAGGGCAACATAACTTTGGCAATGAACACGCCAATCGCTTTAGTTACTGTTATACGTCAGTCGGAACTAGCACTGGGTTCCTTAAAGATGGAAGGTAGTGTGTCTGTGTACTTTACGGGCTCACCTGTGGCTGTGTGCACCACGTGCTATCTAACCTCGGGTGATGTCAGCGTAAATTATCAATCAAGCATCGATGTATTTCCAGTATATGGCACTTACCTCGAGCAATGTCTGCTAACAGTGCCTGTTTTTTAAAGGTTTTATGGCCATCACTGTTATGATTGACTGCAAATAGAAAAAGTTCCCAGACAGGAGACTTGAATGACACAGGGGCTTATCTATCTTGCAGCTTGTTTTCTCAGCTTGCCATTTTCAACTTCACACTAACACATGCAGAACTGTGATGTCATCAACTGATTTAAAAGGACAGCTTCTCTCTGTAGAAAGTTGACCCACCTAAAACAGGCAGAGTGTGCCTACAGAGCGATACAGGTGCATTAGCAGAGGTTATAACTGCGCATCTATTGGCGCTTTGTTTTCTTTGCCAAACTGTATGATCGAAATGCATCATTACACTTGAGATGAACAGTGGTGCAAATGCTTACCGAACCGTTGGTGGCGAACCATACGGTTATTTTTATTTGTATTTTTTTACAGAGAACCGTTACACCCCCACTTTCTAGGTACAATTACATTTTTGTGCACATTCATTTTTCGTCATATTGGTCACATTTTAGCTTTTGATTTTTTTTAAATTCAGTCTAATCGATCAATAGATGCCTTGAAATTGCATATATATTATGTTGCATATATATTTTTGTTAGATGTTTATTATAGGGCTGCAACTAACGATTATTTTGGTAATCGATTAATTTCCGATTAATCGGATAAATACCTACATTTTACTTCCTGTAATTTATTAAAATAGTACTGAATAGTACAGTACTAAATGTACGATTCAATACTCTCACATAACTTTGAAAAAGGCCTGAATCTTGAAAATAAATGTATTATTACTACTTTCACGACATATGCAAAACAGTTCCTTTTCTTTTTTTAACAAAACGTACTGTTCATTAACGAGTAAAAGTATTCATGGTGGTGGACTGGGACTAAAAATGAGCCCAGCAGAGGGCAACGGTGAAACCAGAATAGAAATATTAAATAACAACGATCAGCTGAAAAATACATAATTATGTTAGATACATATGATTAAACACAGTCATTGATTACATACATTTTAAGTATGTAAATGTAAAACATTTAAATTAATATTGTAGGTTTCAGAATAGCATTGACACTGATAACATCTTTCTAAACTATTCTTTTCAAAAAATATGTGTATGCTTATCCAGTAAAATAATGTTTGCCATAGTATACATTTTATGGTGAAATCAGACATTTGGCATTATCAGGAGGACTATTAAATATCAGGACCCTTAGCATTACTATACATTATATTCAGCATTAAACCAGTTTAATACAGTACAATCATCAAATTCACTCTCATGTTGAAAATAGCACTTTTGCTTATTGTAATACATGCGCTGATAGGATGAGGAGAAATCGTCTGAAACATTTTAAAAACTGGCACAATTGGACCTCCGAGACATCAGCGTGATATCTATAAAATCTGCACAATTGATTACACTGAAACTGAAAGCACAGTATGATGTTGCACGAGTTAAATCAAAATGATTTTGTTCCCTTTCCAAGGGCGTAGCCAGGAAATTACTTTAGGGTGAGCCTCAATAAAAATGGATGGGCCAAACTTTAGCCCACATTTTTTTTCTCCAACTTTTCCAGAAATTTCCTGTGAAATGCATAGAGATACGCACCCGACTTTGAATTCATAACATGTATACATTATAAAACATAAACAATAGCAGCAAAAATGCATCAAACAGCACACTTCCAATGCACCCGATGCAGCAACCGCTCCTCATTAAACTGCATGCTTATTATGATGTTCCTTGAAGGGTCTCATGCGCTGGACAATTTGGGTCGTGTTTTTTCCGCTTCAAATTGTCTCCGTTCCTTTTTCAAGAGTCATCATGCGACACATTTTCAATGGGCTGTAAAGTGCCGTCACTGACGGAGCTTCTCCGTGCTCGTTGCAACTATCAAACCAATCGATAACAACATTCTTTGTCGATGATTACCATTAACGATAAATAACGATTTTATCGATTAGTTGTTGCTGCTCTAGTTTATTGTTTACTTGCATATTTTCTACTATTTACATGTATTTACATTGATATGTAGAACACGTGCTAAATCTGCATCATCTCTTTAAGAAAGTTTTTTAGTGCATTCATGTGTGATGAGAACTAAATGTTTCTTTTTTTGTTGTTATTGATAAACAACTGATTGCAAAGTATAGAAATGGTATTAAAAGAGGCACACATAGAATGAATAAAACCAAACTTATACTCTGGACTTCTTCGCCACTATACAACTTAATTAGCCAGTGGCTAATTACAGACATTTTTAGTGGCATATGCAAAATTTGTTTGCATATGCAAGTGATTTATTTGCATTATAGAGGGTTGCCACATCCAGTAAAAGATGGATCTTGGGATTTAATTATCAATATTCAGATCGGTCAAACAAAGATTGTGTAATAACCACATTTTGCATAATTAGTTTACATGCCTTGGTCTTTGTACCGCTGCAGCTCCCTGGTGAAATAAACATTAAAGGTGCAACAACAACGAGTTTTTGTCACTTTACCTTAAAACACAAGTAAAACGGCAGATTAACACTTCATAAACACTTATTTTTCGCTCTGTTCCTCCAAGCTGGAGCTGAAATCATGATGGTGCCTAAAGATTGCAATGGCAAGATATACAGTGAAAAAGGAGTTACGTTTGGGTCCGTTCTCACCCAAAACTGACTGGATAGCTTCAAAAGACATTGATTAAACTGATGGAGTCTAATGGCTTACGTTAATGTTGCCTTTATCTGCTATTTGAGTTTCAGAGGTCTGCCACCATACTTCTAAAAATCTTTGTTTGTGTTCTGCAGAAGAAAAAAATGATACACATCTAGGATGGCATGAGGTTGAGTAAATGTCAGAGAATTTTCATTTTAGGGTGAACTATCCCTTTTTTGTGAAACTGTTAGTTAGGTTTTGTTCATTTAACACCATAGAATAGAATTTTGTTTTGGAAGACCATTTAACGTGCTTTTAGCGCCACTCAGTGGACATTACACCTCGAAACTGCAGCAATACGTGCCTCGCTACTCTTTGCGCTCTTAATGCACCACATAATTTCATTTTGCAAAGATATTGCCACCATCATGTAATTTTTATGAAATCAGGTTGGTAAAGTTAGCATTAGTCCATAGTAATTATAAATGGCTTTAAATTGCAACAATACAAGCCTATGGTATATCCTCATTCAGACAGCACGTGAGTGTGTGGGTTGGCGATTTGCTTGTTTGTTTGTTTGTTTGTTTGTTTTTAACGCCATTCCAGTTTCTTTGGCTATTTTCATGGCAAAATCAGGATAAAAAATATAAAAACAAGTAAAACAACTAAAAACCTATTTAAGATGTTGAATATCCATTCTTAATAAAACCTGATTCTGGATACTAATACTAATAATAATTCAAGAGTGTCAGCAGAATAAAACAAACTTCTCGGAGGACTAGAAATACCACAGTCCAATAAAATATGTTTGACAGATAATGGGCTCTGGCATGTGGCACATGCCAGAGCCCATTACACACACAAAATGTGTGTGTAAGTCTTGAATGGCCTATCCGGTGTGCGTGTTAATGAAGATGTACAATAAAGACACTGCCGACCCTGCAAAACAATGACAATCAGTCCATATTCCACTAACTCTGCAGGTACAACACCAAATTAGGGCAAGTGTCCAAATCAGTGCCCCCTAACCAAAATTCGGCATGGTGCAGAGTATGTGCTGCCATGCTCCTGGCACTACCGACACCCCATTTAAAGGGGGAGGTGGGGCAGGTGGCCAAACCTGTCTGTCAATGTGTAGTTGGCTCTTGCAACCCAGAGGGGGCCCAATTACCGCCCAGCAGGGCGCGGTATGCCAACAGCATGGCAACCACATGGCAACCATACGCTCCAATCAGAGGGGCAGACGGGTAAGTGACAGGAGATAAGGGGAGAGAGTCACATGGGATTGAGAAAAACACAGGCAAGCGCGCACACATCCAACACAACTCTTTGTACTTGGTAATCTGATGTCAAATTAATGAAAAACAAAACTAGTTTTTGATAGATCTCTCTGGAATTTGACTGTTTCTCTGACGTGATGCTGAATCCTCATGGTGTTGCCAATAGCTGCTATTTTTTGGGGGGTTTTGGTTTTTGTGAGGGACAACAGAACTGTGCTTTCTATATATTCCAATGCTGAAATTGCACATAGTAAATTACATTGTGGTGCACTCAGTAATGATTTATCTGCACTGCTTGATTATGGAAGCTGTTTTGGACTAATACAGACACCAAGAGCAATGGATGCAGCATTGCACAAAGGCAAAAGTTTTCTGTAACAGCCACAGGGCTTGAGTTGAGGAGGTTGCAAGTGGATGACATCCCCCTTGTTGCAAGAAATACCAAAAAGCATCCCCCTTGTAAAAACCACCATCCCCCCTTACCATCCCCATTACATAATTTGTGTCATGTACTACTTAGAACTAATAATGCAAGTAAAATATTGAACTATACAAATAACAGACAGTAATTATATTGGCGATTAGCCAATCAGAATTAGATTGACACATTTGGGGTTGCCAGATTTCAAGATGTGAAATCCAGCAATCAGATCTGTACACTTGCACAATTTGAAAATATTCGGTCAGTGTGACGCTTTAGTCATGAAATCTGGCAACCTTGAGTGCGCAAGCTCTTTCTCCAGTGCGAAAAGGAGCTGGTTATGAAAATGCCAGCAAAAAGGTATTTTGGAGTTTAGCAATGATGGATTGACGTGTCCTTTTTATTGTTCACATCAAACTTACGCCACTGAATGTATTGAAGGATTGCAAGCGGACTTGCAAAAATGACCAAGAGAGCAGTTAGAGGAAATCTTTTGACTTTCTTTAAAAAGAGAACAGGAGGTAAGATATTGCTAAGACAAATGTACAGTTACAACATGTAAATGTTCTTAACTCAAACAATTTTTAGGGTTTCGCCCATAAAATGCTTATATGTGTAAAACAACTTTTTGAACCACTGTTTAAGCATCCTCCGTTGAAACCCAAACTTCCACTTCTAGTTCGGTTATTGGAGTAGAAAAAAAATGCATGCGTGTCGGTTTCTTTCATAATCATAAAGTGGATTCTATTCACAAAATTCATCAAAAAATACAATAACAGAGGATAACAGTAGCATATTACGGCCATATGTAATAAGGGTCAATGACATGAAGCTCATTTTCTTTTGTCCAGATATATTATTTATCATGCCATGGACCAAATAACTGAGATCACATTTTTCCCCATTCTGATGGTTGATGTGAACATTAGGTGAAGCTTCTGACCCATATCTGCATGATTATATGCACTTCTGCCAAACGATTGGCTGATTAGACAATCACATGGATGATCGTTGGTGCCAGATGGGTTGGTTTGAGTATTTCTGTAACTGCTGATCTCCTGGGATTTTCACACAACAGTCTCTAGAATTTACTCTGAATGGTGCCAAAAACAAAAAAAGTCCCATGAGCAGCAGTTCTTGTTGATGAGAGAGGTCAGCAGAGAATGGCCTGACTGGTTTGAACTGACAAACTCTATGGTAACTCAGATACCCGGTCTGTACAACTGTACTGAGAAGAACATCATCTATGAACGCCATTCCAAGATGAGGGTTGGCGCCGTTTTGGTGGCATGAGGGGGACCTACACAATATAATAGGTAGGTGGTTTTAATGTTGTGGCTGGTCGGTGTATATAGCAGTGGTTTTCTTGTTTTTGTCTTCAAAACGGAACAACAAATAAACCGACCATTTAATAGTTTTTCATCTAGAAAGAAATAATCAAAATTTTGAATACACTTATGTCATTTTTTCGTTCCATATAAGAACAAGAAAAACAGCAATTAAGTTCAATTTCTCATTTATTGATTCAAGTGCTTAAAATAAGTGTACAGATCTTACTTGATATGCACAAGTGGATGGACGTGACACCCTTTTCTACTGATTATACATGTCTATCTGTATGTATATATATATATATATATATATATATATATATATATATATATATATATATATATAGGATTCAACATCTAACCATGAACTGATAGAATAAAATTAAACCCTTATCTATTATGCAGTTGTCTCTCTTTAACATCAGGACTATATGATCAGCATACAGACAAGATTTCACTATATGCGTTCAATCATTACACAATAAAATATTATTTATGGACAGTGAATGAATGTGTTTAAAACTTAAGGGAAATTAAGTAAAATAATTGTTGAACATAGCCTAATGGTGCATTCAAATACAACATTCGCGAATGAATCGAACACGCGAAAACGCTTCATGCATGTATTTCATGAAATTCACTTGATGCGTTGTCGCAAAAGCCAATCAGCATTGAGATTGTCCGGATGTCACTGACGTACTGACGTAGTAGCAGAAGAAATCTGGAATAATGGATGAAAAAAATTGTTGTAGCGGTGTGTGGGCACCCGGAATTGAATAACACAACATCATACATGTACAGAGACCAGACGAAAGACCGGTACCAGACCGGTAAGTTCTGAAAATACGCGCGTCTTCTTGATTCCAGCTATTGGTTGTACTTTAATATGAACCAAGTCGTAGAAGCCCCTCCTCCTGGCCTTTTCCGGAAGAGAAGGGGGAATACTCGTGGGTTCGCATTACTCACGCAAGTTTAAACACAAATGTATAATTCAGCGGTTAAACTCGCACGAGCGAGGCGAAATTCTCTTTGTGTTGTATGTGAACGCACCAGAAGTATGGCTCTTCTATCCACACTTTGATTATGGGTTTTAATAATATTACTGCATTATAATAGCCAGCCTTATTAATATTAGGCCTATATTCCATGCGAGTTCCTTGGATTTTTGGCTACCAGTAACGTGATTCTCTAAGACCAGGTTGGATTAACGGGCAACGCTTTTAATACACTTTTGGTGTAGACTTATTACATTTACCTTTTTGATAAAAAAAATATATTTCATAAATTCAACTGAATGGCGAGCGGGCTTCGTATAGGTGGTAAGTGAAGAACTGCGTGCAACTCGCGCCCCGACACTGAACTTGACAATTGCCGAATAAAGACTGGAAAGCAAAAGTTGTAACTACGAATTAAAAATCAAAAGAGGGAATAAAATTAATAATAATAATAATAATAATAATACACAAAAAATACGGGCTGAGATCCTTCCCTCAAAAAATCCTATGGCCCTTTTGTGTCCTTGTCCAATGAGGCTTATTTACATCCAATGGACATTTATATCTCCCCTTATGTTTTCCCCGCAATTATTGGCTTGATTTAATTTTCATTAATAATAACAACAACAACAATAATGACCAGATAACAAAGTATATTTAGTTACAGTTAGGTCTGTGCACGGGATCCCAATTCATACTATTCCTTTTAAATATAAAAAAAGCACTGCCACCCCATCCCGCGTTTGTCATTTCCAGGTGTCCATTGCTTGATGCGATTGCAGTAACCATGCAGTAGTCGGAAGTTTTTCTAAGAAATATTAATGTTCTTCGTTAAAATGATTACAATCTATCTGCAAAAGCAATCAGCAAATTTGATCTTGATCGAACTCTAATTTGTTATGAACGGGGTTGAGGAAGAACAGATGATGGGGCACCTTGACCAATCAGTGGAAACAGGAATGTCAGGCCCGCCCACATGTACAAAACAAATATTCATGCTATAATCTCGGTTTATATGCACGAATGAAAAATTTGTTTTCAAGCAGATACAACATAAATTGTTGTTGTGTTAAAGAGTTTTAATGGAAATGTGATAAATGAACGGTTTACTGGTTATTCCCAGAAAAATCTTTTATTGCCATTTCTTAAAAATAATTTAAAAAAAGTTAGTGCAACAATTGTTTTAAAATATGATTCAAGTCATGTGTTGTAACCGACATGTATTTGTTATGTTGACCATAAAACAGAGCGGACACATTGAGACCCTCAAGGCAGCGTGACGTTTTAAAAAAACGTCATGTGGTGTAACCTTATCTTTTTACTCAAAAAGTTCATGATTTACAAAAAAAAATTTTTTTACCTAGAAAAATGGGTTTCAAAACTTTTTTGAAATTAAGATGTTTATCCTCTCCTGTACTCAAGGTGCAAAGAAAGAATTTATAATGATTTCTTATATATATATATATATAACTCCTCGTCAACCTTATTTGTCAATGGCGCATATGCATTAGCGCCCCACGAGTGGACGTATCCAATAACAGGGGGGTTAACTGAGATAAAAATTATTATTTGATGGTATACAAATACTTCTACTATATAAATAATTCTTTGTGTAAAACTTTTTTTAATGAGGACAAATTGTGCGCCTTTAAAGGCTCTAAAAGAAGTTTCTCTTTTAAAAATAAACATTAGCGATCGGGTTGTACTGGTGGACTGCAGTTAAGGGACTGTCATTTTGCTTACACATACGATGAAACACAAGAAAATGGTAGGAAAAATGAAATACTTAATAAAACCACTGGCTTGCGACTTCAATTTCATTCTGATGAAAATTCTCCTCTGGGAGTGTTTTTCTATCAGGCTCAGGGGCAGATCGACTTTTCATGATTGTTATTGTTATTATATGAAAAGAGATAAAAACCATCATTAATCGGCTACATTCCCTTCCCCTTATCACCGTGATAAGAGGAGGGCTTCTCGTCCTCCCATCTAACCCACACTGTAATTAGGCCTCCCTTTCATTCGCTCACTCACTAAAATGTGAACACACACACACACACACACACACACACACACAGGGCATGCAAGAGACAGCCGTGTTCAGCAAATTAAAAATTTGTCATTAAGTGGAGTTTACCATAATGCTGTTTTATCTTCCAGGGGTTTGGAGGCCTGATGAAGTGTGTGTGTATGTTATAGGTCTAGGGTGTTAGGGGGGGTGTGTGGACAGCGGGGCTTTTGTAAATTGAAAAAGCAGAATAATCCTGCCCTTTCTATCGCCCTCTTCGGTCACACACACACAGTAAATCCATAGCCATTGGGGTAATTAAATAACAGCGCTTTAAGATTCTAATTTGTTTTGTTTTTTTTTCTTTTCTGCCCGTAACCATTCATTGGACTTCTGGAAGTGTGGTAACAATATAGGTTGGATATGAAACAGGTGGGAACAGAAGACACACACACACACACACACATTGAAAATAACCACACAAATTAGACTAGGAAAAATAAAGCTGGCATTATTAAAAATGATATCTCTCAGTCTTGAATTATAATGAAAGACAAAGGGGAATTATTTCTACTGTTCCCACAAGAGAGCTGCAAGTCTGCGGGGGAGGGCGGGTTTGGGAGGACGTTCTCAAAGGTGGAGACCCTACACTGTTCAGCTCGGACAACCTGGAATAAAATATGAGTTTGGGTGGGGTTTCAGTTCCACCAGACTGACAGCAGGCAGTGTGTGTAAAAATAACCGTTGCATGGAAACAAACACAACAAATATGGCGTTTCCGCAAATGGAGCATCAAGGAATATTTCCAGTAGAAAGATTCCAGTAGGAAGACTAATTCCCAAAAGTAAAAAAAGCTGATAAATGTAACTAGACTGAATTGGGAGGTAAAAACAAGTATTCTTAAATACATCATTACACTGCTCTTGTAAATAATAGACCCACAGTTCTAAAATAGTAGCCAAGATTTAAAAGGATGGTTCCATCAATAATGAAAAATCTGTCATCTTTTATTCACCCTCATGCTGTTCAAAAACCGTTTGACAGTCTGACATTCTGCCGTACATCCCCTTTTAAATTCCACTAATGAAAGACATATGTGTTATGAAAAACAAATTAGGACAACTGAATCTTTATTATTGGATTAACTATTCCTTTAAATGTAGTATTAAAAAACAACGAATGGCATAATAAGTTTTATAATCATGAATAATTAATTAGTGGATTAGAATAATTAATTGCAACAATACTTAAAAATATTAGAACTTCGGAGACTATTTAAATATTTATTGATTGATAAGTTCATGTTCATTTTGAGTGGCGGGGTCACTAAAAAAAGTGACCGGATTTCCCCAATACTGGACATTAAATTACATGCGACCGCTCATGATCTACTGTTGAAAATGTACTGCTCATTTTGTTATATGCAAATTTCACTTTGTAGCATTAACAATGTAATATACAGTATTGAAAATAATTGCAAGTGTGCCAATTCTGCTCCTTATCTGTAAATGTCCAGCGTTATGAATCAATTTTCTGGTTATTATTGGGATTTTGGTTGCACAATATACTACATCTGGGATTACATTAAAATTGGACTCTTGTCTGGGCCGCCCTGCCTCAGAAAGGAAGAATTAAGAACACACACACACACACAGTATATATTACTTGACTCTTTGAAACACTTGATTCTGATTGATCGATGGCGCCATCTAGCGGTCTGATATTTCTCAGTAACAACTGCATATCCAGGGATTATTCTGCTCATCAAGGTATTTGCGAGCTATCTTTTCTGCTACTGAGATCCCTATGTGATCTCTACAAGTAAACAAATACAATTATTTCAGCACAAATCAATGTTTCATGTGCAATTAGTATTTATTTTTTTGGCAAGTAGTCTTGTAATGCGCAAACAATGGGTAGTCAGAAGGTATCGTATTCTAACAGCCATATCAATAGTGTTAGTGACTAAAGATGGCGACGTCCATAACACCGGCATGTCTTATAACAATTTACGGCGCGTTATTAAATAAACAAGACCAATCAAGGTGTGAGTTTGTCCATCAGATCATAGCATCAGACAGCAGCTTTTAATGCTTTTTAACTGCATGCAGAGCGCAGCTTGTGTCGCACGGCTCGTGCCGGTGGAAAACAGGGGTTTGATATTCGGATGATACACCGCTAATATCTCAATCTCCGTGAGTTAACGAAACCCCACATGAAACACACAAGACACGCGTGTGTACAGTGCAGCGTGGCTCCCAAACATTAAATGATGTGACAGAGAAATAGTTGTCCAGTGCATTTCAATTCACACAGCACAGGTTTGCCGAGAATGCGGTTGTGAGACCTGAAAGTAACGTAACTGTATTAAGCACTCAAAACAGGTCTTACAGCCGTATTCTGCAACTGCGTATCCTCTTTTCTTTTCACATAATTACATAATTTCAATGCAAATCAATATCTTATATGCATGTATTTATTTATTTGGTTAGTAGCTGTGTAATAAGCAGGATAATTCGATAAACCTGCCAGGGTTTATTTTGCGATAACAACGGCGGACTGTACATTAACCCTTACATATATTAAAAATTATTAAAACATAAATAAACTTACCATCAGCTTTTTATCTTTTCATCGGCTTTCCATCTTGCCTCCGAATAACCATCTAAATCTGGCAATTCTGTAATTTGGCAACTTTTGTAAAAACAGCTGTTTGGCTCCTAAATATTTAATTTTAGGAGTCAATGGATCCGTAGTTGTTGTTTTTTAGCCTGAAGTCCTGCTACTCAGTTCAGCTAACTAATAAGTTTAAGAAGCATGTAGAGAGAAATCCACTTCCAATAGAAGTTTTACAGGCAATTATTGTATGCCGTATGCCATTTAGACTTCAATTGCAAACATGTAATAATCAATAAATTGTATTAACTGTTTTTATAAACTGAGGGACTAAAGTTAAAATTTATGGGATGAAATTAAAATGATTGTCTGTGGTAATCGACCAATAGATAGTCAATAGAGCTTAACTTGCATTGAATACTCCTATTGTGTCAATAAAACAAACTATTTGTATAAAACATAAATAGTAGCGTTAACTGCCAATAAAATAGAAGTACATTCCTTCACTCCCCTTAAAGAACATTAAAGGGATAGTTCACCCAAAAATGAAAATGCTCTCATTATTTACTCACCCTCATGATATCCCAGGTGTGTATTACTTACTTTCTTCACCAGAACACATTTGAAGATATATAGAAAAATATCTCCGCTCAGTAGGTCTTTAAAATGAATGAATGTGGTTCAGACATTTGAAGCTCCAAAAATCACAGATAGTCAGCATAAATGTCAGATACGATTTCTTCTAGGGCTGCACGATTAATCGAAATAAAATCGAAACCGCGATATGACCTTGTGCGATTATTAAATTGCAAAGGGCTGCGATTTAATTAATTAAATAAAGTCTGCTCCCTTCAAAGTGTATTTGCGCTGCTCTGTCCTGTCTATATTAAATTAGAGCATTATTAGTGTTTTCAGAGCGGTTCTGTGCTCCACAACTCCCTCTCATGCTTAGAGTAACAGAAGTGCTCCGAGTTCGGTTCCGTTTGCTTACGTGCGCCAAACGCTTTATTTACACTAAACATGCGCATCCTGCATGAAACGTTTTTATTATTATCTGTGGAAGCAGCATCTCAGTCTCCGCAAGGCACATGTATCATAATAATAACGCAGAATATAAGCAAACATGTTTATTAAATGATTGCTGAGCAAACAGCATTAACAGAAACACCTGTAGAGTCCAGAAACATCTCTTCAGTCTCCTGTCATTTGTTTACATCACGAGAGAGCGTGTCGCACTTATTACACTCCCCGCGGAAACAAGTGAAAGCGGAACTAATATTATCAACATCCAACAAAATGAAAAGGAACACACACACACATATATATATATAATAAATCTATTAAATAGAGTTCCTATAATATACTATAATATGCATTCCTATAATATGCATTGCTAAATTAAATATAATAAAATAATGAATAAAAACAATTAAATTAAATGGTGACAAACTAACCAAAATGTTCACTTTAAACTTTAATTACACAAATGGGTTATCAGTTCAACTTATAAGCCTCATTCGTTAGGACTTACATAGACTAAAGAATAGTTTGTATAACCCTACTAGTTTTAAGGCCTAGAATAAAGAGTAAAATTTATAATTTAAAATTACATTTTGTGTATACTTAATTATTCAATTAAACAATATAATTTTTGACAGCAAAAACTAGGCAACAACTATGGTTTTACCAACAGGGAAATGTAGTTAACAGTGACATTGAGCAGAAAGCTTACATATAACCAGTTTTGACAGAGCTGCTGATAAAAAGTAAAATGATCAGCATCGATTGAGGAGATAAAAATATTTTCTTTTTAAGAGGGCTCAAGTGTGAAATCCCCAGTAGCCTTTTTGCAGTTGAACATGTGGAAAACATTACCATCGTAATCACAATATGACTTTTTGTCCAAACTGCGCAGCCCTAATTTCTTCTAAAGAGATATAATCACTTTTGGTGAGAAAAAAAACAAAAACGTTTTAATTATAATCCATCGCTTCCGGTAAGCTTGATGAGAGCGCTGAGTTCATGTGGTCTCTCATGTGACGTATTCATGTTGGCATGTAACGAACGTAATATCAAATATTTCTCTCAGTTGAGAAAACCAGTAATAAGCACACAAATGCACCATTGAGAGTAAAGAAACAGATAAATACAGATCTAAATCAAAACCAAGCTAATGTACAGTGTTCCTCCTCATTTGTAAACAGCACTGCTCTTCTCACATGCCGATATGATTACATCACACACGCATAACGCTGCTTAACAGAAGAGCTAATTAAGAGTTAAAAAGTACTTAAATGTTAATCTTTTCGCACAAAAAGTGATCGTATCAATTTAGAAGACATTAATTTAACCGCTGAAGTCGTATGGATGATGTTTATGCTGATTGTCTGTTCTTTTTGGAGCTTCAAAAGTCTGATCACCATCCACTTGCATTTTAAGGACCTACTGAGCTGAGATATTTTTCTATTTTTCTTCAAATGTGTTCTGGTGAACAAATTAAGTCATACACACCTGCGATATCATGAGGGTGAGTAAATGATGAGAGAATTTATTTTGGGGGAAATAAACTTTCAAGTATGAATTTGAATTTTTCTGTTCACACAGCATAGTTTAATTATACCATATAAATTACTACAGTTAGTGTTACTGTAGTAAACCATGGTCAATTTAAAATAAAAGGTGGTTTAGTTTAACAACTTTAAATAACGCAAAGAGCAAACTAAGAGGATGTCTATTCTTTAAACGGTCACATTAAATTCCATCAAACAAAAAGAGATTAAAAAAAATTAAGGCTGAGAGACGTCAGGCGCGGAGGCAAAAGGAAGAGAAGGGACAGATGGTGGGGCTATGGCTGGGTGAAAAGGGGGGTTAAAGGAAGCGACAGAGAAAGAGAGAGAGGAGGAGGGAGAGACGGTGTAACGAGAGGGCTTGCCTGTCCATCTTCACCTCACTCGCTTCCCCAGGGTATTCCTCCCTTTCCCTCTTTCTCATTCTCCCGCTCGTAATCCTCATTTATCGGGTCTCTTGTTTATTCATTAAGTTAGTTTGCCCATTTCGTCTGTTTTCCTCCATTACAGTCTATGCTGATTAACAGGGCAAGTCTTTTTGCATGATGTTTTTTTTCTTTGTTTAATTTAGCATCGTTAATGTTCAGTTCGATTTCAAAATATAGATCAATTTACAGTGATTATTAATGTATATTTAAATTGAAAAGATAAAATATTTTGCATGAGATGACAAGTCATTCCTCAAATTCATCCCTCCATTTAACTTTGTTTTTCTCAGTCTTTGACAGGTAATAACAACCACAAAAGAACCCCACTGACAAGTCCCATTTGAATGTGCATTTAATATGATCAACATAGACAGGGTAAATCCTCAGACCCCACCTCTGACATCCCATAATTCTGTTCTCCATCCAGTGGAAACTCTCCACAACTGCATTCATTACAGCAGAAACAATATAATTAATATATTTCAGAATATAAAAGTGTGATAAAGACCTACAGTGGCAGGTTCCAGCAAACTCTATTTTGCAATACAATGTTGATATAACATTTTTAATATTTTCTCTTATTAAGTGCAAGATAAAGTGTATTCACTTTAAATAAAACATCCCAGATGGCAAAACAATGTTCTTTTGTTCACAACTGTTCATCGTAATACTCAAACATTGTTGCTATTCATTGTAACTACTCATTTATCAGGAAAGTGTATTGTTTTTTAGCATTATCTGCATGTGTCTTAAGAAAACTGTTTCAGAATATAGAACATGTATGTAACATAAATTACACATGTTCAGGCCTATGAAGCAACTAGTTATAGTGCTTTGATGGTAGTGCTGTTTTTAATTCTATGGAGTAAATATTTAATTATTCGTCCCATATTCTTATGTGTGGAAGCAAAATGACAGCATTGGAATTTTTTTTGGGTGGGTGAGAAAGACCAAAAATTATTATTTTAATTTTAATTTTATTTTTTTACCTTAAATGTACACTTTCACTTAGAAAATGTGAATGTTAAATTCATGTTATATTAATATTGATCTGTTTCACACCCACGCCCATCTTATTGCTTCTGAAGACATGGATTTAACCACTGGAGTAGTATGGATTACTTTTTTGTGGCCTTTATGTGCTTTTTGGAGCTTCAAAGGTCTGGTCACCATTCACTTTCATTGTTTGGACCAACAGAGCTGGAATATTCGTCTGGGATGACATGACACATCTGGGTGAGAAAATTATGAGAATTGTAATTTTTTTGGTGAACTTTAATCCTTACTTAACGAAAAATAAACAAACTATAAATCAAGCTATTTAAAAAGTGACCTGCCAGAGGAAGCTTTACTATGCGGAGTGAATATGTATACCTAAAGTGCCCTTGCTCCATACATCAGAAAATCCCATTATACCCAAAGGGATCGACAAACTGAATTGAACATATTAATATGAACAACAGGATGTTTCTTTAATACACCTAAACATATGCCTAATACTCTCACTAATAAATCTCTATTTGAATGTAGTCACTTAAGGCAAAGCCTTATTGGGAAAAAAATCTATTAGAAATTCCATCAAAGAGTACCTGTGGTTTAGCCTCGAAAAGGATTACATTCTAGACCTCTCTCTCTCTACTTTGGTGCATGACAGAAACAGAAAGGGGAAGAAGCGGAAAATAAAAATATATATAAAAAAAAAATAAAAAAAAAAAGAGGTTAGAGAAAAAGATTTTTAGATTAGGCCTAATGCTGAATAAATATGGAGAGATTTGTCGAGGAAAGTCAGTCACGCTCAGTACCTCGTAAACACACTCCATTTTTCCTTCTGCTGGTCCATCAGGCCACTAAGCTGGTCAGCAACAGCAACCCAATTACTATTGATTACCGCACTTCAGGAAAACAAGGGAGAGAGCGAGGGATGGAGATAGATAGATAGAGAGCAAAATCCATTCCAAAGTGAGCATCGCTATGCCCTACTCACTCTGGAGGGCAAAATACAGAGTGAATACTCTGATGGGTGCAGGGCATAACTGTCTCATATGTGCCTGTTTGGTATAACCTAAGATGTAGACATTACTGCCACTTTATTTTGAACTGAAATGTTACCTTGATGAAGTAGCAGCAAAAAGCTTTGTTGTGTCAAATAAAACTTTGGGGTAAAATAGTGCATCATTATGTCTTGTTTAAGACTGAATTGCTTGAAGACCTCATGAAATGACTTGAAGAACAGTTTTATTTCCTGTATTATCATATTTCCTATTGAAACAGGAAGTTGGAGAGGGAGATATCAAGGCTCATACCGCTTCTTTGTTTCTTTCAGTTTACAGTACAGACATAAGCCATGATTTGCTACTAGGAAGTATTTTTCCCATTCATTATTTTCATATGGATTTCATAAAAGTTTTTATAAAAGCATTCTAAAATGTATTTGAAAATCTGACAAAAAAAAAAAAAGGTACAAGACGGTGTACTTAACATGTTCAATAAGAAAATAAGCTACACTACCATGAAGCATTGCGAATCCTAAATTCTAAAATCAATAGTCAATATTTTTCAATTGTTTTTATTTCGATGTCTAGATAGGAAGGCATGGATGAGAGGCGTTGGAAGGGATCCTGTGTCCAGCTGCGGGTGGTGACAGGGAGATGTCCCTGACCGCTGCCTCACCACCAGGAGATGTTCTGGGATTAATGGGGCAAACATTGAAGATAGGTGGCTCCAGCCTGATGGTGTAAAGGTACTGGTGGAGGTGCAGCAGGCAATACGGCCCGGCAGGTTATTACAGCTACCTGCGCATCTGTTTAGTTCTCTGGGAAACCAGTGACTACTGTGAATAGGGCAGTTGGAGTCCAGGGAAGACTGGAGGATGGTCAGGAAAGACTGGCTGACATAAGGAAATTCCGCACAGGGGTGGGCAGGCTAGTTACCTTACCCATTGGTCCATATACAGGGGACACCCTTACCAGCTACAAGCACAATTAAAGGAAAACAGCCCAGTGGTCATCCAGTGGACCAATTAGGACAGACAATATGGACACGACTGGAATGGCCATAGATAATGAGTAAAGGATCCTTAGAAGATGGAGTTGCGGGTGGATGAGGGGAACAACTAGCAAAGGCCGGCAGATTCATCAAGGAAGGATGAAGTTTTGCGGGAGCAGCCAGACACAACCTTGCACTGCAGCAGCAAGTCAGACAAGAAGGATACGGAGCACGGTTGAGCACCTAAGCGCTACTGAATTCACTGTTGTGGAGGAGCATCAAAAAAAATCAGTACTGCCAGCAGGACAAGACCCCAAGGTGAGCTGCAAGAAGAGACAACCTTAAATTCACAGACAATGGACAACATTAAAATGAGAAGAAACAAGGGAGGAGGCGGCTAATCAAGTGGCCAAGATCTAATGATAAGGATGCATGGAGCAGACTAGATGAGGACCTGTGCTACACCTTGGAGAATGCACTTACTGGAAGGGTGGAGGCCAAGCTTAATATGTTTAGCAATATGGTGTACAAAGAATGCACAGGTAGATTTGGTGAAACAGTAGTAAGGAAGAGTGGTCCCAGGGTGACGGGTCGGAGAGGGGAGATGCTTCAGTTTGTGAAAGAGCGGAGGAAGCTTTGTAAGGCTTGAAGGAAGGCAGAGGAGCAAGAGAAGGAGGGTTTGAAGGTATTGTGGGATGGCATAAGGGCTAGATTAGCAGTCTTGAGGAGAGCAGAGTGAATCCAACAGCGGAGAAGGAAGAGAGAGCATGAAAGGGCAAAATTCACCAAGGATCCTTTTAAGTTTGCCAGAAACCTGTTGGAAGAAGAGAGGAGTGGGAAGTTGGTGATTGCAAAAAAGGAACTAGAACACCACATGGAACAGCAACTTGGTGACCCCTACATAGACAACCCACTTGGCTCCCCCGGATATGTCCCGTGGCCAGTAGAGCCAGTAGTGGAATTTGATGTAGATCCACCTAAGCTGAGTGAGGCGAGGCAGGTGGTAGAAAAAGCCAGGGCAACTTCAGCCCCAGGCCCAAATGGGATACAATTCAAGCTGTATAAGAAGTGCCCCATGGTTCTTAAAATGTTGTGGAGACTGTTGAATGTTGCCTGGAAGAAGCAGTGCATCCCTGTTGAGTGGCGAAGGGCAGTGGCCATCTTCATACACAAAGAGCAGGGATCCACCAACATTGGACAGTTAAGGAGCATTGCTCTATTCTTTTCGGTGGTAGCAAGGAGGATATCTGACTACCTCCTGAAGAATGGATACATAGACACAAGCTGCCAGAAGGAAGGCATACCAGGTTTTCCTGGGTGTGTGGAACATGCATCAGTAATACGGGAGCAGATCCAGTCTGCCAAGAGAGATAAGAAAGACATCCACGTAGTCTGACTGCACTTAATAAATGCCTATGAATCAGTTCCACACCAGCTTTTTATCTATGCACTGGAAGTTTTCCATGTACCAAAGTGCATTAGGAGCTTGGTAGACAGCTACTATGGGGAGACACTTGAAAAGGAATAGCGATTGAATGTTCAATCTATCTCATCCGGTTCACGGCTGTGTTCCAAATCATCCTAATTGGTCCAAGACAAATGGTCCGAGGTATCCGTGCACAATCTGGGGTGAGATTGCCAGCTCTGTGCTGTTATATGGATGTTGTCACAAGCATTCTCCAGACTGCTACATGTACAAACTAGCTGGAAAAGGCTGGAAGTGCTATTGGCATGGGCCAGAACGAAAATTAAGCCAACAAAATCATGTCAGGCCCAAAGAACAAACTTGCAGCACATATTAGTTGGGTGCAAGCAAGCCCTAGCACAAGGACGGTACAGGTGGCGGCATGATCGGGTCCGGCGGAAGTGGGCAGAGATCCTAGAGGTGCATAGAGTGAAGGCAAGCAAAGGCGCCCAGAGGCAGGGTGTTGATTTTGTTAACAAGGGAGGTGCCACACAAGGCATATCACGGAGGGACGCCAGATTAATCTTGGCACCTGGGAGTGATTGGACAATGATGGTCAACCTTAGCCAGCAGCTCAAATTTCCTACCGAGGTTGCCATTACCTCCTCAAGGCCGGATGTAGTGTTGTGGTCGACTTCAGCTAGGACAATAGCCATGATTGTGCTTACTGATCCATGGGAACAGGGTCTGGAGACAGCCTATGAGAAGCAGCAGCTAAAATATGCTGATCTGGCCGCAGAGTGCAGGGAAAATGGATGAAGGACTGCCACCTACCCTGTAGAGGTTGGGTGCCAAGGATTTATGGGAACATCAATGCAGCACATTTTTAGAGACATTGGCATCGTAGGAGCAGCTTCAAAAAAGTATTTGAAGGAATTGGCAGAAGAAGCTGAGAAAGGAAATTTCAATTGACATGATTGAAATGACTGCATATATGCATTAGCATATTATGGTCTCAAAGCTAACCACTAAAATCCACAAAACATCATAGTGTCAAACATTTCCTGTTGATTGACCTTGGGTACACAAGAGCAATATAGGATTTTAAAATCCTGTGTGCCAGTGAGGATGACATCACTCAATGATCACAAACATAAAAAATAAATAAAAAAAGAGGTGCCTTTCAAGGGTGCAAAAATGCCATTTGAAAGTTGATCAGAGAAAAGCAGAAAAGAGTTGACTTTTCTATTTGACGATTTGTCAAATAAGATCAGTTTGTAGAAGCCATTTGCCATTTAGTATAATCAGAGGTAAAGTTCAGTCCATATCAGTACAAAGTCAACATCAGACCCAACTGTTTGTGTCCATGGATCTGCTAATTACCTACTAAGCATATAACTGTTTACCTTTAAAAACTAGAAAGTTGGGGGGCCTGGGTAGCTCAGCAAGTATTGATGCTGACTACCACCCCTGGAGTCACGCATTCAAATCAAGGGTGTGCTGAGTGACTCCAGCCAGGTCTCCGAAGCAAACACATTAGCCCGGTTGCTAGAGTCACATGGGGTAACCTCCTTGTGGTCACAAATAGTGGTTCTCATTCTCAATGGGGCGCGTGGTAAGTTGTGCATGGATCGCTGAGAGTAGCATGAGCCTCCACATGTGGAGTCTCTGCGGTGTCATGCACAATGAGCCACATGAAAAGATGCATGGATTGACAGTCTCAGAAGCAGAGGCAACTGAGACTTGTCCTCCACCATGCAAATAGAGGCAACCGTGCCACCATGAAGTAGTGGGAATTGAGCATTCCAAATTGAAAAAAAAAAAAAAGAAAAAAAAGAAACTAGAAAGGTAACCGTGTTGTGGCCTAGAGGAATAGCTGGGATGATTGAAACGAGGTACATATAAAAACAGAACATGGTTGAAATAAAGAACAGAGCAATGGCCTAGCAGTAAGCGCACATGCTCCAGACACATTGAGCTGCGGTGCTTATTTGGGTGAAGCTGGTTCAATTCCAGTCAATTCCACTCTTTTTCCCCAATAATTTCCAATTTCCAAAGGCAAAAAAAAAAAGGTGCATAAAAATTGAGACCTAAAAGAGAACCAATTTTTAAGTTCTTGATTTATATAAAGCTTTAAAAATGGAAATAAATCATACTTTTCACAATTTTCCTTCATCATGATTTTTTTTTTTCAATAACAGAACAGCAATCCAATGGCCACCACTATTATTTACTCTAGGAAATATATAGGCTTCATTTTATATAACATTATAAAATAAACCCCAACTCACTGAAGATACTGAAGAAGATAGCTAGCTAAAACACTATAAGGTTTTATCATCCAGGTAAACTGCCAATATGTCCGGTATATGCAGCAATCGCAGTGACAGTAAATAGGGGGAAGAGGTAGTATGATATGAGTTAAATGGTTTGCCGACAGTCGGCCCGCAAACATATCAGCCTCATTCCACCAATGTCGGCTATCTGAGCTCACAGCTAAACCAACTGTATGCTTCGGCCGTATTAGATAGCAGACAAAACTCAACTCTTTACATCTCCATGTCATTTCAAGTTCCGACTGGAAATTTCTGAGCTTAATAACCAAGCGGATGAAAGCAGGTTTGATTATTTCTGCATGTTGGAGGATTATTTGATATGTATCGTAAAAAATACATGAATCTTTCAGAGAAGACAGAAGGCTGCCAAAGCCTCTGCCGACTTCATTGAATAACAATAAAACATCTAAATTAAAATCACTCCCAATATGAATCAGGTATTGATTTAAGCTAAGCATTCAAATTGTGTGGTCTCAACTCTCAACACTTAACGTCACCTAAATAATACGTTGTGAACATTTCAGACATTGAAGACTCTGAGAACAGAAATCATGAATATACTTATTTTTTATTAATTGGTTTGACCACAAGCTAATTTGTAAGACTAGAAAATGTCTAACACTGAAAATGTCCAACGTGTCAAGATGCAATGTCTCATCCATGAAGTTTTATTTAGCCAAAACAAAAATGAGTGTATAGGAATCTACTTTGAATACAACTATAACAGTTTTAATCAGTTGTCTTTCTTTATTTCTTTCTATCTGCCTTGTAGCATTCTTTTGATGGGAGTAAAAGCAGTAAAAGTTGTTTTTGTGTCACAAGTTAAGTTTATTGGTTGTCACAAACAAAAAGGAAAACTGCTGTGGCACACACAGACTCACTGCCCAACACACACACACACACAACGTAAGCAGCTCTCTCAACATGCAAAAGAGACCCTAATAATAGTGAGGTGGCTTTTTCCGGAAGGTCCCTGAGGGAGTTAAGAAAGCTTTAGAGATTAGTAACAGTGAGACACAGACCACCTCACATAAAAAAAAACAAATATACACACACACACATCTTACCTCTCATTAGTAGAGAGAGACAGATAAGCACACAAGCAAATTAATTTAATGAGATAAACAAATAAGGCAATATGCCTATGAAGGCAATAGAATAAGTATGACTTTCCAGAACTTTCCAATAGTAACACAACACAGGACGTTTCAGTGACTAGGAGTATTTTCACAGCTTCTGAACTGTATAAAGAATTATTTCGGTTGGACGATTTAAACAATGTCTGAACAAGAGAAAATCAACCGTGTTGCATTTTGTATCATTTTGTAATGCATTTCCATAACAATGTTAGCACAAAGACGACCAAAGACAAAGCAATTCAATTTTACCTTTGCACTTAAATTACACATACAATATCTGATTTCATGTAAGTAACCACAATCTTTTCGGATAGCAGCAGTTATAAATGCAGTGCTATTGAGACAAGGCACTGTAAAGCTGGACAAATCAGAATAACATGTTTGCAAGCATTATAAGATTAAGTTGTTTAACAACAGTATCAGTTTTTTGTGGAAGGGTTCAGTGAGTGACCTAGAAAGCCACAAAATTTAAAACAGAGGTGAAATATTCCCCCATTCTGCATTTTACCACTCTATTGAAATTATATTAAGAATTCTGTAGTCTAATAGTCTAAAGCCCTAAAAGCTAAGCAATCATCATCCTGGCTCAATGTTAATAAATACCCCTAACCCAAACACCCCACCCAAAAAGACAGAGTGATTTAAAAGAAAGTTAGAGTTGTGCTGAACGGAAGCGGTAGAAAGGGGAGAAGAAAAAAAAAAGAATGAATCAGGTCTCAATGGGTTGCCTCTGTCCTTTGTCACTGAGGCAATAATTTGATTTGATATTAAATGACTGCTTAATTATAGTGGAATTTATTGGTAATTGCAATTGCAATTTCCCCCTCACTGAAGTTTCCCTCCAGCACCCAGACACAACTTATGAGGGCCAGAACCACAGAAAGATACAGGATCAACAAAAACACAACAAAGACAGGAGGAAACACTAAATACCCATGTGCCAGTCATTTCTAACTGTAATATACTGGCTTGGATTACAATTAAACCAACATTATGAATTAATACTATCATTTACATCTTCCTCTGAATTAATAATATCATTTAGATTCAATCCGTACAAACTATATTACTAATTTCTGTATTCTGTTCTGTACATTGTCTCCATTTAGGGTCATACAATGGTATGGACACAGTGCCAAAGCGTTTCAAAACCTGCTCGTATGCCCCAAACCTCAAGCCAATTACAAATGATCTTGGTCTCGATTCCTCTTAAGAAAAACAAAATATCTCTCTTGTCATCGCATTTAAATAATTCTGTGAAAAACAATGAATTCAGTGTCTGGAATTTACTACAGTATCTAGTGGGTGGGGGGACTTTTTCCACTACGCGTTGTCAGAAACAGCCCACACAAATATTCAATATTGCAAAACAAAAGCAAAAAAAAACCTTCGCATCAAAACAAATGAGCACCTGCAAAAACAAACACAGATGTTGGACTTGAGGTTTTCCGGGACGAGGCTGCATCTTTGTGCGGTGAAGATAATCACAGAGGAACAGATATAACAGTCCGATTTAACCCACTCATGGAGACTATTCTCATAAATATTAAAAATAATATAATAATAAATATCTTGTAATAACTTCATTAAGCCATCCTAATACCAGGACATAAATGGGACTGGTGAATAGATCAATTGACTGGGGGGAAAAAAACCAAAACCTCATTTTTAAATGTTACGTATTTTTGTAAAGGGAAAATGTATTTTACAGTATTTATAAGAAAAAGGGTGTATTGATCTAGTGTGGGAACAATTGGAGCGGACTACATTATCTATAAAGATACGAAAATTTGATTTATGCATCTAAACCTGTTCCACTAAATCCTTCAACAGATTAACTCAAGTCTCGCGGCTTGCGTGCGTACGTACGCCTTTGCCGAGTTTAAATGCGCAGACCTGCCGCTCTGCAGCAATAGCAGAAACTATGACAATGGAGCAGGGCTTGGTTCCCGGCCTTGCCTTCTCTAATCAAACCTGGTGTGTGACCATTTAGTATGAAATTGGAATGGAAGCTTGCCAGCAAACCCCTTTTCAAAAATATACCCAACACCCTATAACATGATTAAGGATACCTGCTGTCCCATGCAGAGCCCACCCAAAATGCCAGACGTCCAACCAGGAACACACACAGACTTTTCAAACAGGATTACACTGGCCACACTCGTAACGTAGTTCACCGGCCATTCGTGAAGAAAGAGCTGATGGAAATGCTCTCGCCAAGAAGCCGGATGTAAACCTGATGAAAATGTGCAATCTCTCTGAAAAGTTTGATGAGATTCTCTCGATTTAAAGCAAAAGTCCAACAAGTCGTGCTGTTACTACATTTTGGGATCAACAGAATTGCCCTAAAATTGTTGTAATAAGCCATGAAATTCAGTCAATATACAAACGAACTCAATTAAACACATTTCACAGTCAAATAAATGCATAAATAAATAAATAAATGATTATAAAAAGATTAATTTTTTACAATTATACAATTCAACTTACAATTATACTTATAAAAATCTGACAGTATAAGCCATTTTTGCAAAATGTCAAATCTTTTGACAATATTGAGAACAAATTTACTGGAAAAACATTGATCAAAAAGCTTGAGAATAATGCAAGACTTCTCCATTTATTCAAGATTACTTAATAGGTTTTTTTTATATAATTTTATATAGACACTGCAATTAAAAAGCACAATTTTTTGTATTTACAACTAGATAAAAAATAAAAAACGAATTGACTATAAAAAATTTGAAATTACATTAAAAAAATTCCCATATATTTTCCATGACCGTGGGAACCCTCAGTTTCTACATATATATATATATATATATATATATATGAATGAATAAAACCAAGCAACTATTAAATATTCATAAAATAAAGTACAACCAATGAAACTTGATCAAATAAATCTTGTAAGACTTATCTAAAAATATTTGCGGAAAAAAACATGCCTCTCGCTGTGATTTTATGGTGAATTTGTTTGTGTTTGTGTGAGGGCATGGCGTCTGTTAAAATACACCATGTGGAGAAAAGGGTGTGGTGTTTCAGCTGAAGTGGCACTGCTGTGCCCAGATAAGAGCTGATGCCTATCCCTGCCACACACACACATACCTACTGGTCCACAAACTCACATTAAGACACACACACACACACACCAACAAAACCAGTCTCACACACACAAACACACCCCAAAAACCCTCCAATCTCTCACACACATACAGACAGACACATATCACCTCACACAGCCGCCATGTCTCAAACCAGTAACTCTCTCTCACTCACACACACACACACACACTAGAATCATGCAGTAGTATGCAGTCTTCACAAATCCTGCAGATAAAACACCTTCACTCCCTAGCACTTAGCAACACAAGTTACACAACACACGCTCCCATTTCTGCGGCCGAACTTCTGGCACCTCAAGCTAGAGCTTGTGACCCATCCACAATGATGCACTTCCACATTCTGCTATTGACCGCATATTCACAACAGCCACAATCACACACACTCACACATCACAGAAGTCTCACCTCACCTTCCTGTCCAAACACAAGCACTTCAATGCTATTAAATATCAGCGCACACTCAAAAATATGGTACACAAAGCAACACACTAGAGGGGTGCTTATGAATGTTGGTTGCAAACCCAATTACTACAATCATCAAACCTTGACTTAAAGTGCATCAATACTGACTGCTAAATCCAAGTGCTCAAAATCCATGGGCTGCAACACCATTATGATCTCAGAGAACTAGAAAAACAAAAAAGAAATGATACAAATGCACAAGCGTGCAAAAAATGACCAGTTTTTCCATTCATATCACACTAATGAGGAACTATATAGTGGAATATTAGAAGGCCTTTGGCATTTCCGATATAAACAACATTTGGATGAATAGCTCTCTTGTAAGAAAAGGTTACAAAAGAAAAAGAAAAGAATATAATTAACCTTCATAGCACGATTAGAGCAAAAATGGCTTCCCTAACGTTCTGGAGAATTACAATACATTTTCATTCAAATAAACTTCAAGTGAAAACGGCCATTGAAACGAAAGGCCTAGGTCAAACAATGTAGAATATAGCAAGTGAGAGGGAAAGGTAGCCAATGTGATTGACAGCTGTCGGTTCTCTTCGTCAAGAGTCTGGGTGTGGCCTCATTAAAGCAAGGAGAGATATCGGAGAGTGAGAGAGAAGATAGAGAGAGAGAGAATACTACATCCAATAGGATACAGAGGGCGACAAGGCCACGTTCACTACTGTGAAGATGGCAGTGGCGTCAACATAGACTTATCCAGAAACAAAGCTAAAACAAAAATGGACTGCATCGAATATTCACACAAAAACAGCTACAAGCAAGCCAGAATGACATTTCTGAACCCTTGAAAGGAGAAACCAAAAGAGAGGGAGACAGATATCTAATGTCTTACCTTTACCCTGCAGTACATCAAACACACTCAAAGACACTTTTCTTTCAAACGTTCATGCATTCAGTCTAAACTAATGCCCATCTGCTGCCACTGCTATAGTCCAGCCTAATGACAAAGTTTTGTGTTCACGGGGCAAAAAAAAAAAAAAAAAGACAGGACCAAAAAAGGGGAGGGAAAAACACTGAAAAAAGGGGGAAAGGGAAATTAAAAAAAGCACAAAAGGGGAGAAGAAAAAAGAAAGTGTGACCACTGAAGAAGGCTCAACAACTCACCCCCTGTGTGTGTGTGTGTGTGTGTGTGTGTGTGTGTGTGTGTGTGTGTGTGTGTGTGTGTGTGTGTTGCCATATAGTAACAACAATAACGACTGAAGAGAATTGGATTTGAGAGTGTGTGTTGTTCAGAAGACACGCATCACACAGTTATATAGCAATTGGATTTATATGTGAACGTGACTGTGTGCTCAAACAAAATTAGTCACTGCTGTCTGAAGCTTTTTACTAGTCCATCACAAACACAATCACACTTAACACACATTCTCTGTCCTTCGTCTCTTATGGGGAGTGCATATGACAATAATGGGAGTATATATGTAGGTGACTTTCAGGCCATGTTGGATGAAACGGCATGTGTTCATTTTAACCTATGCATGAAATATTGTGTTTTGAAGCCTTTATACTCAAATTCATCCCATCTCAATTTAACACGTTCCTTGTTAAATAGAAAACTACTGTCCTATCACATACATGCCACATCCTTATTTCATGGGCTGAGCATTTTAAGCCTCAAATTCTAGAGAAGGAGTGGACAAAAATATCTATTTTTCTTTTAATGGCTGAATATTTATATATAATAATTAATGATAACAAATGAAATGGCTACAGTTGTGAATTACTGTAATTATGAGATGGCAACTCAGCGATTCTTCTTGGTGCTGTTAACGTCCTGGGACCTTGGAAAGTTATTATTTTCTATGGCAACATTCATTACACTAAAACGCTTTTGTTATTGCTAACAGCTAAATATTCCTCACTACTTTAATTCAAAGAACAAAGAAAGCACTCCATGCAACAATGGCATAATGAAATGGCATATCAAACAGAATTATGGTTGGCTACCTTTCATTGTTGAGGCAGCAGCCATATTGGTTCTTTTTTGGGTTTAAACCCTGTATGTTTTTTTTATGAATCAAGGGGGAACTACAGTTTCTGTTAATCGGCCAAGAGAACACAGTTATCAGCCAATGTGGGTATTATTAAAACAGCCAAATGTCTGCCAATAAATCAGCCTGGCCAATATTCTAAAGTGGCATATATGCCAATATAGGGCTGCACAATAATGACCATTACTTCCCTTGATATTGTAATCCTAATTAATAATTTTGGTTAACTCGATTTCCCATTAAATTGCTTATTTTGTGTGGGGCAAATGCAAGCCGTATTCTTTATGTAAGCACCAATCATGCCGAACAGTTTTCCGTAAAAAAATATAAAAGCATTAAAGTCATTATGTTTTGCTGTACCTTTACTGACAAGCTAATGTACTCAATGAACATTGAGATTGGTTACAATACTCATCCACTGGGGAAAAAAGGTAATAGAATGTAAATGTAACATTTTGATGCAACCGGAGAACCGGTATATCGAAATGGAATTCTGTAAATTGACACTTTTTTAAGATTAGTTAACTGCAGCTGCCATAACTGTAATCACTAGAGCTTAAAAGTTAATATAAACATTGTTTTAAAAGTTCAGTTGTCGCTGCACAAACTTAGAGGACAAAAATAATATATCTGAATGTCCCACATACTCAAACCCTATCGCCTGGTTCTTAACCCTCATTACCTACAATGCATCCTCACCTCTCCTCTGAACCATCCTTTTGTCCCCCTCTACCACAGTTAACCCGGCAGCAAAAAGCTCTCGCTTTGAGACTTAAAAACACACACACACACACACACACACACACAGAGAGAGAGAGGGCAACATCTCCAGCCACTTCCTCCCATCTCCCCTCCCTGTGTGACCCACATGTTTTGGAGTGCGGGGTCAAGCCCCAGAGATCAGAGACACAGAGGAGAAAGAGAGACAGAGAGTTGCTGCTTTTTCACCCCCTGTTTATCCCTCTGTACCCCTCCTCTCTTTCTCTCCCTCTCTCATCCTCCATTGAATCTCTCTCTCTGGGTAACAAAGGCAGGCCGGGGCAGGAGAAGGCCCCCTCTGCACATGAGTGTGAGAGGCATGACCGACAGAGCAGAAATACCAGCCCACAGACTCCTCCACAGCCACCATTCAAATGAGCCAGAGAGAGAGGGATGGAGGGAAAGAGAGAGGGAGAAAAGACACAATGAAATGCTCTGTATTTGAAGGGGAGAACAAGATAAAAAAAAAGAGAGAAGGAGAGAGCAGAATATGAATAAAAGGAAGAGAAAAGAGTCTACGAATGGAAATGAGGACAACGCATTCAGGGAGGATGGAGGGAAAAAGAAAGAAAAGGGGGTTTGCTGCTTTGCTGAGCTTTGCAGGTTAATCTAATGTGTAGATCTGGAGAGATTTGCAAAGTCGTTTTTATTCATCTATGATTAAAGTCTCCCTCTCCCTCACTCGCTCTCTGACAGGAGGTTTGTTATGTTTTGTTTGTTTTTTCCTCGACCTACACAGAAATATTCCCTCATTGCTCTTCCTGCATGTTCTCACACATGCAAATTAACTTGACACACCTAAAGCTGGATGCATGTGCTCACAAACACACCTGCTCTGCACACACAAACATGCACACTCGCACAGTAACTTTACAACAAATACATGTGGATGAGACATCAGATTCAGTGATTAGGATGCACATACAGCCCAGAAGGCAGAGAAATGCCGGGTGCTTTGGGGGTAAACACAAATTTGTGCTTACATTAACACACATGCTGCATCGGCCTGGAGACCACAGGTGCTTTGGCCTGAAGTCCCTCTAGACGGCCCATTCATTCACACACATACATACACACACACACACACACTCACAATAAATAACATAATATAAATGAGATTGACATAAAATAAGATCAATAAATTACACGTACTTGCTACATTAATTTAAAAATGTCTTACATTTTGGTATGACCCCTTTTTGCTTTAATGAGAACATGGCATCGAGCTGGCATGGAATCCAAAGGTTTGTGCAAAACCTGATGATCCACTTTATGCCAGCATTATTTGAGAATGTTCCAATTAAGAGCATAATGTGTGCTTCAAAGGAGAACTTTAGTACAAGTTAAGAATTTGCTTATTTGATTAATGACGTTAAAAAAAATTTTTTTTTAAAAAGAGCAGAATCTTAAAATATATTATATACGGTACAATATTCCAATTCATTTTATGTCGTAACCTGTCGTTGTTTTTTGATTTTTCAAAAGCCTAACATTTTCTGTTGATTTCAAAGTTTAAATAAGATTTTACCTTCATTTTCCAATTTTGTTAAGATAACAGAAATGGGAACTGCTCAAGGAACTCCATGTCATTCCAAACCCATATGACTTTAGTGGCACAGTGTTCAGTGACACAAAATTAGATGTTTTATTTAGAGTGTACATGCAGTTCTTTCCCATACAATCAAAGCGTATAGTAACCAGGGGCTAGCAAGCTCCAAAAAGGACAAAAGCACAAATTAAGTACCATAAAAGTAGTCCATACAACTCAGGTCCAATATCCAACAACCATCCAATAGCTTTGTGTGACGAACGGACCACGATCTAAGTTCAAATCTCAAATCACATTTGCACTTGACCACATTCAACTTGCAGTGTAATCGTAGTGACAGTGATAGAGCAACATATCGGCCAGGTCCTCGTTTCCTAAAAGCATCGTAAGCCTAAGTACTGTAGATAGTAGAAACCACTATACGATTCATCTTAGTTTTGCGGTCCATTTCCAAAAGCCATCCTAACTTAAGTAGTACTTAAAAATGCATCGCAATGGCTCAGACTTATGCAGTCCCCAGCTGGACAATCGCAAAATGACACCTAGTACAATTTAAATATCTAGCTACACTTTGTTAATATTTATAAAGTTATGCACTAATATAATGAAGTTATGAGCAGCACTACGGTCACATTGAAGCATTTCATATACAAGGACAGCGACTTACGGGAGTAGCACTTAAAGCACGTCCTCGTGTAAAGTGCACTTTTGGGAAACACACAAAATAAATAAATTGACACTTTTTCTCCCCATTTTGGAATGCCCAATTCCCAATGCGCTCCAAGTCCTCCTGGTGGTGTAGTGACTCGCCTCAATCCGGGTGGCGGAGGACGAATCTCAGTTGCTTCCGCGTCTGAGACCGTCAATCCACGCAACTTATCACGTGGCTTGTTGAGCACGTTACTGCAGAGAACTAGCGCATGTGGAGGCCCACGCTATCATCCGTGGCTTCCACGTACCCCACCGAGAGCGAGAACCACATTAGAGCGACCACAAGGAGGTTTACTCAACGTGACTTTACCCACCCTAGCAACCGGGCTAATTGGTTGCTTAGGAAGCCTGACTGGAGTCACTCAGCACACCTTGGATTCGAACTCGCGACTCCTGGTGTGGTAGTCAGCGTCTTTACTTGCTGAGCTAACCAGGCCCCACAAAAATGGACATTCTTGAAATCGCTCACCACTGATCAATCGTTATTGTGAAACGAGATCAAAGACGATTAATCAGATGATATTTGGCCATTTTGCGGCAGTGTTCTCTTGGCCGATTATCAGAAGTGTTAACTTTCCCACGTGTCAAAAATCTACCAATAGATGTCAATGGATGGTCAGCACTATGTTTTCAAGGTTTTTTTCTTTTCAAGTTTATGCAACTTTGAGTAAATATTGTATAAAACAAGTGTTTGTTTCACTTTAGAAACTTTGTGTACATCTGATATGCTGTTATTAAATTGTATTTTGTTTATCTGCATTTAAACTGTATCTGCATCAGCCATTGAAAACCCTGTATCGGTCGACCACTACATGCGAGAGCCAATGCTGTTTAACGTCATTGACATTGAACCTTGGGCAACACATTTTCACATGCCAAGTCTATATGTACAAGAACAAATGAGATTTGACGACTTCATTTCACTCTATTCTTTACACAAAGCTGGCACATAGCGCCAAAAGAATATAGTGCAAAAGAAGTATGCAGGGTTTTTCCTGCATTGGCCGCCAAAGTCAATTTTATGATATTCATGTTGCTTTGGCACTTTATGAAGACTGGTAACACGCACGTGTGTCGGGGCAATTCAACCATTTCAAATGGCTACAGCAATGACATTCTGAACAACACTGATGAGGGAATGAGAAAACACCTGCTCTTCACCATCATCAATTACATTTACTAACATTTATCATAGTAAACTTTAATAGATTTTTTCATTACATTACAACAGTGGCAGTTGCATTAAAAAAAGTTAACTTTTTAAATGTGTTTTGGCCAGTGGTTCTCAACCTTTTTTTGATGAACACCCCTTACTTTATTCCCTTTATTTTTAACAAAGACTAACTAACCACTGAGGAACCAACAATGGTAAACAAAAGGGCAAGAAGGCTACAATGTAGAATAAAAGTCTGGACCTTTATAAATTATGAAGAAAGTTGTGTAATATTGTAATATGTTTCCTGTTCTGAGATTAGGAAACAAACTGGGCTGCATTTCCCGAAAGCATCAAAAGCCTAAATAGATCGTATAAACCATTGGCACCAATGGTCTCTATGATCAACTTAAGCTTGCGATGCTTATGGAAAATGCAGCACTGGCATGGTTTGACTTCAGATATTCCTAGAATAACAATGATTCCTAAATAATTAAGAGTCTGATAAAAGAAAAAAAATATCTGTTATGGAGAAGGAAACAAACATATTTACTATAGAAGAAGTTCCTGTTCAGTAAAGTGGTTTCCTCATGAATTATTATAACTAGCCCTATAGAAATAATGTGTACTTCACCCAAAAATGAAAATTCTCTCATTATTCACTTACCCTGATGCCATCCCAGATGTATATGACTCTCTTTCTTCAGCAGAACACAAATGAAGATTTTTAGAAGAAGATCGAGCTCTGTCAGGTCCTTATAATGCAAGTAAATGGGTGCCAGCACTTTGACGGTCCAAAAGTCACATTTAGGCAGCATAAAAGTAATCCTCACGACTCCAGTCGATCAATGAATGCCTTCTAAAGCTAATCGATACGTTTGTGTAAAAAAATAAATCGATAATTAAAACCTTATTATGTTTTAAAAAGTGCTTACTGCCAGCAGTTGACGCATCACGTAGCTGTCTCGTGACGCGTGTCGGTGAGTTCACGCGAGAATTCGGAATTTATGTTTTAATTATCGACTTGTTTCTTACACAAACGTATCGATTTGCTTCAGAAGACTGGAGGCGTGTGGATTACTTTTATGCTGCCTAAATGTGACTTTTGGACCGTCAAAGTGCTGGCACCCATTTACTTGCATTATAAGGACCTGACAGAGCTTTATCTTATTCTAAAAATCTTAATTTGTGTCCAGCTGAAAAAAGACAGTCATACACATCTGGGATGGCATCAGGGTAAGTGAATAATGAGAGAATTTTCATTTTTGGGTGAGCAATCCCTTTAAGTTAGTTTTATTTCCCACAGCACCTTTAAGTACAAAAAACTGTTTCTAGATGCTCAGATGATCAAAAATAAATAATATTCATTACAAACATTAAATACAACAACATATTTTATATGATAAATATTCATTGCAATTATGTAAAAAAAAAAAAAAAAGAATCCTAATGAACATGTACATCAGCCACTACCGAAGACCATGTGACAAGAGCAGTGAAACATGGAAGAACGTCATACAGGTTTGAAATGACATGAGAGTGAGTACATGATGACAGACTTTTTAAACGGAGCTAGTCACCTGCAGACCCAAGCGGAATCACCGCACAGAGCACCTCTGAATTTCGAAGTCTGTCATTCACAAAAGTGAATCAAAATGTGTTGGAGCAAAACATTTGCAAATAAACAAAAAATGATTGAATGCACCTTTAATTCTCCCTTTTTTGGGGCTTCTTTATCACTTACATCTTGATTTTCTTGCTTGGCATATGAAGCAAATAAGGGTGAAAACCAAATTCCACACACATACACACAGTCTTACCCTGTCTCTCATGGTGATCCGGTATGGACAGGTTCAGCTGGATGCTCTGATCTCCATCCTGGTTGTCCCCGCCCAGAATCATCCAGTTCTCCAATTCATCCGAGTCTGAGTCAGAGTCCGAATCCACATCCTCCACATAAGGAGGTATGGAGTGTGAATCCGAGCTCTCGTCTGACTCAGAATCCAACACCACAACATCGTCAGAGGAACTCCTTCCAGTTCGAGCCTGTGCGGGACAGGGTGAATGGACGTCATAGGGCTGCCACTTCCTGTGTGCCAGGCTACAGTGCTTTGATGTTCGACCTTTCTTAGCACACACGCTCTCATCTTCCTCTGTGTTGTCTGAGACCGTGATAGCATCTGAGCCAGAGTCAATCACAATGACATCAGATGGCGCAGGAGAAGGAGCCAAGGAATTCTGCTGAGGTTGAGTCTGCGCTCTTGCTGACTGGACCTCTGTCAAGTCCTCATGGTTCTCGGCACTGTAATGCAGCTGTGAATAAAGCCGGAACTCCAGCTCACTGTCAGCATCGGACAAACCCGAGTCGGCCTCATCCTGGTACAGCTCATCCTCATAATCGTCCCTCTCCTGATACCCTGAGAACATCTCAAGGAGAGCCTTAAAGAGAGAGTAGCCATAAACTTCATCATGAGTCATTATTAATGCATTATAAAAACAATTTAGTGATCACACTGGCATCATACAACATAATCACCATGTAGCATGTCAATCACTGTTATCAACTGTATGCCAGTCTCTTAAAGCATCATCACCAATAAGGGAAAAAACAACATCAATTCATTCCTCATCATAGTCTATGAAAAAATACTTTCCGATATGGAAATCAAGACACAATATTGCCACAGGGACCTACAGCGTAAAACTTCTGTGGGAATTTAATTAGTTTATATTTAGAATTCATTGAGATTTTAGTATTATTGATGTTGTTTCACTGCAAAACAATAATGGTGTAAAGTCACCATTGCAGTGATTTATGTTCCATTGGTGGTCAACTTGGATCCTGTTCGATCCATGTAATTTTCCCTTGTACGTGTGAATAGCTAAAGTGCAGATTTATGTTACAGGTTACATTTGTGTATACCTAACAAAGGTTTCCTAGTTGTGTTGACATGAAATGACCATGGGTTGAATTTACTTAAAAAGCGTGATGCAAAAATGCTACGTATATATTTTAAGTAAATCCAACACATCATTTGTTTTTCAGTGTACTGTTTAGCTTAGGTTAAATTAAATTTAAAGGCCAATTTGGAATGCCCAATTCCCACTACTTAGTAGATTCTCGTGATGCGGTTAGCCACCTCAATCCGTGCATCTTATCACGTGGCTCGCTGTGCAAGACACCGTGGAGACTCACAGCATGTGGAGACTCATGCTACTCTCCACGATTCACGCACAGCTTACCACATGCCCCATTGAGAGCGAGAACAACTAATCGCGACCACGAGAAGGTTACCCCAAGTGACTTTACACTCCCAAGCAACCGGGCCAATTTGGTTGCTTAGGAGACCTGGCTGGAGTCATTCAGCACACCCTGGATTCGAACTCATGACACCAGGGGTGGTAGTCAGCATCAAGACTCGCTGAGCTACCCAGACCCCCAAGGCAGGGGTTTTAAACTTTTTGATACCCAGGAACACCAAAGAAATTATGGTCCCCTTGCAAGGGACTTGCATAATTCAAAGAATTTATAATTGGCTTCTATATTGTCGTTGTAATAAAGCTGAACAAATTATTCATATATCTGGAAACTTTTCACTTAGTTTTAGGCCAAGTTGATCTGTTTTCTACCCACGATTAGAGTAATATTATATTTATTACAACCCTAACCTCTGTGGGCAAGTTAAAGGCAACAGTGACAAAGAAAATCCACAGGGAGATACAACAACAAATAAAACGTCTTCTCTGAAAATTTCTGCAGACCCCCTAGCACTCCCTTATAGCCCTCTGATTTGAAAACCACTGGTCTATGATCAATTTAGCGGACGTTTGATAGGTTTAGTAGTTAATATATAATATCTACATGGCATATAGCCAGAGTTAATTTAGCAGAGCCGGGCCACTTCTATTAAAATGAATGTAAAAAAAATTGGAGCAGCCAACAGTCAACGGATTTAGAAAGGAAGTCCCGCCTTACAAGTAAAAGAGCCAATAACCTTTTAGATGCAGACATCGCATGTCAATCATCTCGACAACGGCCATGCGCATTAGATGTTCAAGCCGAGAAAATAGCGTTTTTTTTAGCGTAACATGAGGCAAAGAAGCACAACTTATGATTCCAGCATTGTCAGGTTTTACAGCTCATTTTAAATGTGTCCTTTGATCGTAATATTGACCAACCGTTTAGGATATTTCAATCTGTTCCCCATTCAAGTAGATAGGAGCTGCACTGGCATAACTGGAAATAGTCTCAACAGAACGTTCCAAAGATGACCTGACTTGCTTGAGAGACTTTGATAAAGCTTACGTCACGCGCGGACTTTGTTTATACTCTAGTATGTTTGACAGCAGTATAAGAGTCAAATAAAGAATCGTATCAGTTAAAATCCAATAAAACGACTGTTGAGATTATGAACATGAACAACTTTACTCATAACTTTGCACAACAACAACAAAACTGGCAGTTGGCTAGCTGGAAAGGTGTAGAATCGAAAAACTCAAGGATTCAGAATAATACACATCTGGCTGAAATCACTGAATTATTTTCCATCGAACAGTCTAGAAGCTACTAACAACCTAATTAGACCATTTATAACGGGATGAACGTGTGTTAGCCTCGGTGCTATCAAGCGCTGCTCAATCACCCACGTGTATTCATGTACGGAAGCCGGCTGAAATTGTACTACTAATACACGGACACGACAGTGTTTTTAAAATAATCGCCGGGGGTTCAAAACTCAACCACACCATAGGACACATTTTGATCCGTTTTCTAAGTGAGTGAATAATATATCTGACCTGTTTATACGTTTCAGATTTTCGAAAGGCAACACGGGAAACTCGATTCCGGGCTCCAGAGGGGGAGGGGCGGAGAAATAGGTGGCCGACTATTCTTTTTCCCTGGGAAAGATGAGCAACATTTAAAGGGATAGCACAACCAAAATTGAAAATTCTTTCATGATTTACCCTCCTGAAATCCCAGATGTGTTTGATTTTCTGTCTTCTGCAGAACACAAATGAAGATTTTTAGCTCTGTAGATCCTCATAATGCAAGAGAATGGATATCAACATTTTGAAGCTCCGATAAGCACATAAAGGCAGCATAAAAGTAATCCATAAAACTCCAGTAGTTAGAGCCATATCTTCTGGACCTATTTAATCGGTTTTGGATGAGAACAGATAAAAAAATAAGTTTTAAGTTTAATAAAATGTGTTAAAAAGCAATGCCAGGATCATGGGTTGATTCCCAGGGAACATGCAAACTGATAAAATGTATAGCCTACATGCAACGCACTGCAAATCGCTTTGGATTAAAGCAGTGGCATAGCCAATGGTGGGCCGGGGTGGGCCTGTGTCCACCCAAATTAGACCCAGGCCCACCTAGAATATTAGAGATTATTCTTTGACTTCAAATATATATTTAGAAAGTGTGAAAGAACTGTTTGAATGCGGCAGTTCTCAATCGTCAAGGAAAATTTGGTTAAACAAAACTTTTGCTGAAAACTAGGCCCATCCTTTTTTATTGAGGCCTACCAACAAGTAATTTCCTGACTATGCCCTTCGATTAAAGCCTCTGCCAAATGCATGATTGTAAACAGGGCTGTTTCTCGACATAGGCGAACTAGGCGGTCACCTAGGGCACCACTTGCTGGGGGGGCACCAAGGAGGAGGCCACCGCAACGCTGATCGCAAATCTGTGATCATTTTCAAGTACTTGCCGTATTTAGGCAAAGTTGCGATGGCTTTGGGAAACCAATGAGTTGATTCTAAGATGGATTCTTCTGCTTGTGTGAAACAAGGACATTTTAGATCATAATGAAGAACAGAGACTCATTAAAATTGTGACATTTTTTAAAAGAAACCTAGTTTGGCACCAGGGACATGATCTTTAGCGTGGGCAAATGGTTGTCTCTTCATTGGACCGTGAGTGGGGTGTCTGAATGTTCAGGGAAACTTGGGAAATATTTGGAGAATTATTCTAGGCAATGCCCAAACTCCCTAAATCCCATCCCCCACCCTTGTTTGGCACAGACTAATCTTTTATTATTATTTCTTAGCAAGCAGTGAGGCAGTTATTATATCACATTTAAGTATTGGTTTGTCCTCAAATCAAAGTCAGAAAGTCCTTTTGTTGTCATGACACATGAAAAAACATGAATGGCACACAGAGAGGAACCATGAAGCCCCCTCATGACTGTCATGTTCAATAAGACTGCCATAATTCAGCCTTTTTTAGGACATGGCGTGCTTACTCCAGGTTGTGAAATGTCGAATGGTAAATCATTTCATTTGTTCTTGGCATTTAGTTATCCAAAACATAAGCAACATATTACTGGCACTTCATATTTTGCCATTTTACTTCAGGTGTGAACTTCTTGCTATCTCTATGACTGTAATCAACATTAAATGCCAAAGAATCTTTCATCGGTTGCCTTTGGCCTCTTGTGAGGTCCACATTTACATATCTTAACAGGTAACATATCTAAATATGAATCGCATGCACACATTTGTGCTTTTCTTTCTTTCTTTCTTTCTTTCTTCTATATTTGTTAAATTCCAGCCTACCTTTATCATCTCTTGAAACCTATGGCATGAGTGACGCATGCCGACTGATGTGGGAATCATTGTGTGAATGCCATCTGATTCTGGAGACGTCTCCATGCGTGTCAGTGTCAGAAAAGGCCATCAAAGCAGTGGATTGTTTTCTTTTAAAAGGTTACATTTCCTAAATGAAGCCAAAAGCCCACCATATATACCACATTTTTGGAAAAATGTAGAAAAAGGGATTGAAGCTGGAAAACAGAATGCATGGCTGCTCTTCAGAAATTGCCACATGAGAAGTCTGATTTTGGACATATTTGTTGATCATAATTACCGTTGTTGTTTAAAAGGAAAAGGGAAGCACTTGTTCGTCGGTTAATCTGCACAAATTCAAACCAGTCGGGCGTTGAAGATGGAGTCACGAGCGAGGATGCAGGCCTCCCCATTCCAATATCTGATTCCACATGGCTGTTCTGCATGAGAAAGATTTTCATTTGGGAAATTAAGCCAAATGGCCACCTTCACCTACCCCTGCATTTATATAGCTGATGTCTCCACAGTCTGCACCTTCAGTGTGTTATTCATGTGTAACATTGACCCATACTGTGCTATGATCAATATTTGAGCATACAATTATCGTGGCATTGAAAGTTATAAGTCTATTTGGGTGTTATATACAAACATAATAGCTTTATTGCTGTACTGGACTCTAGCAGTGGAAGTGGGCTGGTCGAAGCGATTTCCTAACAGAAGCACTCTTACAGCCCAAAAGAAAATAAGGCCAAAAGAAAGTGTACCAGACACACTTATAATGGGGTAATACTAAGAAGTAATAATAAATAATACATTACATGTGAAAAAGATCCGTGCAGGGCCTTCTTACATGTTATTATGCACATTGGTGTCATTTGCCCATTGTGAAATTTCGTCTCTTTTTTGATGGTCCACTCAGAATGTCAAGGCACAGTTTGACCCCAGCATGTCACTACACATGTCACAAGATCTGGAACAAAACAGTCACAGAAGAAACCATGTCCTCTTTGTGTGGTCTGGTGTTGTGCCAAGTGTTGACAGGCCTAGACCTGGCACTGAATTTTCTGATGAGGTTTAGAGTTTCACAGTTGTTGTCACGTTAACAGTTAAAGTGTTAAATAAGATAATTCCCCATTTGATTTTTATATTTGAATTAAAAACAGATTTTTTATAATGAGGACACTGTTCCTCTTTACGATACCAGAGCACTGGATACCAGCCTTTATTAAGCATTTATTCATGTAAAATAAGCCCAGGTGGAAAATTTGGTTGCAGAGAATTGACAGAAGCTCTGTTACAGAAAAAAGAGCACAAAACAAAATCTTCATTGAAAATCGTTGCACTTTTCTTTTAGATGTTGTCATTCCACAAAATCCAGCTATTTCTGGCCCAAGTAGGCTAATTGCTAACAAAATAAAACCTCTGTAACCATAATTTCAGCCAAAATCTAACAGTTAATAGTTAACCGCTGTTATAATAAACTAACAGTTTACTCTCCTTCAAACTGCTTAAAAATCACTGTAAAAAATATCTGTAATTTTAACAGAAAAGGACTGTAAAAATGCTACAGATATAAAACGTTAATTGATTAATGAATATTAAGTGCAAAATATACAGTAACATTTTTTTAACATATTTTAAAAGACAATACAGTAGTTTTTACAATAAAATGCTGTAAAAATGACATTTTTTTTAGATGTAAAAAGTGTGATTTTCCTGTATAATTAATGGTCAAAATGTACATTGTTTAACAAGAGAGTACATTAACTGTTTACAGTAAATTATTGTTAAAATTACAGTAAAAACAATAATCAAGCTTTACCACAATTCCCTTCATGACACATTTCATTATATTTAATGGGAATAGTTATGTTTCTACTTATATTTAATATCAGTTATGTACATTGGTGTGTTGTGTTTTATATTTGATGTAGTTTAGTTCATGTTTACTGCTTTATTTAAATCTCACATGTGCTACCCTGATGGTGTTTAGTGTTTGTGTCTCTAAATGTTTATTGGTCATTGCTCCTGGTAGAGGTGGACTTTATCTGATCATGTGCTCTTCTGTAAATGTTAGGGTGTTTAACAATACCTTATAAAGCAAAAAATTATTATTTTCAGCATGCTACTTTCATGTTTGACGTTTTTGTACTGTAAATGTAACAGTTTTTTTTTTTATTATTTTATTATTTGTATTTTTTTTACCGTGCCAGCGTGGTCATGTAAATTACAACATTTTAAAACTGTAAAAAGCTCGTTCTGTAAAGTTGTTTACATTTTTACTGTAGTTTTTACATAATTATTCTGGCAACCACAGCTACCAATTTTTTATTTCTTTTTTTGGTAAAAAAAAAAATTAAAAAGATTTTTTGTTTTAAAAAACAGGATTTTTATTTTTATTTTTTTCAGTGAAGCTTTCTGATTTTTTGACACTGTTGGCTACATCTTCTTTCCACCGGTTTTATCGTTGAAATAAATAATTATAGTTGCTGTGGTATTTTTGCGGAAAACTGCACATTTTACAAAGTGAATAAATAAATATACTAATGGGACAGCCAACATACTAGGTGTTCACACTAAGTTTAAAGGAGGTTGCGTGAGTAAATACTGAAAGAAAAGAAAAGAAAAACAGACATTATTCGCTCATTAGGCAACACTTAATAACACCGTTCAGAGCAAATGGGTGGATTAAAAATAGAGGCCTCATTAATGTTGTTGATTTCCTCAATGTTTTTGTTTACTTTTTGTTTTAATTGTCCGCTTTCAGTCTCGCGTCTCGGTCTAAAGCAGCGATTATTTCCGCTTCCAGCAGGGCAACAGCCAAAATTCCCCCTAACCCAAAACTCTCTGCGCTTTAATTACTTTATTAATTAAATTAAGAAGAGAAGAAAACACCACATTTTGTATACGTGTCACGTTAAGTCTGATGTTCAGAAAAATGCAGAGAGATGTTTGCATGAAATCTCACAGAACGACCTTTATAGCACATTGTCATTTTAGTTTCTTCTGTTCAAACATTTGCGATTTTATTTATTATTTGTATTCGTTTATTTATAGCCAGAATGGGGCTATAGGCCTACTGCATTTATTGTTGCCATGTTTTCAGCATTTGTACGACTTTTATTTATTTTTTATCATATTTTAACATTGTTTAACATTCTTTTCTTTACGTGTATTTTAATGACATGGCAATGCATCAAAATGTAGTAGGCCTACATTTGGCAGAAAAATATGATAGGCTACATTTTTGTGAGGGATAGAAAGTTCTAAGGGCTCTTTTGATGGTACTCGCTAATTTAGTCTTTTTAGTCTGATGAATTTGGATATTTCATTACGTGACAATATTTATTATAATATTATAAGTAGGCTATAGGCTATGCATTATTAAGCGATAATGTAATGTTGCATAAATCTTTATAAAATATTAAAGCTAACATATGGGTTTTATTATGCTTTTCAGATCTGAGTAAAATAAGTCTCAACTGATAACGCGGTACTTTTCTCATGGACAAAAATATAAAAATAATTATTTAAAAAAATATATATATATTTTTTCTTCTGTGATTTGCCGATCAAAAAAACGTAATAAATGAAATAAAATAAAAAAGTAATAAGAATGATATGAAAACTGTATAATAATAAAGATAAAGTCGATTATCCACGAACGTGCCATGCATGAATGAAAGGGTCGGCTCTGTGGTCCCAAGTGTTAAAGGAGCTGATATGGAGGGAGAAAGGGGAAGAAAGAGGACGTTGATGTAAGTTTGTGTAAGACTAAGTTTGCCCTTTGATCTTCAAGCGGAGAGGCTTGTGTAGCGGTGGTTACATTGCCTTAGGTCACTGTGACAACAGCCACCTGCACAGTAACACTGGTGCTCACATCTCTCATCAGAGCTTCATAATAAGAACCGATCTCAAAGAGGGCAGTTTTAAATGCCGCAAATTCAATGTGGCTCATCCTCAAACGGCAGCTCCATTTATTTATTAAGCCAATTAAAATAGGCGCAAAAAATAAATAAATAAATAAATAAAAAATAATAATAATATATATATATATAGTCCTATATATTGATTAAATAGTTGACCTCTGGGTTCAACTCTAAAATCTGAAATGAGCCACAGACCACTCCATATTAAATTAATAAGGTCTAAAGCTTCATTCATTATTCTGCCTTTAGCCCTCTCTGTCAATGAGCATGGCTTTGTGAGGCGTGATTAAATGAGCTACATTTGTTGTTTTCTGAGTAGAGGTCAGAGAGAGTGTTGATCGGCGCGTCTATCGCATTGTTCAGCGCTCAATTGTCTCTGTGTCGCTCATGAACCTCTAGACCTCAAATCATCCAGCGCGTGCGTTCACGTGCATTGTTAATAAAAAAAGCACAATAATAATAATAAAAAAAAAAAAAAAAGCAAACGCATTCTGATGCATAAGTCTTGTTGAGGCCCTCTCCAACTGGAAACCTATTTTCCTACTCCCTTTTTTTTTTTTTTTTTTTTTGCAACAAATTATTGGCTGTAGGCCTAACAATTGCTTTAGAAATGTATTGAATTGTTAGGCTATGAATTAGAACAATATGTAACAATGAATGGACTACAATAGGCTATAGTCTACCATTTGGTAATTTTAATGCATATTTTAATTATAGGCCTAAAATTTGAATGAATACTGATCTGTTAAGTCTTGTTAGATGTTTATTAATGACCAAACAGCCTAAAAAAGTTATATGATAAGTTATTATAAAGTGTTACTTGCTTGTCATCGAGAGAGAGAGAGAGAGAGAGAGAGAGAGAGAGAGAGAGAGAGAGAGAGAGAGAGAGCAAAAGTTATGTTTGAAAGTTACTTGCAAATTATTAGTACACGACCACGTACACGTATTCCCACTGCCCATATCTGAAGAGGGAGAGCGGGTTGCGCACGTGTGTGTGTGTGTGTGTGTGTGTGTGTGTGAGAGAGAGAGAGAGAGAGAGAGAGAGAGAGAGAGAGAGAGAGAGAGAGAGAGAGAGAGGAAGAAAGAGGACATGCGCGCACATGGAGCGCGCTGCTCTTTCTTGACTTTGCCCCATAATCGTTTCACGCTTCCTTCAGAGTCTCTTTTCAACCTAAAACGTTTAGTCTCACTCCAGTGAACAATTGCAACGGCGCAACAGGGAGCGGGAGAGTCACATTATTTCAAACTATTCCTCAAAACCACTGTTTCAACAACATCAAAAAAAGAGTAGACAGAACAGCATCAGAGGATATTGGACAGGCGCACCAACCCCCTCCCCACCCCCACCCCCCCATACCTCTGTCCAACCTAGCCACGGCATGGACTTGGACCAAAAGGGACCATCTCTACGCATTGGACGGTCGGGTAGGGCCTTGTCTGTTTCTCTATTTCAGCAAAACTGTTGTTCCAAGTACTAATAAAACTGTCTGTCTGTTAGAAAACTAAACTAACAAATGCAATGAGTTGTTCAATTAGCTATACTTGCATTTGTAAAACTTCCATACAGAGATATTGGATAAAACTGCTTTTGAGTTTTGGGTGTTTGTCCTTGGTGCACTGACATGTCTGTTGGTGGTCCATTGTGACATTCTAAATTTAATTTGATTTAATGTATGTATTTATTTATTATTTGATAGTGCCAATTTAGAACTGCACGTTATGATGGCCCATGAAGTCTACATTTCATCCAACATGAAGCCACAGTATGATTTTGACAGCAATGTGTTATGAGCTTGAAGTGTGCTGGACTTTGGGCCTGTTACCCAAATCAAATCTGAAGGTACAATTAAATGATCAGAAACTACATTGAAAACCTCCAGATTGACCTACAAGACGTTTTAAAAGCAGAACAGAAAATGGATGAGACATAGGTTACTTTGTTGCCGAAAATTTATATCTGTGAAACAATGAGGTTCTTGAAAGATGTGCTCTTCAAAAGCTTGGAGAGCAAGTGGATAGCCAACGGAGTCTCTTTTGGAACAGACGTTTTATTAATATAATTCAGAAGCATGACTTAACTCTTTGATCCATGGATTCAATAACACTCAAAGTTAATAACACTCAAAGATTCAATAGTTAACACTCAAAGATTCAATAACGCTCAGTGTTTGTAGAAACTGCAGCTCTCCCAATGCAATAGCACGTCTAGAGTTTAATGTACAATTAGAGGGTATTTTGAGCTTGTGCATGCATGACGTGAGACAGACGTCACTGTAGGCAAAACTGACTGTTGTCATGACTCATGTGAGTATAAAACTATATAAGAAGGAGAAGTGCAGCCCCATTGTATCTCTCCATAGACATAAACAACACGTCATTTTGTGTCCTTACTCCGAACGGTACCAGTTGAAAGCTGCTGTAGTAGCAGAACATAATTTGATCTATAGGTTCAATTGGCTCATCTTTTTATTTTCTTCCCCTTATTCGATTTCGTCCTTCTCTTTTATGTAAACAAAAGACACGTCGATGGAGCTAGCCAAGATTTGGCTAGAAAGTCTTCAATCTTCAAAAAAGCCAGTTTTAAGTTCAAGAATTAATGCATTGCCAGATATTCCAATTATAAATGCCAGATAAATAATTTATGGAGTAGTTTTAAATCATTAATAGTTCTGTTTCAGTGTGTTTTATTTGAAACATACCGTCATTTAGCTGAACGCAAGCCATGTTCTTGACTTTAACTGTGATTTAGCTTTTTATTTTCTAGTCTGTTTTTAACGGCGATATGGGTCTATATTCTGAACACTTCATTTTGTAGTCAATATGCACTATTTATTATTAATCTTTGCGCTTTTTACTTAGATTAGACTTACCTACAAGTGATTACTTTCCGTTTCCTAAATTATCATCGTTTACATTTTTCTCGAAGCGTTAAAAACACTCACTAATGGATTATGTTAATTATTTTATACATGCTTTGAATCCTGAAGGATGTTATATCCAAATTTCCAAACCTGGAGCAACAATAATTTCTGTACTTGATTGGCTGTTTTTAGTTGGACTTTTTTGCATATTTAATTTATCAGCTTAAACACGGACATTTTCTTCTGAGGAACCATTCAAATCCAATATTACACTAAAAATGCAGAATATAGGCATTTATGAGCATTTTACAAGGCCTCAGATGAAAATGGCAAAATTAGGGGAAAATGGATTCTATAAAACCGACAGAGGGCTTAAAATAAGTCTAAAGTTGTTGCAATCTATAAATGGTCATAATGTCATAATATATAGCCTATGTATAATTTTTATTTCATTTTTTTGCGGGCCGTGTTTGACTTTCACGGGCTACCAATCATCCCTACAGCACTTCTGACACATTGTAATACATCAAATGAAACTCTGAGAGGGGTGTGCTCTGTAAGAGAGGTGTGTCTTCTGAAAGCAAGCCTGCAAGGTCATAATCATTAAAAGGTTACTGATAATCATACATTTAACTTCATAGTATGGGCCTGAGTAACTAGATAATGTTTTAATTATATATCATATCATAAATGTAAATATATGCAAATAGGCATATCTTTATTTTAACTTTAATACACTTCTACAATTAATTAGGCTACTTTGGGTTACTGTGTGAGTGCGTTTGTGGCTGCTGACGTGGTCGAGCTCGTTCTTCACACGAACAAAAGGGTCGCCCTCTCGTGGCACTGATGGCACACAAGACGCAGAGATCTCTTTCAACATTTTGCCAAAAACAAATATAAATATCACGGATTTTTCTCAAGCGCTTGAAAAATAATATAAATATATATAGGACTAACGTTTAGTGATCCAAATGCTATAAGCATATCCACACAGGCACGTAAGATTGTTGTGTCCTTGATCTGTAAGTGTAGAATCTGACTTGTCGATTTATGATGAACTAAAAATGATCTAAATAGGCCTTTATCAAATTAGAACAGATTCATAGAAAAGTTGAAAGTGTTATTTTAACGATATGTAATCAAAGTAACATCTCAGATCACAGAATGTAAAACCTTTGGAAACAATTACCGATGTCCTTTTATTCATGTGCAGCATTTGGAAGCAACCCACACTTTGTGTGTGTGTGTGTGTGTGTGTGTGTGTGTGTGTGTGTACAAATAAATAAAGGAATGAAATAAATTGATATATGAATCGGTAGAACAATCACTCAATCGAATAAGCAGTCGATTATTGTGCAAATATGGCTCCAATCATACAGACTTTATTTAGGAATCGAATAAGTTTAAGGTATGGCTTTTTCTGGCATTAAATAAATAAATAAATAAACAAACAAACGAAGAAATAAATAAATAAGTTCAATGTTAAATTATGTTCAGAAACCTCTTATTCGCTTTTTAATGCCAATTTAATATTTGTTATTTATTGTTGTTTTACACTGATGTGCTTGCCAACAAACAATTAGATTTGAAAGCACACTTACCAAACAAACTAAACTTAACATCACTTGCTGCATCATGGTAATGGAAAATTATCTGCCATGAAAACAATCGTTCGTTCAAGAACAACACTGGTAACGTGACGGCCATTGTTCCTGAAATAAAAATAAATGGGATTAATCTTTTATAGAAGCTCATGAACAACAACGAATCATGTAATCGACTTATATATATATATATAAAATGATGAATAGGCTACACCGCATTCTAACTGTAGCAAAAATGCATTAAAACCATTAACAACTATTTTGGGCGTTTTAAAATGGACCAGAAACACACTAAACTGCACTCGCAATTGCACAAGCAACTGTAGGCTACGATATCATCTAAAACGACATGCAAATAGAGCACGAAACTGAGTGTGAAAGTATTATTTCGTTTGTTTTCTCTGCATTTATGAAAATGTGGCAAATGTGTTCAAAAGTAATATTAATGCATTAGCCAATGGGAAATTCAGTCTCAATTTTGGAGCATCAGCTAATTATGAACTATTTATTATTTAGATGAGTGAGTACAAACGGATATTTAAATATCTATACATTTTTTCACCCTTAATTGAAATTAAATATGGGATCAGCGATCAGCCGAGAGCTACTTACGATTCAAGACTCCCTATTTGTCAGCGCACAACTGGGACAGCGCGTCACTTTCACACAGGGTCAGTGTTAGCCAATCGGTGTCGTCTTTATCTGAGCGCAACTCAGGGAGATGGTGACGGCAGAGGTGCATTGCCCGGATAGGTAGACTCATCTTGATTGACAGTTTCTCGCAGGCGCTGGAGTAGATTCAGAGCGCTGTAGCTTTGGCGCTGTCCACAAGAGAGGAGGTTCTGAAACGCGCTGTGCGCTCGTTCAGTGATAGCGCGGCAAGGACGGAGACTCGCCGCAAACGCACAGCACCTCGCCGACGGAGCGTTCACACTGGAGGAACACCGTTCGGCGGATATAATTTGCGTCCCTCTCTCCATGACCAAGACTAATTACACTACAGTATCAACCATCTGATACTTTTTGTGGATTTTTACGCACATCTTGACCATTGCAAAACTTGATAAAGACTCTTTTTCTTGGACAATTTCTTGGGCAAGTTCAAAGGCTGGTTTTCATTTCCTATTTAACTTTGGCAAACATTTTGATTCGGGTTTCATACGATGCACTTTTTAATTTCATACTTCCACGGTCATATGTCGATTGTTCGGGGACCTTCCTCCTGTCGGAGTTATCTGTGCATTTTTCGAATAAAGAAGGTTTGAGGGAATGTTTTGAGGCGTTAGAAGATCAAGATGCAAGGAAATCACATTCATGTGAAGATAGGTTGAAAATAAGGAAATGTTTGGATTCTCAGAAACCTAAACCTAACCAGGATTTTACAGATCCCCGACGGTTCACAGCGCTCCGCCAGTGCGCGGTCACATTTCACGGGTCACGGTCATTGGAGCGAGGATGTCAAGATAGATCTGCTTGGAAGACTTTTATATTTTTATTTAAAGCTTAAGAACGACTCTTAGACAAAAGCAATACATTTCTGGGCTTTCCTTGCTAAATTCGTTTCTGATGAATCCTCTCGGTCACTGATGTCCATCAGAGGGAGTTCACACTGGATGCTGGGCCGCAAAAGCAGTTTTGTGACCCTGCAGGGTTACGCTCAGACCACCTATTTCCATTTTTTGCTTGACATATTAATGATGGATAAGATCAATTATTATTTATGATCTTTTATTTTTAATTTTTATACCCCTCCCCCCCCAAAAAAAAAATTCACACAAACATATTTGCATATTTACTTTTACGGATGACCTTAGGTCTTCTTCAGATTAAACTGTCTATTTAAGCCAAAGTTTTTTGGACTTCGAAACAGTTTAAACTGCAGAAACATCAGACAGACAACAGACGCACGCACGAACCTTTAAAAGAACAAGAACAGGACATTAAAGATTGTGAGTAAAGAAGAGTTTTTTAACGGGAAGGCCTGTTCAACTAACCGATGGAAATCCACTGCAAACACGATCCTTTTGCAGCGATGCACAGTAAGTTTACGGACTCCACTTTCAAGATAACTGCTTTCAAGTTTGATGTTATTGTTGCACAGGTCATATTCTGCGTATAGTTATAGAATAACAATGCGTTAATTAAAGATGAGGACAAAGCACTATGTGCTCTATTGCTTGCTTGTAAATTAAAACAACGAAGAAGAAAGCAACAATACAAAAATAATAATACAATTTCTTATATAGGCCAATGGTGAAGGTTTTTTGTTGCTATTTTTGGCCAGTTATTATTATTATTTGCTTTGCTTGCTTTGTTGGAGCTTTAGCCTTCTGTTTGAAATTCCCTGCGGGGAAAGAGATCGTGGCCAAGGCCAGTAGCCAGAGGACGCAAACTGAACTTGAACCGTATATCTGAGGATGGCAAACAGGCACCCTAACATTTAAAAACGTTGCTTGAGGGTGGCTGTAAACAAGCCACTTGTGCGGTTAAAACGAAAGCTGAAGTTGCTCAATGTGGTGGAGAGTTGTGTGGTCACTCATTCGTGACATGGCGGACACTAGTGGTGCCCCAAGATACCAGTGCATCAGGGGCCAGGGCCCCCTTTCTCTTTCCAACTTATTTCTTATTCTTTGTCTTGCTGTTTCCAACGAACAATTACAGGCGTAAACATCGTGCAACACATTTCACTCCATTATAAATTAGCAATACGCAGTGACCAAGAGGCCCATAAGAACTTGAAACTTAGTTGTTTTAATTTGGATGAATATTTATTAATTAATTGCACACAAAAAAGAAAGAAAATAAAATAAATTAAGCGTTTAAATTTGTCAAAATATTCTTGCGTCTTAATACATATTAGGCTCCTCTGGAAATGCAACTGATCTCATTCTCGCTCCCATCTGTCTCTCTTTCGCTCCTTTCTCGCACTCGTTTCTCTTCGTCGATGAATAAAACCTCAAACACAAACACACACACACACACACACACACACACACACACACACACACACACACACACACACACACACACACACACACACACACACACACACACACACACAGGCGCGCGCGCGCGCGCACGTATTTGAAATGACATCAATTGGCACGGTGAATGAAACGGTGAATTAGATGTATACACATTCCTGAGGCTAGAACGAATCACGTTTCCTCTCTTCCACAATTTCTCAACACAATCCGCGGGGTAAAACGATTTCACCGAAAATGTCCAACGGTATGACACGAACCTTGTGAGACTGTTTCAGAAAGAAACAACTCCACTGATTTTTGGCATTTAGGACAGTTTGGGTCATAATGTTTTAAACGCATCCTTGTGTTTTTCAGAAAACAGTCTATTCAGCTTAACAGATAAAAATGTGTGATCATAACAAGTGTAACCTGTATAAGTTAAGCCACCTCTGGTGCAAAAACTACATGTTATCCGGTTGTTATCAGGCCACCAGTTGGTTACAATGTTATGCTATAGAGTACTTAGCTTTACCTGTATTATAGAAAATATCTGAGGCTAAGATGAATAAAATATAATAATAGTTTATTGTATTCAATGGATTTTGCGAGAGATTTGTAAACGCATCGGACGTTAATTTTTTCTCAAGTTTGTTCCGAGTTCATATTAAGGTTATAAAAGATCGAAAAAAAATAGATTTTGCTTGAATTTCTGAAAAGGTTCATCTTGTTCTGCTGTTTTTCTGTATTCGGTGTTATTTATTATTTTTTTCTTATTTGAGTTTTCCTGATTGATTGTTGTAAAAGGTTAACATAAACATCTGCATTTATTTCATTTTTTATTTATTATTATGTCACATTTTACCTGATTTACATATTTAATGAGTAATAATCATAATAATAATATTAATAATAATAATAACAATGACATCATTTAAATGAAAGAACGAATGATAATAGGTTATGACCCGTTCTAAATTGAGTGAGCTGTAAAATATGTTTTATTTGTTTCAAATAATAGAAAAAAAGCTTACGAAGGACACTTTATAAACACTATATAAAACACTGATTTAGGATTATAGGCTAAACACCATATGAAGGAATACTGCATAAAGAAATACTAAACGTTTAGTAGGCTACCAATGAATTATGTTTATATATAGGCCTATATATATATATATATATATATATATATATATATATATATATATATATATATATATATATTATTTTTTCTTAACAATATAAAAGGCAGTTTTTCCAATTTTCGGATCAAAACTTTTGATGAAATATTTTCTCAAATGTTTCTCTTGCCAATTGCCAAATTGTCCCTCCCAGATTTTTCTTTCTTTCTTTCTTTCTTTCTTTCTTTCTTTCTTTCTCTCTCTCTTTCTCTCTTTCTCTCTCTCTCTCTCTCTCTCTCTCTCTCTCTCTCTCTCTCTCTCTCTCTCTCTCTCTCTCTCTCTCTCTCTCTCTCCAAGAACCTGTTTGTTATGTCACATCACTTTGCTGGCGTTTGGTTCGCTCTGTTATGAGGAGTTTAATCGGAGTTGTCCACTGCGGCCGATAGTGGATCGTAATGGAGCAGCGTCTCTAATCGGGTTTATTTTCTGGATGGGAGAGCATGAATGTCTTTCAGCCGCTTTCGCTATTTCTAAACGGAACCTGCCAACAAAATCAATCAAAGCGCTAGGAACACTTCGATTTATAAGCCAAACGTATTTGCAGAAGAAACGAGCAAAACTCTTGGACAGATCACATCTGAATAGCTTGTTTCGTTTAATCCACACTGCTGCCTTTTCTCTCTTTCACTATCATTTTCACACACACACACACACACACACACACACACACACACACACACACATGTAGTGTTTCCATGTTTTATGGGGACTTTCCATAGACATAATGGTTTTTATACTGTACAAACTTTATATTCTATCCCCTAAACCTAACCCTACCCCTAAACCTAACCCTCACAGAAAACATTCTGCATTTTTACATTTTCAAAAAACATAATTTAGTATGATTTATAAGCTGTTTTCCTCATGGGGACAGACAAAATGTCTGTAGACTGTAATAAAATTGTGCTGTATCCAGTAGTCTAATCCCACCACCCACTTTGCAAAAAAGACACACAAAGACAGTTACAGCTACAGCTACAAACTTGACTAGGGAGGTCATGTGTAGTTCTCTAGGTGACCAGCAGGGGCAGATATGTTAAATAGGAGAGGAAGACACTGCACACCGGTAATTGTAACCTTGAGGTCAAAGAGAGCGAGACACACACATCAAGATGAGACAGCAACACATTTTGCTCACTATGTGTCCAAAAATATTAAATATTAATAAGGAATCAAAACAAACAACATTTGTATGTAAAGCCGATGTGTGACATATTTTCAATGTTAAAATACTTTCCCCTATCCCAGTTTAATATGAAGATTCAACTATACGTAAACCATTCATAGGTTGATTTCTCCTGGAAAGTGTAAACACTGCAGCTCTGTGGCACTTTCAAACATGAATCAGTTTGTTTGAGCAGCCCGTCAAGCCCGACACTGCAACATTGGCTTAACCAATAGCGTAACTACATGGGCAGGACTATCTGTTGGTTAGACCGATGGTTAGTTCCAATCTGATTGGAAATCAATACCGTTTGGAAACGCTAGTGTCACAGAAATTACATGCTTCAGCTTTAAGGTACATTTGATCCATTTCCTTATATTGCTGTCTGTGTCTGCAGGGCATGGAGGGGTGAATCAGCTGGGTGGTGTGTTTGTTAATGGGCGGCCCTTGCCTGACGTGGTGAGGCAAAGGATAGTGGAGCTGGCCCATCAGGGTGTACGCCCATGTGACATCTCCCGCCAGCTTCGGGTCAGCCACGGCTGTGTCAGCAAGATACTGGGCAGGTGAGTTCAGCTTATCATAAAGGAATGTAAAGCAGCAGCTTGTTGATACATGGTACCATGGTAAACCCATGGAAAATGTATTAACTGAGTTACTGTGTAGAAACATGTAAATACCATGGTACATGTATATGGTCATTACTCGGTACCATGGTATCAAAGTTCCATTGTATTACCATTTGATAAAATCACTGTTCCATAGGACTGACAAACAGTCAAACACTTGAACAGACACACATGATCTTGATCCTTCTCAAACTGTTACTTTAAGGATATGTCACATATATACATTTGGAAAGAGTATATACTATGTGTACATCAGTACCGCTGCTCCCTATACGCACGCATACTACGCATTAGGGCACCAACTTACCCAGAACACCAGAAACTCCACCGGCTGCCCTTACTTGCACGTTATATGTTATTCAAGGACCCGAAAGCAGTTGTGGAACACAGACGATCGTTTCACGCCCATATCACACAAAAAAATTAACTTTTTATGTTTTAAAAGTTGATTTTAGTCATCTCATGGAATATCTGAACAAGATATTCACCCACAAGAGCATTAGAACAATAGATTTTATACAGGTAAAAACTGATAGATTGGCCCATAATTCAGCAAGGTCCAGACTTTAAAGTCCTTGATTTTACAGGTTTGACCATGGATAGTTCTCAACTGAATAGGTCAGTGTAACTAGGTTTTTATAAAACAAACCCTAGCATATTGTTATGGGGGTGGGGGGGGTGAAATCAGTAGCCTAAACGTTTAAAATCTATAATTAAAACTGCCTTTGTAATTCTAAAACTTTTATAGTTTTAATATGAATCTATACAGTTTCTGTCAAATCAGTTTCTTCAGTTGGTGTTTCTACATTAATGGCACAAAAATGGGAAGTGCGTTTAGTGCTTAAAAAGCGCTTCTCGGATAAACCACGGGTTAAAGAGAATTTCACACACTAGATTATCTTTTATTATCAAGTGAAGCAGTCTTAATTTTAGCAAACCAGTGTAAAGTGGCCATTTATAAAAAGAAATGGCAGGAAAAAGATTTGAGGGTTATCCATATATATGTATGTATATTAGAACTACTCATTCTCAAGCTGCTTGAAACGTTCTCATATACAGCAGCTTTTGATCTGTATAATATACTGTAAGAATAGAGTGAATGAGTCTTGCAGCTGTTGGTGAACGTGACTAGTCATGTTTGTCGCTACATAGAGGCCAAATGACTGGAACTCATGGAGATGTTAAATGACCATCTCTTATTGCTATAACAGTGTATTGGTGAGTAATATTGGCCAAATGTGTTTGTAGTCAGTGCATTCGAACACCATGGATTAGTTTCCCACTCACAGATTTTGCCTTGTTCTGGACTGAAAATCTCTTTTGCCTGCTATTTTATCCAGAACGTGGCTTGATATTTGCCTGGGAAATAAGCTTAATGTCCTCTATTGCTTTCAAACAGTGGGGCCTGTAAGTTCTGCCAGAAAACGCCTTCAAACCCTCATTATATTCTTTCATCAAAATGCTTGATGCATATTATATCTCAGTTTCTTGAATTGTAGAATATATGTACACTGATAGGCCGTTGGGTTGATAGTCCCTCTGGCATTAGCTCAACTTGAGGCTGACTCAGCGCTTCCTTTCACACAAGACATGTTGAAATTCAAAAATTCTGAAATCTCACACTGAAGCCAAAGTCAAAGCACAGTCTTTCTTTCAGTGTCAAAAAAAAAGAAAAGATTCATCACATTTTACATTTGCATCAAAATGACACTGGCACCATACGTCTCCTGAGGAGGGAGGGATGGGTGGAGGGACTGAGAGAGAGAGAGAGTGAGGAGGAAAGCGATGGAGAGAGGGAGGAAGGGGTTAAGGGGGAGGACAGAATTTGAATGGATAAAGGTGTGGATTAGAGCTAGAGCCTTTAGCTATATTAAAAAATGTGTTTCTCATTGTTCTCTTTTGCCTCAACCCTCTTCCCCCAGCCACAGTCCAGCTCACTCAACCGTTACTGCAGCCCTCTGAGTGTGTCTGTCTGTGTGTGTGCGGTAATATCTTCCCTTCCCTCTTTCTGCTCAGGCAGAAAACACGCTAATATGTGGGCTGCAAGTGAGGTTTGAGTAAATAAGGCGTATGACTAACTCTGCTTGTGTGTTAATGAGGGAATTTCCTGCGTGCACATTTCAGTTTACTTTTCATGTCTGTGCTGTAGGGACTGGGCTTTTGGTTTATGTTTATGTGCTTTACTATAGCAGTAAGTCACAAGAGGCTATGTGTTAGAGTGATTGTACCATGGGTAAAGGTTGTTCTTAGAAGCGGAGTGCCTTCAATCCTCTTAAACATGGTAAAATCACAACATTGCAAAGGTTCTCGTGGCTGATCCAATGGCTGTAACAACATTATGACAAAAGACACCAATGTTTAATTAAAAGTTGTATTTAATATAGTTAATTAGCCTAACTGTAGGTTGTCTATGGGTGCCAAGCAACATGGCAACTTGACACATTAATATGGAATACACTGGTGGCCAAAAGTTTGGAATAATGTGCAGATTTTGCTGCTTCAGAAGGAACTTGGTACTTTAATTCAACAAAGTGGCATTCAACTGATCACGAAGTATATTCAGGACATTACTGCTGTAAAAAACAGCACCATCACTATTTAAAAAAAGTAATTTTTGATCAAATGTAGACAGCAGCATCACTCCAACACCTTATCCTTGAGTAGTCATGCTAAATTGCTAATTTGGTTCTAGAAAATCACTTGCCATTTTATCAAAAACACTTCTGAAAGCTATTTGGTTCATTAAATGAAGCTTAACACTGTCTTTGTGTAAATACTGGCATGTCTTAATGTCACTATTAGGTCAAAAATGTCAAAAAAGTAACAGCTTTCTATAGAAACTTATCAGTCAATCATCGTTTTGAGGAATGAAGGCTATACAATGCTTGAAATTGTAGAAGAGAAGATTTCATACAAAGGTGTAACTACAGTCTTCAAAGACAAAGGACAATTGGCTCTAACAAGAACAGAAAGAGATGTGGAAGGCCAGATGTACAACTCAACAAGAGGATAAGTACATCAGAGTATCTAGTTAGAGAAATAGACCCCTCACATGTCCTCAGCTGACGGCTTCATTGAATTCTACCCGCTCAACACCAGTTTCATGTACAACAGTAAAGAGAAGACTCAGGGGTGCAGGCCTTATGGGAAGAATTGCAAAGGACGCTGACTACCACCCCTGGAGTCGCAAGTTCGAATCCAGGGTGTGCTGAGTGATTCCAGCCAGGTCTCCTAAGCAACAAAATTGGCCCGGTTGCTAGGGAGGGTTGAGTCACATGGGGTAACCTACTCGTGGTCATGATTAGGGATTCTCGCTCTCAATGGGGTGCGTGGTAAGTTGTGTGAAGATCGCGGAGAGTAGCATGAGCCTGCACATGCTGTGACTATTCGCGGTGTCATGCACAATGAGTCACGTGATAAGATGCGTGGAATGACGTCTCAGAAGCGGAGGCAACTGAGACTTGTCCTCCGCCACCAGGATTGAGGTGAGTAACCGCTCCACCACGAGGACCTACTAAGTAGTGGGAATTGGACATTCCAAATTAAAAGAAAGAATTTGGGTTAAAAAAAGAAAAAAGAAAAAGCCATTTTTTAAACAGAAAAACAAAATGAAAAGGTTAGAGTGGGCAAAGAAACACAGACATTGTACAACAGATAATGGGAAAAGAGTGTTATGGATCTTAACCCCATTGAGCTTTTGTGGGATCAGCTAGACTGTAAGGTGCGTGAGAAGTGCCCAACAAGACAGTCACATCTATGGCAAGTGCTACAGGAATTGCGGGGTGAAAGGTCACCTGAGTATCTGGACAAACTGACAGCTAGACTGACAAGGATCTGCAAAGCTGTCATTGCTGCACGTGGATTTTATGATGAGAAATCTTTGAAGTAGTTTAAGGAGTAATAGTAATAGTTGTAATAGTTATTTTTCATTTTATTAATGTCCTGACTGTATTTTATACGACTGACACATTGTGATCAATTGAATGCCACTTGAATGTATATATACAGTATATATATATATATATATATATATATATATATATATGTATAAAGTATATGTATACTATACTATATATATTTATTCAATATATACGTGAATAAAAGTACCAATTTCTTTCCATAAGAGCAAAATCTGTACATTATTCCAAACTTTTGGCCACCAGTGTCACAGGTGTGGGTTTATTTCACAACAGCTTTGAGTGTGGATTATCCAAACAACATTTAGAGAATATATATAGAATAGAGAAAATTGAGAGAAAACTACTAGGTCGCAAAGTCTATCAAGATTGGAAAAATTGCATTTCTTATTATTGAATGGATAACTTATACTAATAATAAAAAATAATGAAAAGTGGCGACACTTGGGGTAAAGACCCCCTGGGCGGTTGGTAACAGTGATGGTGATATAGGGGCTATAATAAGAGGGCAAAATTTGTCAACTTATGCAAATACCTTCAGGACAGAAAGATGCCTTTTTGAGTAAGAAATGAAGATAATGCTTATTCAAAAATAACCACTTCAGAAAAGGTGCAACATTTTCTGTTAATTTTAATCACATTTGGCATGTCAAGTATTTTATAAACAAATATCAACTTGGATTGTGATTGGATCCGTTAATGTGAGCATGAACCTTGAACAAAACTGAAAATAACAAATATGTATTTTGTCTCAAAATAAATGTGATAATTGCGTTTTTGGGGAGAAAGTGAAATGCGATATGAATGAGTATGTTCTAACTTTCTGCTTATCTTGCCAGATGACACACAGCTCTCTATCTAACTGCTCGACAGGTACTATGAGACAGGCAGCATCAGACCAGGGGTGATTGGAGGCTCCAAACCAAAGGTTGCTACACCCAAAGTCGTCGACAAAATCGCTGATTACAAACGCCAAAACCCCACCATGTTTGCCTGGGAGATCCGAGACAGACTACTGGCAGAGAGAGTGTGTGACAATGACAGTGTGCCCAGCGTCAGCTCAATCAACAGGTGTGGGTGTGTGTGTGATTCTGAATTTGTGTGTGCCATTGTGTTACTTATATAATGTGCATAAAATGTATGGGTGTGTTGTGCATATGTGTTTGCAAATCATTATGAATTTGATAAAAAGTTCATCAGTGGATTTGAAGATGGATTGAACAAGGCATGGAAGAAGGAGAATAGAGAGAGAAGGAAAAAAAAGAAAATAAAGGGACTGAGTTAGTGGAGTAAAAGAAACACATATTCATGAGGGGTGTCCAGCTCACTGGTTCAACAGCATGTGTACAATGACAACCCCTCTCAGAGAGAGAGAGAGAGAGAGAGAGAGAGAGAGAGAGGGAGGAAGATGAGAGGGGAAAGGTGCTTTGCTTGAGCAGCCATGCAGGAAGTGTGAGACTATGCTGCCATGTCAGCCTGCACGAGCCACTTCTCACACACACACACACACACACACACACACACACACACACACACACACACACACACACACACACACACACGCACACACACACACACACACACACACACACGCACACGCAAAGTAAGGTCAGTAATGCCCTTTTCTCTTTGTTTGCTGCAGGATCATTCGCACTAAAGTCCAGCAGTCACCTGGCCAATCAGCTATCTCTGCCCATAACTTAGGTAAGGGTAACACTTCTCTTAGAACACTGACTCAAGTCACTCACTCTCATTGATGCCTTCAACTTCCACTGTAATGATCCTTCAGTCATCAGTATCTGATATAGTAAACCTTGTTTGCCTATTGTAAAGGTCCCCCCAAGATTTCTGCAGGCTATGAAGGGTTATAACATAGCAACATGATCAAACAGGAATATTATTTCCGAGAGTTCTGGTACCCTCGGACTAGCCACATTATGCCGACTCACAAGTGACATCTCCTATAAGTCACTTTAACATTGGCTCCAGCATGTTTTCCATCCCCTGTGGTGCGACAGGAAGTGCATCGCATCAGCAGTGTTGGAGAACCGGTTTCAGATTCCGTCTTGAAACCAGGAAGTCATCATTCGGAGGCTACATTCTAGCATTTCATTTTAGTCCGCTGATGGTTTGGTTTAGGTTTGGGGGTTGGGAGGTACACAGTTTATAAAATATGAATTCCTCTTCACTGTATAGCATCCTGGATAGCTGAATACAACTTAGAGCAGTACCACTGGGAGCAGTGTTTCGCATTTTGGTAAAAAGTCAACCTACTGTTTCCATTTTCACTGTGAGATCAATCTGAAAACAGCGGATGTGCTGCCGAAATGCGTGCAGTGACCATACCAGTAGTTTACTATGGCCCTGACAAACTAATGGGGCTTTGCCATTGCACGGTACAACTCGACACGATTCCAAGCGAGCCAAGCCGATACTAAATGTGACGTTAAAACCCTGCAGATCACTGACTGGTCAGAGAGAATCGTCACTACCAGAGCCACTGGATTTGCGACACGGGACATTAACCTGCTAGTTTTAAAGTTAGCTACAGCAATAGCAGTATCATTTGTTCACACGACTTTCGAATTGTAAAAAGAAATGTCTGTGCGCAAAACCACGCCATGGTCAATAAACAAGGGGCAGACGAAAAAGTCTTTCAGGAAGTGTCTCAGCTGTTGGCCGCACACGGCTACCACCGGACCTACTAACAGCATAGGGAAAAGTAAAAAAAAACTTAAAAGTGACTACAGAACCATCTAGGGAAAAGTGGAAGTGGTTTGACCAATTGGACACTATCTAGACCGGTGAGCAATGGGAGGGACAGCGCCCTGGACTGGAGTCCACGATGGAGGATGGTACGTTTTGTTACGTTAACTCTAGACTCTGTTCTAAAACATCCAGGCCAATTTAACACTTGTGTAAAATCACCATGCAACAACTGCTTTATGCAGCACAATGAGCTAGTAGCTAACAGCTAGCGATCGTGTTATTGTTTATTGTTTTGTGTCGTGTTTAAAATGATGTCACGGCAGAAGAGGCAGCGCAACTATGACGATCAGCCTATAATCCCACCCACGTTGAGGAGGCACTAAACTGCGGTGGAAATGCAAGCTCAGAAAAGTAAAGCAAGTAGAGTCAAGTCAAGTCCAACCGTAACTTGCAGTGTATAAGTGCCATCAGGTTTTCTTTGTATAAAACATGTGCAAACTAGCAAATTAGCACGTCCTGGCAATTTTCCGGAAATTAATATGAAATTTAGAGGCGTGCCTCCAGATGCGCATAATTTATCAAGCCTAAAAGTCCTTTTAGAAGCGTAAACTGTGATAACAATGAATATGAATGAAAGTCATTGTGGTAAAATAGACACTTTGAGAATGGAGAATACAAAGAACACCAATTGATGACATACAACTCCAACTCTAAAAAAACTGACGAAATATAGCAAAAGATTTACAGTTGGTGTTTCTATCCAGTGCTCGATTGAAGTGGGCCGCACAGTGCACACCAGTTAATCGAACAAGTGTGTCTGGCTCCCGAGAAAGGAGCAGAGAGTGCAACTTTTCTTCCGTGCAGCCTTTTAAGTTGCGCGGTGGCTTAAAGTGTGCATAGTATTGTATTTTCCTCTTTGTGAATTATAAATTAAGGTGAAGAGTGTCCTACATGTATATTCTCATGCATGACTCTAACACTTGCTAAATAGCAGGGATTTTATTATGATATCATATAATCCTATAAATAAACAGATCTATATGAATAAACGCCATATTGAATAAAAACAAAATGGTATTTAGTGAGAGCTTTAGTATAAGTGAGCACGCATGTGGTGAATGTACCACATGCAAAAGCCTCATTTTGGAAGATGTGTCCAAAATATTTGCATGTGTGGTTATTTGCTCAATGTTTTACGCACAAACGCAATTTGATGGATTGCACAAGCAAATTAGCAACCGCTATTTGAAATCTGAGTAAATCAGAGCCTATATGTCCAATGCTGCCCTTGTCCATGAAGACAGACAGGTCCTCACATCGACTTTTGTCACAATACAAAATCCTCTCTAACCTCCACAGCATCATAGTGCAAAAACGTCTTTCCTTGGAGGATAAAACCTTTGCCTTTTTTGGGGTATTGCTGAAAGGTTGCTCTATTATAGCTAAGGGGACATAATGGTGTATCATTGTTCTCCGAAAGTATAAACTTTGTTCCAAATGTTTGTTCCAAAATTCCTGTGTTGAAGAAAACTAGAAACTTATTAGACAATTATTGATGTAGAGTAAAGAGCTACCAAATTAATGTGGACAGCATAGCTCACCTAATTAGGTCTTAGAAGAAATGTTTGAGTTTATCTTTGACTTTCGATTGCAGATTTTGGGATCCTGGCAAATATGAGTACAGATGGTCACATTTTTTAGGTCTCTTCTGTAATTTAGTGGACAAATATGTAATTACAAGGGTCTTTTTATCAAGGAAAATTCTGAGAAGGAGAAGACTTATACAAAAGTCTCCATTTGCTCTTCATTTTACCATGTTGTTGAAGGAGAAGCATTTATGGCACTGCTCTATGACTTGTTTTTGGCACTCAAATTTTGCCCCTAACTATTATAAGGGAGTCTTCAATAGTGCTCTGAGATCAGTTTTAGTAGGAAAACTCTGGTCAACAGTTAATAAAGTAGTGGATTGTGTTTGTCTCTCTGTCAGTAATCTTCATAATCGCACACTGCCGCTTAATCTAAATTAATTTCACACGCACAGCGCTTGCCAGTTCACCGTCTCCCTCAGATTATGATGATAAATAGTTCTCATACTCAGGCGGAAAATTGAAATTTAGGGATTTTTAATACAAAGCGTTCACTTCGGGTTTCCATTCCTCGACGTGAGGTGAAAAAAGGCACGAAAGAATAAGAGAATCAGATAATTGAAATGATAAATCAAGAGTAAAAATGGAGGGATATGCATTCATTACATTTTCCACCTGGTTAGCATACGAGAGCGACGGGCGAGCAAAGGCGTTTATCTTTTCTAGCGATTTGTTTTTCTTTTTTCCCACCTTCTCCATTTTTGCACAGTCTATTGGGATGTGGGATTAGCCTGATCTCTACACCTTAGTGTCCCCTTGGGGCCACTGTACTGTCACTCAGGCTGTACATCAGCTGACAGGAAGTGAGATAAAGAGGAGAGAGACGGAATGTCAGAGAGAAGACTTAATGCCCTCATCCCCTACCTCGAAGACCTCACAGACAGTCAGACATGTCGAAAAGCTGTTAGCTTGTTAGCGTCTTATCCTTGGGCGGCAGCATATTGCCAGAATAAAGTGACAGCTGGTATTGGTGAAAGGTCTTTTTGCAGGAAAAAATGCCAGGCCAAGAACCATGAATGGAAAAACAGAAATACAAGAACAAATTTTACACAAACAAATGACAAATGTGTTGGGAGCTTCAAATGGTCAGGAGCTAAAATCACATAAAACACAATATATGTATATATGCATTTGGCAGATGCTTTCATTAAGAGTGACTTACAGTTCAAACTGTATGTTTTATCAGTTTGTGAACTCTCTGAGGATAAAACGCTTGACTTTGGTGTTGTTGGTGCACCATACTTTACCACAACACAAAATTAAATAAACAAAACGGAAGTCGGTTATGATTAAGGCAGGCAAGTAATGAATACGATGAAAACTAGGCTAAAAGTGGGATAAAAGTACAGTCTGTTCATTGGTTTGGACTGTTTAATATCTTTGTGTCAATCATTCAGCTGACAAAACATTAAAATATGTCATGCCAAACATAGGCATTAGATAATGTGAAGTCATGTTCTGCATTCATGGCGCTTATGCTAACGTGCTAACATGCTATACATGGCTATTATATTGCCATTTGTTATTATATTTTATCATGAAAATATGATATGGTAATGGAAAGTGTCTCTATGCGAACAATCATACAGATGGCCAGTGAAACAGCCGGTTTAACAGTTTGCACTGGCAGAGTGTTTCGAACCACCACAACAAAACTCAAAATCCCTTTCTTTTTGGCCAGATTTTGTTCGACATCACACCTGTTCTTTCTTCAATTTTGCTAGAAGTATATTGGCGCCTTTAGACAGGGGCTAAGTTTGATTTGGGAGGCCCCTAGCAACTGTCCAACCGGGGACCTTTTTCAATGTTTTACCAATGCTCTTGTAGTGTAGGAGAGGCCTCTGTAGTTTTTATAGCCTTTCTGTAACTTTCTAGCCTCTACAGTGGCAGTTACCCAGGTGTCTGCAGTAACCAGTGACACGGCAGGCTCCTCCTACTCCATCAGCGGGATTCTGGGAATTAGCTCACCTGCCGATGCAAGCAAGCGAAAGAGAGATGAAAGTAAGTCCATGTGCATATCTCTATATATCTGTGAGTGTGCTTTTTAATGGAAATTGGAAAAGAATAGGCTTTGATTGTTTCATTCATTTTTAGTATGAAGTGTTATTTCACACAGGGCATTTAGTCTCTAGTGAGACATTCTGTCTACCAGCAATTACAGAAATAAAATCAATTACATCCTGTGTTCAACGTCGTCTTTCTTTCATTTCTGTGCACACCAGCACCTCAATGCACACGCACTCACATACACACAGCGCACAGATGGAAGTTGCTGAACATTGACAGATGCATCAGAGTAGGAGGGGGATTGGATACCGCTGGCATGTCTTTGATAAACATCTCTATCCAGGGGAGGCACAGCGTGTGCATGTGGATGTGCATGCGCTTTTGTTTGCACACATGTGTCTATTAAAAAGCCATTGCTTGGCAGACCCCTGCAGTACATGAGGGAACTCCAGATGCCACCCATATACACACCTACACACACAATAGGACTTCATAGAATGCCAGACATCAACAGTCGGCGCTGACAATTTCATTTGGCTATGTAGTAATTTTACACATTCAAAATAGGAAGAATACATTTTTTGACAGGTAATAAATGCTTGGATGCCATTTATATTATATCATACTATAAAGTGCACAAGGCAAAATTAATGAATGCAAACTCTAGATAAAACAAAACATGGTGTAACTTTGTAAGATGGCTTCAGGCTTAGCTTAGCACATTAATATATATATATATATATATATATATATATATATATATATATATATATATATATATATATATATATATATATATATACACACACACACACACACACACACATACACATCCACACATCAACGTTCATCCAAGCTCCAATTAGGCCGACGTCTGCCACTTTAATTAATGCAACACATCACATCATATCCAGCAGGGAGGGAGGGGCGACTAAATGAATTTGTGTGTTTAATTGACATGGTGAAACTGCGGGTGGTCAGCACTATGATATTTAGCAGTGTGTGCGTGAGTGTGCATGTGCGCACAGCGAGGTGCGCACTCTAATGGGTTTGCTGAAAGCATAAAGTTACATGATTGATAGTTGGGCAGCTAGTACGCTGATTGTAAATGTTAGGATGTACAAGGCACATATTAAGGAGTGTGGTAAAGGCTGGGATTCATCTGAGCTTGTGAGAGAGAGAGTTTAATAATTTAATAAAGAGGTATTTTGTGTGCTTTGCTAAATCGTGTCTGTGTAATACTAGAAATGTATGTCCTTTGAAAAGGGAGAGGAGAGAAAATGTGTGTTTAGTGAAGCAGGACGCTATGATTTGCAGCTGCACACAAGCAGAAAGGGAACTAACAGAGGGTTTGGATAGCTTAGTGTGTGTGTGTGTGTGTGTGTGTGTGTGTGTGTGTGTGTGTGTGTGTGTGTGTGTGTGTGTGTGTGTGTGTGTGTGTGTTTGGGAAAGCCCAGTGCTGACCTTTGACCCAGGGGAAGTGATCTGAAAAAGAGAACTTGACTTGTGGGGCCTCTAGAACAGAAGCATTGTGTCTGCCCATTCTCTCTGAACAGAGGAGGAAAGGAATAGGGGAGGAGTGGAGGAAAGGAGGAATAGAATAAAGAAAGACAGGAGGCCTGTGGTACGGGGCAGAGGGGTCAAAACATTGTTCTCTTTACCCCATGAATGAATAAAGAAATCCTTCCTTTAATGTAACAGCTTCAGAAATGGAAGGAAAATACAAAAACCATGACCTGAATTCACATTTCCAAATAGTACAAAGCTATAGTTGTTATTCTATTAAATTTAACAGAACAATTCAGGCAGTTTTTTTGGTCATTTCAGTTTTAGACAGGATGTTTGTATCCGTTGTGGGAATCATCCAGCCTGGTCTCATGAAATTTACTTGAGCATTTCAACGTTTTTGCAAAACTGAAATGACGTGTTTCATTACACATTTGGCTGCAGTTTTTAAGTGAAATGTCCAGCGGGGGGCGCCAAATCCGAGCGACATGAGGTTGATACCAGATTAGACGTACCTCTAATCATATGGGAATAAGTGTGTATATGTAGGGTCAGTAATTCAAGTGTTCAAATGTATTGTTTTTTAATTCTTCAATATATAGAGTAACGGTCATTCTATGAGACCAGGCTGGAATCATCCAACCTGGTCTCACTGAATGACATTACTACACCTACTTTTTTCAAAATACCTTGTATGTGGCTCGTTGTACATATTGCGGCAGTTTCCCTAGAGTTGCTTCAACAATTAATTGTATTCCTTTTCACACAAATCACAAGTAAACCGGCAAATTATTGGTTTTTAAGCACAGACTTTTAGTTGTTTTCCTCACATAATGCTAAGTGAGCCAAAAGTGTCAGAAGCACCACACATTTGTGTAGTTGCTTTACCAATTGCGTTTTTCATGTCGCATTTGCTTTTTATGATAATATCGGTAAGGATCAGGTTTAAGGTTTAGGGTGAGGGAGGTAGGTAGGTTTTGTTGATTTAAAGCATTAACCGTATAAACTCGCTTTTAGCGCCACTTAGTGGACATGAAATGCGATAAGTCCTGATAGTGTAATGAACAACATAATATAATTTTACAAAAAGGATGCCACGGCCACGTAATTTTCATGAGATCAGGCTCACGTCATCAGGAAAGAAAAGACTTCCTCTGCTGTTTAATATTTTCACTTCTTGTCCAGTTTCGGTTCAGTCATTTTTATCTATGTTCATTCGGTGGAATATTCTGAATGGAAGATAGAGGACATTTTTAATAAGGTGGGGGTGGGGGGGGCTAGAGAGGGACGGTAGGGGATATATGATAACAGTGGGATTTGTTAAAGGTTGGTATCCCTCTTTTCAGAGACTCATACTTTGATCTGTCAAGGTTGACACACACACACCAACTCCTAAAAAACCTTCAACCTCACCCCAGAGAGAGAGAGAGAGAAAGCTAGAGGAAGATGGAGAGAGAGAGGGCACAACGGTGATCTCATTGTTGCTATTGTCTCTGGTTTTGAAGCAAGGAAGAGAAGATGCCTCTCCTTCTGTGTGTGTGTGTGTGTGTGTGTGTGTGTGTGTGTGTGTGTGTGTGTGTGCGTGTTTTTGTGATTTACGAGGACAATTTTGTAAGTTACAAATTAGTAATTACAAGGGTATTATGCTATAAATGTGATTTATGAGGACATTTCTAGTGTCCCCATAATTCAAATCGCTTAAAAATCATACTAAACAATGTTTTATTGAAAATGTAAAAATGCAGAAGGTTTTCTGTGAGGGTTAGGTTTAGGGGTTGTGTTAGGTTTAGAGGATAGAATCTATAGTTTATACAGTATAAAAGTCATTATGTCTATGGAAAGTCCTCATAATGATAGGTAGACCAACATGTGTGTGTGTGTGTGTGTGTGTGTGAATCTTCGGGTTAACCCTGAATGCAGCTGGGCTGTATTGTGTCTGGTTACAGAGAGTGGTTTTCTATAGCAGTTTCAGTATCTGAAAGACAAAAGGCCAGAGAAACACCGGTCATCTGGATACCTAAGACCACTGAAAATGTGTGAGTGTGAGGTTTGAAACTTAGCGTGGGGAAGGTTGGTTAACCGTGATGCTAGTGTAGTTTGTTTGTTTAAATTCGCTGGAAAATTGCTTTATTGGTGAGTTTTCTTCTTTCTGTATCTTTTTTGCTCTGATATGGCTGAGTGGGCTTCCAGATCTGTAAAAAATTGCATTTCACACATGGAGGCTGAAACTGTGAAATACTATCACTTACACGCATGACATACACAAACAAACAAACAAACAAACAGTCACAGATATACAGTAGACACATCTATGTAATAGTAACCCAAAACTTTATTTTGACACTTTATGGGTATGTTAACATGGGTGTAAATACTTAACCTTAATTCTTAAAAAACCATGTTAACTCCTTTGTAAAGGTCAGATTTCCTTGTTTCCATTGGAACATACAAGATGCTCATTAGAATATTCTCAAATCATGCTGGGATAACATGGATCATAAGGTTTTTCACAAATGTGTGGAGTCTGTACCAGTTCGAGTGCATGCTATCATTCAAACAAAAAGGGAGCATGACAAATACTGAGAAATTCAGAAATTCATGCCAAACGAATGTTCAACTTTTTATTCAGATTGTTATGCTGTTTGTATAATTTGTAGTGAAATATTCTGTATTATATTTAAAATATAATGGTCTAATGGTCTCAAACTTTTGGACACTGACCCCAGTGGGACACCACTTTTTTCAAAAACTGTCCTGTTCATGCACATTAACACCCATGCACACAAATATACAGTAAGCACAAGGTTTACAGTACTTTGTACCAAGATATGAGCACGGAAGCACACTTTCAGCTATCTTTTGTGTATGTGTGTGTGCAGTCAGTGGACAGTCTTTGAGGTGAGTGGAAAGCAATAAAGCTGCTGAAATGGTGCCATTTCACAGACATGATTGATCAATTGAATTCTATCAGACACACTGACTGCTAGGATTAAGAGGGACAAAACACTGGAGATCATACACTCTCTGTGTGTTCTCTCTCTGTGTGTGTGTGTGTGTGTGTGTGTGTAAGAGAGAGAGAGAGAGAGCATTTAAGATTTGCTGAGTCCTAGCGTTGTGGTGTCTTATAGACATGGGAGCTGCATGCCATCAGTGAGAATATCTTTCTCTGAAATAACTCCAGACTGCTGTAAACTGGATCTGAATTCACATTCAAATGGATTGATTTTTGTTTTCAAGTGAAGGAGGGAAAAAAATTATGTTTGGATACCTGCTTTGTCTGCCTGTCTTCTACCCCTCTATATCACTCTCTCTCGCTCTCTCTCTCTCTCTCTCTCTCTCTCTCTCTCTCTCTCTCTCTCTCGTCTTATGGGGATTGCTCTGGCCTCTGACTCTAACTCCCTAGAATAACCTTTCAGAGGCATTTTGAAGAAATGAATTGGTTCTATATCAGGGATTTTCATTTCTATTCTTCTTTTTCATCCCTCTCTCTCTCTCTTTTTCTCTCCCCGTAATCATTTGAGGGCTGTAGCTTTCTCAACTCTTATAATTGTCTCTTCAGAAACTCAACAGCCCTGTAATATCTGACTCACACGCTGCCTTAACACTCACTCAGAGAGGTGGATGCAAGTTTCTCTAAAAGTCAAGTTGCCAAACCGTATGATCATGTTCTTATGACAGAAATCACTTGATTGTATTATGATTTGTTTTGCTGCATGTAATTATGCATATTATTCATAGAGTTAATGATGAGAGAATTTTCATTTTTGGGTGAACTGTCCCTTTCATGAGGGAATGAACTACAGTCTCATGAAGCATTGCAGACGACGTAATCAAATAAAAAATGACGGATAAGTATAAAATGATTGATTTAAAAGTGTTGATAATGCGTATAGAAACGCTGTATTTCAATTTTATTCCAAAAGTCAATTTTATTGAAAGTGTAGAAAAACCAATTTGATCGCGTCATTCACAGTACATCATGCATGTGGGCGTCCACTACAAAGCTTGTTTGGTGCGCTTTGTTTGCCGCAATTCTCTGATTGGTTGAGTGTTTTTCTGCAGGATCATGGGTAGTGTAGTTCTTCACCAGGAATTCCATTATTAAACACGGTTTCTTAAACTTGAAGTTGAAATAACGCAAGGCTTGACTAAAGGCTTTAACAGAAGAATATACCTTTGATTAACAAGCTCAGAACTCATGGCAGGTCTGTCTTTAAAGGTTTATACGTTATTGATAAAAATGTATTCGCCTATGAAAGAATGGGATTTCTACTTACGGAACTCAACCTTTGCACTGTTATCAAAATGCTAATTCGATGAAGTACAGTTTGTCACATTGCAGGACATGTCAACTTTCCAAAAGCTGATTCTTTATGATTGGCATGTACATTTCTCTCCAGATCTACAGGATTCTCCTTTGGCGAATGGCCACACTCACTCGGGGCGGGACTTCCTGCGGAAGCAGATGCGTGGAGAGCTCTTTACACCACAGCAGCTCGAGGTATTGGACCATGTCTTTGATCGACAGCCCAATCATGACATTTACCACACCCCTGACAACATCAGCAACAAGCCCGCTCAGGTAAGGGCTGGGGAGTTGGGCTGCGTACACTTTCATGGTGGTGTGCACCTCTGAAAGCTTATGCTTGCCCCTGTCTGGCTTCCAGCATCGCTTGACCCCTTCCCAACTCTGCTGTTGACCTATGCACCGCCCAGTAAACCTAACGCTGACCTTTCACCTCCCTAAGCTTAAGCTGGGGCCTTGACCCCGCTGGTGCCAATGTGTCCCCTTTAGAGTTTTTTTTGGCTGAGGTTAAGTCCAAACACTGCATAGGGGTAGGGTTAAGTAGCAAACACTTGTTCACTAGTTTGCAAAAGTTACCCACACACATCATGATGCTTTATTTGTCTACCTGAGATCATCAGATACATTCACCAATCATTATTTCCAAAAAAATATTACACTACACAATGTGACTTAATGTTAACCATTTCAATTTATATTCTGTACACATTTAAATGAGACATTGGAAACTGCACGGTGTATATCTTTAAAAGAATAGTTCACCAAAAAAATTAAGTAAATGAAAGACTTTGGGTGAACTATCCCTTTAAGTTTTAACTGTTCTTTAGCGGTGCTGGCTTTACATTGGCTGTACATGTAAGTGATTTAATTTTTTAACTGGCTCAGTATGGCTAAAAATTTAACACATGGTAGAGTATATGAACAAAAGTACATCTAAATGGACACACATATGGTCACATGCCACATGAAATCTTATCACAAGAATAGGGGGTCAAAGATGTCACTCAAAAGACAAATGCAGTCACCCCCACATTCATTCGCTCACTAATAGAAGGCCAGTGTCAGAGTTCTATAGACTTGTCTGAAAGACCCCATAATTCCTCTGTCCATTTTACCACTGAGCGCTGAGGCTGGCAAGGTCAAAGGCTACTAAACAGGGCATTAACCTTAGGGTCAATCCACCTCCCCTGGGTGTGTGTGAGTCAAGTTTGTTGTGGCACAAGCTATCAGACAAATTGAGAACTCGGAATTTTGAGCTGGCTCTCTTTTGTTAGACAGAAACGAGAGAGTGTGTGTGAGAGGTATATGCTAACAGGTCTTGTGTGATTGACGGACAGGTTGTTTCTCATCCACTGACAGCCTAACCTGTGAAAGCTACTCAAGGAGAGAGAAATGATGAGAGCTTGATTCGGTTTGAGTGTGTTTGTGTCTCACAGGGATGGAAGATGAACTTGATTTTGCTCTTCTCCTTGCATCTACTAACTTGATTAGGTTAAAATGGTTAAATTCCATTCCCAAACCCAAGCCATTCCCATTCCCATTCCTATTCCCACTTCCATAACCTAAAATATTTCAGAGTGAAACAGGTTATTTAACTAGAGAAATGTACGGCAGGACAATATTTTATCAATCAGGAATTGATTGAATTGTGAAAATGGGTGTTACATATCAAAATGGAGCCGGGAGTTGTAGGCGAGGGGATGGAAAGAGGAATTCGTGATGCCTGCCGATAAAGAATGTTGTTCCAGAGGCGGAGAAAACATTAAAAAAAAAATTCTTTGAAATAATGTGCAATGGTAAATACATTTACATCTATGCATTTGGCAGACACCTTTATCCAAAGCGACTTACAGTGCACTTATTACAGGGACAATCCCCCCGGAGCAACCTGGAGTTAAGTGCCTTGCTCAAGGACACGATGGTGGTGGCTGTGGGGATTGAACCAGCAACCTTCTGATTAACAGTTATGTGCTTTAGCCCACTACGCCACCACCACTTTATTTAGCGCTCCAATCTAGAGGCCGACAGTGAATTCTGTTTACGTTCTTCAGTCAGTCAAAATCAGTCCACATGAACACATCAGCATGAAGATAATTAGTGACCTGGTGCAAATTTACCTACAACTACAATCGTTCACGCACAGACAATTTACAAGAACATGTCATGAGATTTTTATTTTATTTTAATTAGTCTACAAAAGGAATCAAATCTATTCAAATATTCTCAAGTGCCCATTCACTTATATGCTATCAGCATCTGATCACCCCAAAGTAAGATAAGTATGTTTTCCCCCCATTAACACTCTTTTATACACCCACTTTGCAGTAGTATCATCATAAATTACAATAATAGAGTGTAATGGGAGCATATTATGACCGCGTATAGAGTGTTGCTAGCTCAATAGCTCCATGAATTCAGAATGTAAACATGATAAATAAAACATTTCTACTGCACTTATATATTACTTTAAATCATCATCAAGTGGCCTCATGTGAATTCTACTCAGTTCTACTCTTAAAATGAAGCAAATAAGTCATTGATAATTGTAAGCGCAGCGTAGTTCTAGCGGGAAGACTAGCAGCTGTACATCATCGCACCATTAGCTGGTTAAATCCCAGCCAATCACATGTAAGCCATTGCTTTATAAGTCTGCTCACAATCTATCACATTGCTGTTTCAGTGTGCTAACATGGCAACCTCCACCACCCCACCACCACCAGTTGAGTCCCGTCCTGCACGGGGGTAGGCTCCTCGCCCCTGCCTCCTATCTCCGGCAGGATATGACGGTTCCGAGTGCAACTTCTTCGAACCGTCAGACGGGGCCTACTCCAAAGAGAGACATTACATTTCTGTTTTATATTCATCAAATAAATGTCATCTTAAATTTCACACAAGTCTGTAAGTCTTCCTGATAGAACGCATTTTATTGTCACATTATTTGTGTCTCGTATTTAAATGCACCCCTAAACATCGTCCCACAGCGGATGGCGGGTGTCTGAATATTCGCAAGCAGCATACTGGTGCTCGGATGTTTCTAACTAATTTCTACCCTTGAATGAAGAACAAATAAGAACTTCTATGGAAGTATATCAAGGCCTTAGTACCTACATACTCTGCACATCCCTCTGAATAATCATAACATTATGAAATGTGGCTGATGTTTATTTTTTAACAAGGTCTCTGATCATTCCAGTCTGACCTTTAAGCTCATCTTGTTTGTGAACCAGTCACAATGTCATATAAGTTTTGCAAAGAGGCTGATTGACAACACCAACTATATTGAACCAGACAGCAAACCTGCATCGTGTTAGTAAGTGTTGTTTCTCATTTCACATGCAAAGAGGCCATTTTTAAGTCATAAAGCTGAAGTATGTAACTTCATCTGTGTTCAAATTTACATTTACATTTATGCATTTGGCAGACGCTTTTATCCAAAGTGACTTACAGTGCACTTATTACAGGGACAATCCCCCAGAGCAACCTGGAGTTAAATGCCTTGCTCAAGGACAAAATGGTGGTGGCTGTGGGGCTCGAACCAGCATCCTTCTGATTACCAGTTATGTGCTTAGACCACTACACCACCACCAAATCTTTCTACTATCCAAGCTTAATATGAAGAGACAACTAAGTAAGCCATTCATAGGAACATTTTCTCGAAAACTGTTAGCACTGTGTCTCTGTGGCACTATGAAAATACTCTGTTTTGTGCAACGCATCTATACAAACACAATAGCATTGATGCGACCAGTGGCGTGAGTTGGGGGCGGGACTATCTCTTTGTTGGACCAGCGGCAGATGGGGTGTATTTAGAAAGCTGTTTTAAAAAAGGTTTATCTTTGCAAATCCGTTTGGTGGCGCTAGTGGCGCAGAAAACAAATTTCAGCACAAAAGCAAAAAAAATGTTTGTACCGTTTATACCGTTATAAAGTTTAATACTGTTTAATGTCTCTTTAATACTAAAGGTCATGAAGATGATAGAATGAGGCCATAAGAAACTAAAAAGGGGATGTTTTTGGCAATAAAACCTGACTGAAATTATGATGTAAAAAAGAAATACAGGAAAAATATAAACAGTATATAAAAATGTATGATATGATCCCTCACCCAGTATAATTTTTGGTTGTTAGGGTTTATGTCATCTTTAATCCTTAACACTACAACTGCACTGGCATATTTACAGCTGGATGAATAGTGACACATGTGGTTTACATGCAGTTTTGACTGAACTTTTTAGTTATCTTCTTATGTTAAATACTGCGCACTGTCACAAGAGTCACTTTAGTAAGAAAACATCTGCCAAGAATATTAACGCAAAATGTAAATTTCTCTCTCTCTCTCTCTTTCTCTCTCTCTCTCTCTCTCCACCCATAAATTTACATTCAACGTATATCTATTTGATTCTGTTGAAATTTATTTTTTCTTTCTTTCTCTCCATCTCTTTTACATTTCTAGCCACATTACCCTTCTTTCTACTTCTCCTCTCATTTCCTCTCTCCGTCTCTCAGTTTGTGGTGCTGGAGGGACCATTAAGCACTGGCAGATCTATTAATTAGTGTCCTGCACTTTGAGGGGGAGCGTATACAACAGTGCACACTCGTGAGAGTCATTTCATTTGAATTTCCTCTTTCCATCTCCTTACATTATGTCAGAGATACATCAAGAGCCCAACAACCCTTACCCTTAACTAATTACCCTGCCAGACCACGAGTCAGATGAACTGAGAAAAAGAGAGACAGAGAGATAATTCCAGCCATTTATAAAATGTCAAGTTTAAAAAAAAAAAGTGCCCATGGAAAGGATTAGGTGTTTACGACAATGTGTTCTTATATTGAGCATTTTAAATGGTTAAAACTGTGCATTCAATGTTGTGTAAGCACACGTGTGTGTGTGTGTTTGTGTGTGTGTGTGTGTGTCTGGACGCTGAAATTCACAACTCCAGAGGAGCTCCAGAGGAGCACGGCAGTAAATGCCTACCTGCCAGTCAGTCTCATTTAATACTGCATGCACTGCTAAATACTGTGACCCCCCCCCCCCCTTTCTCAGTATACCACACAAACACAGTGCAGTTTACATGCTTTTCCAGGAGACAATACATACAAGCTAAAGGGAAAAGAGAGAAAGCGAGAATGGGAGAGAGAAAGAGCGTCTGAGAGAAAATACTATTATGTAAATGTGGCTGCAGGTTGGGGTGAAATTATTTTGGTGTCGCGCGATTAGGGGCCTCATCTGTTATTGATGTGCGCAGAGAAGAGAGCCATTACAGAAGGGCTGTGTCAAAAACGACCCTCGGGAAAACTGTGACCCCGGAGAGAGAGGGATAGCGATAGAGAGAAAAAGAAATGCAGTTAAAATGGAATTCCAGTAAGTTTCGGATAGTCTGTGTGCCTGTTATTTAGTCAAAATCAATCAAATCAAAAGCTCAGATGATTTGGTTTGAACATCTCCTTTTTTGTTTTCAATTCTTTTTTACAAACCCTATTCCTTCACACCCATTTTGTCCATGCCTTTCTCGCTCTCTCTCTCTCAACATCTGGCTTTTCTCCAATCTTTGACGCAGCTGTGGTGTGTGTGTGGTGTCTGTCTATATGTGAAATATGCATGTGTGTGCACTGTGTATGATGGGCGCTGATGGGTTACGTGGCTTCTGAATTGACAACATTTACAGGCTAAAATGAGAGTCATCTATCTTCACTAGGCTGCTGTCAGAGGCAGGGCCAAACTTCATAAGCCCCAATTACTACAGCTAACCTCCCCATCTACATACACACATGATGAAGGGGTGGGTGCGAGATGCATAAATACAGAGGAAATGCCTAATCTCAGGCTAAATGATTGAAACAGAGAAAAAGAGGGGAGTTAGGGATGGAGAGCGGTAGTGAGAGAGGGAGATAGAGGAGGTGGATGGCATGAGCTCTAAATGGTAAGGTCACAGTCTACTGCCCTCGCTGTGGTGATGAGCACAGAGGTGTTTAAGGGGTCACTGAGATACACACATACACACATTCACACACAAACACAAAGAACACACTGTGTAATGCAGCACAAGTTTGCTTACAGTTCAACATTTATTAACAGGAATGCTAAATGTGGATGGTAATAGTCTGTGATGGTATCTGGAAGCTAACAGAAGGGGCAGGTGTGAATGTCCAGAGGCTGTTGGGTGTAATTCACACCTAATCAGGGTTATTAATAACCTCCTCCAGCACTAAAACAGAAGCGACATCCACTTCCCAAAGTCTGCCATCAAACCCCATCCACACCTGAGTGACAATCCCCATTACCGCCAATGGAGATTAATCACTGTGGGTGGGTTGGGGGATGGAATGGGGGAACAGAGATCATTGTAAGTAATTGGTCATGAACGCACACAAGCGGGGTCAGTCTGAGGTTGGTCAGAAACATCACCTGGATCTACGCCACTGCTATTCATGAGCTCTGACTACATGCTTGTGAAGCAAGTTTCAGACACATTCAGGGAAGCGCGTAACACACTCGCAAGCAAGTACGAATATCTGGGTTAATGAATTAAGTGATTTTGTGGCGTTGATTTTCTTTCATTGTTGCCATGTAATGAAATCTCTCTCTGTAGACGTCTGATTACTCGGCCATGGCATCTTTGGCTGGCGGATTGGAGGAGATGAAGAACAGCTTGGTGAATCAGACGGGAGCAGAGTTGGGTTCAACTGTCGCAGGACCTCAATCATATCCACTAGTGTCCGGTAAGCAAATGACACATCAGACTATTAGAGACTTCTTAGCACCATTCAGTTACTTTCAATTTAAAAGTCAACATCGGAGTTATTCAATTCCATGCATGGACGCCAGCAGAGTTAGTTCCAACCCTTCTCTTACACACCTGCCTGTAAATTCAAGTAATCCTGAAGACCTGGATTAGCTGGTTCAGGTGTGTTTGTTTAGGGTTGAGTTAAAGTCTGTACGGAGCTCCTTAGAGGACAGGAAGGGAATTTTTTTTAACTAGTTTTGCATGCCCTCACTATCAGATTTGCACGCCCTTGTAAAACGTTTAGCGTTACCTCACAACAGTTTGTGTTCCCTCGCAATATTACTATAGTAGCCAAATGCTGTTGTAACATGACTGTAATAACCATGGTTTTTACTTGGGAGAAACCATTATTTGGATACCATTAATCATGATTTTACTACAGTAATACTTAATAATAGTATGGTTTTACATACCTGCCAACACTCCCGATTTTACAGTGTTTCTCCTGTTTTTCCACCCTTCCTCTAGCTGTACCCCCAATTTTTACAATAACAAAATTTACTATTACTCCCAATAAACTCGCAACTTTGTGTACAATTTGTGTAGTAGACCTTCAGGTAGGGTTTCCACCCGTCCTGTAAAATACATGATCATCCCGTATATAAATATGAAATTATTCGTCCCGTAGCTAATCAATAAATCGATTTGTCCCGTAAGCTGGTCAGATGGCATCACAGCGAAATCGTTCAAGATCGTTAATTTAACACTGACATAAGTTGGAAGGTTTTCATATGGTGGGTAAGGGACCGTCTGAAAAGTCCACACATTGTGTTAAAACTGTGGATTTATAATTTTTTTAAAATAATATAAACTAAAATACAGTCATAATGACAAGAAGTACAGGTGAAGGAAAAATAAATAAATAAAATAAAATATATATAAAAAAAACATTCAAATACATATAGACCAACACTGATCTATACATAAATAAGATAAAGATGATAAATAATTGAAGAAATAATAATTCTTTTTTTTAAAGTCATGGGTCAGGAAAGTTCTCAGCATAAAAGAAACAATATAGGTTACACTCTATATTTAATAACTCATAAACTCATCACTTAATAAATGATTTATTGATAAAACTCTAAAGGATGTGGTAAGGGAAAATCTGAATACATGCTCAGTTTCTTGGTATTATTCATCTTCCATGTAGTATTACTGAAAGGGAACTGCCACTAACTATTCTCCCAGTTTGTGTAGTGCATATCTCAGAACTCGATGCTCGGAAAATGACGCATAAGGAAACAAAACTGCAATGCCGACGTTGACTTAGCAGGTGTTTGAATGTCACCAGAGACATCTCCTAGCAACCCAACTGATAAACAATGCTTCAACGCTAGCATTTATGCTACAGGTGTACTGCTTTATTATCAAAAGAGAGTATAATTCACCATGTTTTGCGCCTCAGTTTCTGCAAACATTTGTTAAACAATCTTTAATATCATGCAATGTAGGAACCTTAACTCACTGCTTGATATTATTTAAGAAAAGTTCATGTTTAACACTAACTTTGTACTTGTTTGTGTGACATCACGCACTTGCGTCTTGTCGAAATCGGAGTTGAAGGTTTACGCATGAGTGTCCAAGTTGAAATTCCTACTTCAAGTAGCGTTCCACAGCACTTTTCCTAGTAGAAAGTTGAATTAAATGCAGCAGGAACAGATTTCCATCTCACACTCTGTCAAGCGATCAACCTTTCAAAATATACTCTTTTGACCACAAGCCCATTTGGAAAAGTTCAACGCTTGCGTACTACAAATGCTTTGTGATACTGTTTTAGCTCTGTCAATGGCAGACACATGCACTGACGACTAGCAAAGACGTGGATTGTCCTTGTGTCTAAGAAAACTAGGATGAACATGGACAGTTCTTGTGTACTGTGCTGATAATGAAATTTTCCAATTTTCCATTTCCAACTGAAGTAGGCCTATACTTTGGCTTCAACCGTTTAGCCGTGACCCGACTTCAGATAAGCGGTTGAAGATGGATGGATAGACTTTGGCTTCAACAAGTCAATTCCAGGAATAACTGTACTCTGCAAACTATATTGGCTAAAAATGATTTTTAACATCAGTTAATGCACTATGAACTAACATGAATTAACAATGAACAATTGTATTTTTATTATCTAACATTAACAAAGTTTAATGAATGCTGTTAAAAATATATTGTTAATTGTTTGTTCATGATACTGAATGCATTAACTAATGTTAACGAATAGACTCTTATTGTAAAGTGTTCCCAGTCGGACCTTCTGATTGTGGATGAGCCTGCTGCAGTCTGCTCGGTGGTGAGATGAGAGTGTTATCAGACATGTTAAACAGTGCTCAGTGATTTAGATTCAGACTCAAAATCCTAAGGGACAGAGTGTGTGGATGGAGACCTGTAATTACTATATACTCATCTTCTTCTCTGCCTCACTCTCTCACTCCATTTGGGAGTAAGGGAGTGCTAATTAAGAGCCGCATGGACAGGAGCCCTTACGGGGAATCATGGGATTGGGATTTGTGGACCATCTGACAAGGTAGAGCGAAACATGTACATCTAGTGTGTGTGTGTGTGTGTGTGTGCGCGTGTGTGCATGTGTTTGTGTGTGAGCAGGGAGAGAAAGGGAGAATGAATTATTTAAACTTGTCTCACAATGGACCATGTGAAAAGACAGAATCGGGTACTGATGTTTGCATATTGGTGCCCCCTATCGGCAGATCATGGATCAGTAGTTTTTCATATTTATTCCTAATAAGGACAATCATATTTATTACCAGTTTTTGATTGCAAAATTCATGCAAGCACATTTAGACATCTCTACTGTACATTTTTGGTATTTTTGCCATTTTATGAATTGATGTATAAATCCAACATATCAGGCCCTGTCTCCGATACATATACCAAAATTTTGTCAATGATTTTATATCTTTTTTGGGTGCCACAGACAAGAAAATATTTTCTGTCTACCCTCTTTCATTCTTCTGTCTACTGACATCTCTCATAGGACCAGGCCTTGTCTGCTCTTTCTTTGAAGAGTCCATCTTTCTCTCTGTCCCTTTCTGTTTTTCTTGCTTTGACCCAGAGTGGATTAGTATCCAGTCTTCACTAATGTCTTCGTTTCACCTAACACAGACAACTCCCCAACATGGCAAGCCGGGGGAACAGAGAGAAAGAGATAGAGGGAGAGAGGCTTATTGTCTGCACCAGGGAAGTTTATAATACTTTTAGAAAGCTATACATTAACATTTTCATTCAGTTGTTTGGCTAGCATGACTCCCCGGAAGAATGCAATTTAGAAATCTGACTTATTTGCTGAGGGGCACTCAGATCTTTTTGTAGCCAACCACCTGACCTGTAAATGCCATGTGCCGGGGTGGATTGCCAACCCCCCCCCCCCCCCCAACAACTTTTGGCCATGAAAACAACAAAATCTCTCATAGGACCAGGCCTTGTCTGCTCTTTCTGCTTCATCTGCTACTGAATGCACTGCTCCCAGTGGCCGAAGCTGGAAGTGTTGTTGACGTGAAATGTCCACAGGGTGGCGCTAATAGCAAGTTGTATTTTCATTGTAAATCATGAAATATTTTCAAAAGGAATGCATATTTAATTGACCCTACACCCAACCTTCAACCTAACCATCAATGGATTAAAGAGCTGATTTAGCTCTTTTTAAAGTGAAAATCCAACATCTGAAGCTCGCTCATTATTGTTTATTAGAATGTGACTGTTTCCATGGGGCCAGAATCCTTCTCTTAAAGTCAACACAATTGCTTCCTGGTTTCTGGGACCAGAATGGCAATTAATTCAGCAGAAGAAAGTTGATTTCAGGGTACACAAACATTCAGAAGCAGCATTTTGATTTTCTGTATAATCATGTTTTCCTTCTACCCATCCTAACCCTCCCCTTCCTCCATCACTTGTTCTCCAACTTTCCTCACTCTCACTTTTACCTTGCCTATCACCATCAACCCTTTATTATCTCTTATAAAGTATTCATTTTTCCTCCACTGACTCTGTTCTTGCCTCCCTCCTCAAGGGCTCTACAGAGCTTTAAACAGTGGCTATTGATGGATGAACTGAGGGTGATGGTGTTTATTATGATGAATGGGCTGCAGTCTACAGTTCAGCACCATGTGCAGGCTGAGAGATGCTTCACTCTGACAGCCATGTCATGTAGCCTAATACAGTTACACACACACACACACACACACACACACACACACACACACACACACACACACACACACACACACACACACACACACACACACGAGAGAGAGAGAGAGAAAGAAAGAGAGAGAGAGAGAGAGAGAGAGATAGAGAGAATTCAATTTAGAAATGAGCAGTGATTATTGTGAAATGGACAAGTTAAATCTTTCATTAATATTCTCATTTATCCATCCTCGTCTGATTTTAATTAACTCTAATCAATAATCTCTAGAGCATTGACTGATGTCACATGAAGATCAGATATCTGTGCCTAAAGTGCTTAATTATTTGCACTTGTGTAGTTGACGCATAAAATGGAGACTAACTTTGAAAGATTTTAGGTTATAAAATACAAAGGTACCTAAGGGAAAATGTAATTATGGTGCTGTGACTGGTCATCATATCTTTTTTAAGTTTTAAAGGAATATTTCAGGTTCACAACTGAAATAATACATGAGTTTTAACTGAAAAAATAACTTTGCTCATACCTCATTTTCTTTAAAAAAATTATAATAATAATGCAATAAAAAACATTGAGTTACAGTGAGGCACTTTAAATTGAAATGAATGTGGCCAAAGCAGAAATTTGAAGCTTATAATTTGTATAAAAGCACTCATTCAAATAAATAAGGCTGGGCACAGAAATGCATCTTTTCTCCGATTACAAACTCATCAGACATAGTAAGTTAGCTTCTCTTGTTTGTGTGTAGCGGAGTTGTGTTCTCTTATTTCTATCGCTGTGGCGGACCTGTTTTAAGATAAACAAAGTTTTCGCTTGAACGCCCCATTTTGCTAGTGGGGCTAGCTCATGCAGTCTCATGAAAGCACAGAGGACAGCAACGGTTGCTCAACCGTTTCACTAAATAATACATTAGATTTCAGTTTGTTTCTCACCAAACCTTATTGTATGCTGAAAGCACTCTTATCATTAGTGAATCAGGCCTGAGGAGCTGAATGGAGACAGGGGACATGTACATTGTGCGCTAATAGTAGAGACAGTCAGGCCCTGTCGTACATCAGCGCATAATTATACCAGAGGCACTAATATGGGGGAAAGGTAGATCTGTGGTGATCTGACAAAAAGTGAGATGGCTGTATTAATCGGGATGGTTAAACAGGATGTCACTAGTTTACCAGTCTCATAAGGTGTCAACTCTTTGAAATAATAGGCTAAAGCATAGATCAGTGCTTCATTGGCTTTGTAAAAGAGCACCGATTCATATACATATACTATCAACTGTGATTTCAATGTTTATTTTCATTGTCTCACGTTTTAATATTTAGTTTTGTTGGAAACTGCATGCACTTAAATACAGAAGTTGCCTTGTTACACATTTATAACATGTTTACTACATGATTATTACAAATCAAAAAGGCATGTTAGGGTGATAACAAGAATTATAACTGGTTATAACACTTTTTTAATTTTTAAATGTTTTGTTATATGTTGAAATATCCAAAGATCACATGCAAAAAAAGCTAGAAACTGGCCACATTGCTGTGCTGACATTATTGCGGCACGTTTTAACAGAATAAAAAAGGTCAAAGCCAGTTTTACTGTATAATTATAGGTGGCATTTCTTCATGAGGGGTTGTGTTGTTGAGTCACTGAAAACTCAGATCAATAAACTGTTCCCCAAGAAGTAGAAGCTAATCATGCTAGAAATGGTCTTTTATCTTTGCAGGTCGTGATCTGGCCAGCACCACGCTCCCTGGATACCCCCCTCACGTCCCTCCAACTGGGCAGGGTAGTTACTCCACACCCACTCTCACAGGGATGGTACCTGGTGAGTCTCACCTGCATACACTCCAAGGTTGCATTTACAGTATTCGACCCCCTGGGGGCCTGTCAATCAATTAATAACTTTACCTCCACAAAATGTACATACATCCATATGCCAGTCAGAAGTGTCATGCCTATTCAAATGCGCCCCCTCAGATTTTGAGTAAAATGGAATTTGGTTGCAATTTCCATCTATATTTAGTGGAAAGTGGCTTGGTTTATTACAAAATATGTCTGGTTTTAAATATATTTTGGGTCACATTGCACGCTAAACAAAAACTGCACCACTGTAACACCTTTGATTTATTTAAATAACTACTAAGTTATCTATCACCCCTGGAGTTGGGAGTTCGAATCCAGGGTGTGCTGAATGACTCCAGCCAGGTCTCTAAAACAAACAAATTGGCCTTGTCGTTAGGTAGGGTAGAGTCACATGGGGTAACCTCCTCGTGGTCGCGACTAGGGGTTCTTGCTCTCAATGGGGCGTGTGGTAAGTTGTGCGTGGATCACGGAGATTGTCTTATTTCGCTAGGTTACCCAGGACTGCCAGTTGTGCCCCTACAAAAACAATAGGTGCATAACGTCCCCAGAACACGATTTATCCAAGTTACCATCAAAGCAACTTGAGTTTACTTTTTTATGGCTCTGGACAGCAAAGTTTAAAGTAGATGTTCCTGAAGAAAAGAAAGTTATGATGAAAATTAAAGATGTAGGCAGAGACAATATGACTAAACCTTATATATGTGACACCCTCATTCTTTCTCACCGTTCATTGATCAGCCTTCCTGCTGTAGTCACTCTCCCAATCCCCCCTTTTCACCTCTGCTTTATTTCACTTGAGGTCCCAGTGGGAGGGGGTCTTGTCTTTGCCACTTCTTGTCTCCCCACATCTGCCAGGTTGACAGCACTCCCAGGGGGTTATCGGACGGAGAAGGGTGGAGGGGTTGTTGGGTGGTTGGCAGAGTGTGGGGCAGGTGGGCTGGTTTTGAGTCTTCAGCAGAAGTGGCTGGACTATTAGACCCCAGTCACACAGCTGTCCCTTCTCAACATCAGTAATTTGTTTTTAATGAGAATCATCGCTGACCCTTGACTAATTCATTCATTCTCCTGCAGACTCTCTCCTGCAGCTATTTTTTTAATCCACAGGCGTGTTCAGAGCACAGAAGTATACACATAATAAGGATATTCACATTCAGAAACATAAAAAGCATGTAATGGGTTGTGGCTATTGATCATTGCAGAAGCAGACATTGATGCTAACTAGGGCTGCCGATTTAACGCATAATTAAGTGTGATTAATTACATTAAAAATAACACACTCAAAAAATAACACAATTAATCATGGCCCTGATTCATACGTACATTTTTTCATAAGTAATGTTTCTATCATAGGAGCTATTCAAGCTTGATGCACCACCATTTGTTTTAGCAAATCTTTGGCAGTAGTGGGCAGTCAGCACGACTCCAGCGACTCCTGTACAAGGCATCACGCCAAAAGCAGATAGCTCAACCGTCAGATGATGCGCTGTTGCACTCTAAGACTCTAGGTTGGTTTTAAACTGTTTAACTTGACACAGCATCCTAAAACACAGCGCTTATGACTAGAGAAAACTAGTAAGACACGACACAACCAAAGTGAGATGCTCCAAATGCGTCCATCTAACATATGAGTACAACTGGACTATGTGCAGAAAGAAGTAGGCCAATAATAGGTTTATGTTCAATGATATGAAAATAAACTATATTTTACCCACTTTTTTATTGTCTAATTGCTTAACTTGTCTGCTGCCAAATATAGTTAAATTATGTAATATATTTGAATTATCTGAATTGTAATATTTATTATATATTAAATGATATGGATATGTACACTTATTTTAATTATTATATACTACAATATGTACATTTGGAGGGCCTTTCTCAGTAAATATTTAAATGTGATTAATTGCTGTTAATTCGATTAATTAATCTGCACATCATGTAATTAATTAAATTAAAACAAGATATTAAGCATATACCTGTAAAAATTATTTTAGTATGATAAAATCACTTACTAACCTTTTCTGTGTAAAACTATAGCCAATTTTGCAACTTCGTTGCCATGACGATGTAATGTCAACTAACCCTAAATTTAATCTCATTTAAACAACTTTACAGCTCAATTCATACATGAGTTTTAACAGAAGAGCTAATGAGAGCACTTTTATAAAATAATAAGCTTCTCATTTCTGCTTTTAAACCCTGTAAAGCGGTTAATGGGCTCCAATGTAAAGCGGTTAATGGGCAGGGAGGAGGCGAGAACCGGCTTGGCAATATAAATAATAGTTTTAATAATAAACTGAATGAAAAACAAACATAAACACAGAGTAGCTCAATGTCATTCTGTCTCTCTCTGGATGGGCACTTGACCACAACAAAAAAGTCCCGTCTCTCTTACAACATACATGCATTTCTTAATTTGTTCTTATGTATTGCACGCCGAGAGCTCTGTGCAAATACTCGGTAACGGCTGATGTGTTTTGCGTTTTCCCTATGCTGATGTAGCGCTGTGTGGCCGGAGTAAAGTTTACAAATGTGTCTTGAACAGGATTTACACTTGACTGAGTTTCGAATACAATGTGTCTCAAATCCCCTCTGGAGGCGGTTTGAGTTATCAGATTTATATCCATTTCGAATTCGTCTTGGAGGGCATTTACACTTAGTCTTTCATAAGTAAAACTCATAAAGTAACCAAGTGTAAACACCCCTAAAAGAAATCTGCCTTTATAGAGCAGGGTAGCAAATGTATTACTGTGAAAAGAACAAAACATTTACTTGATTTCAATCCTACACTCAAATACAAAGCTTCTCAAATGCAAGCTCTCTTAGTGTATCAAGACAAATAGAGGGACGATAAAGCAACAACTCTGAGCTGAAGGACTGTTCACCAACCCTTGTATCAACTCCCTGAACACAGAAAAAAAACGCAAGCCAAAACAACAACAACAACAACATGTCTCCTGTCGTGTCCTCGGTCTGTCAGACTGGTGTCTCCATCGATGCACTCCCTGGTTGCCACAATGACTCGGAGGGTCTTGTCGGGTCCGCTATCTTCAGAGCAAGATCCCTAACCTTGTCTCGTATTTCCCTCCAACTGAATCCCCCATGTTTCCCCCACTTCTGACAAGCATTTATGACCTTGCAACCCATCTCTCACTGGGGACTCCTCGTCCCTCTTTTCTTCTCTATCTATAAGTCACCCCCCTCGCTTTTCACGAGCATCTTCCCTAAACAACCTGACACACAGAAGTCACCATGGTGCAGGGTTGATGGAGGAGAGGTAACCATGCCGACAGTCCCATCTAACAGCATTCTGAAGGTGAAGGGTATGAGCAAAGCTTCAGAAATGCATTTTAGACCATCTCACTTCATTTACCTTCTACTGTTACTCTTTTTATCTATTCATGATATGACTTCTGAATTGATTAAAATCAGCTCAAAACATGCTGCATGGAAAACACTCGACAATACTTAAAGCATAATCATTTACTTTGACATTTACCTTGGCAACATTGTCACAAACCATGTGGCATTCATGTATTCCTATACTTTTAAAGGGGTCATGACATGAGAAACCAAATTTGCCTTGATCTTTTGGTATATAAGAGGTCTTTGTATCATTAAAACGTCCTGCAAGTTTAATATTTTAAGACGTCCTCCCCATTCTAAACGAATCATTTATTTAATCAAGCTCAAAATACAGCTCGTTCTGGATTCATGGTTAGAAGTGACGTGTCGGTTAGAAGTGACGTAACAGCGTTTGCATATGACCGCCTCCAGCACAAGATAACTACGCTTTAAGCGCAAAGACAACTACGCTCATTTCAGTATCACCGTGCGCCTCACAAGTGTTCAGTCGATGGACAGCGAGCTCTGACAGAGACTACTTGTGCACAGGAAAATTACGATGCCACACAGATGTGCTGTTCCTGGCTGTGGTCAAACAAAACCTCTGAATAAGCTGCCGAAAGATCCAGGCGTCAGGGAAAAATGGATGCAGTTTATTTTTTGCGGACGACCTAGTCACGGCAGTGTTAACTTAAGCGTTTGTTCTGTACATTTTAAGGATGACTGTTTTGAGAACAAATCTCAATATGATGCTGGCTTTGCCAGAAAACTGTTGCTCAAAGATAAGTCCGTGCCGACTATTCTGGGAACAACGACGACGCAAACTGTAAGTAATCTATTTTAAACTTTAAACTACTTTTTAAAGCGCAATTTCATTCATTATGAATAATCACAGTGTTTTTACTTAGTTTACTTGCATATTGTTCTGGCTGGGGCGTCAATAATTGATACATAGGCACTGACGTTAGCCAATCATAACAGTGGGCGTTAACACTGAAGTCTTAAATGGAAAACGCCCCCAAAACAGACTGTTTGAATCAGAGGATGAGAAACAGGGTGGGAAAAGGTCATAAATCACTAGATTTTAAAAGTTTTTCTTAAAAAAAAATATATTAATACTATAATTGCACCTAAGGGAACATAATAATACAATAAAAAAAACCCATGTCATGACCCCTTTAAATACTGATTGAATACATTTATTTGTTCATTTTTAAAAATCCACAATGTGCCCAAAATGATGAAAAAGTAATACAATTTAATTAGTGAAATTAAAATTTGCCTATTGAACCTATTTAAAAGGTCCCCTGTATAATTAACAGCATTAGCTGGGAGATAATTTATTTTATATGTAAGTAAAAGGGACATTATAACTGAAATAAACCCATATGAATCAATATTGAATCAGACTGAATCTGGAAATCTGTGTCAATACCCAGCCCTAGTTTAAACAATCTCTTAAAAAGGACAAACACGGATTAGCATGTCTAACATTACTTAGCCAGTTAACTTGTTATCTGTTGTACCCTATCCATAATACATATTTTGCTGTTGTTTTATTTTATTTTTATTTTATTTGACCTATATTTAACCAGGAATAAAACTCACAGAGATTGAAAATCTCTTTTACAGAAGTGTCCTGGCCAAAATAGGCAGCCGCAGAAGATTACTGTTTTAATTAACATAAACTAATTGTAAGAGATGAAACATTATTTTAAAGGGTTAGTGCACACAAAAATGAAAATGCTCTAATCATTTACTCACCCTCATGCCATCCCAGATGTCTATGACTTTCTTTCTTCTGCAGAACACAAATGAAGATTTTTAGAAGAATATCTCAACTATGTAGGTCCATACAATGCAAGTGAATGGGTGCCAAAATATGAATGCACATAAACACAGCATAAAAGTAATCCATAGTGGTTAAATATATATTTTATGAAGCAAAATGATGTGGGTGAGAAACAATTCAATATTTAAGTTCTTTTGTTTTTGGTGATTTGCATTCTTCATGCATATCACCCCCTACTGGGCAGGGAGGACTTAAATATTGAAATGATCTGTTTCTCAACCAAAACTATCATATTGCTTCAGAAGTTATGGATTTAACCACTGCAGTCTTATGGATTACTTTTATGCTGACTTTATTGTGCATTTTGGAGCTTTTTAATTTTGGCACCCATTCACTTGCATTGTATGAACCTACAAAGCTGAAATATCCTTCTACAAATCTTTGTTTTTGTTCTACAGAAGAAAGAAAGTCATCCACATCTGGGATGGCATGAGGTTAAGTTTATGATGAGAGAGTTTTCATTTTTGGGTGAACTATTCCTTCATATCCTCATGAACTACCAATTCTGTTTAAATCTTCACAAATTTTTAGTAAGTAGGCATGTAGCATATGCTTTCTGGAGGTGAATAATTTGTTGATACTTTCACACGGCTCACAAACAAGTCTGCTAACTACAGTTTAGAATCTAGTTTCTAGCATTTTTACTTTCTCTGTGTGTAAACGGGTCCTATTATGCGTAAAAAATAAACTAAAAGAAAAAAGGTTATAAAGTTATTAGCTCAACTGCATATCTACTTTAAGTACTTGTAATAAAAAAGATGAAGTTGAGTGCCTGAGAGAAATTATTAGTAGTACTTTTCCTCCATCTCCTGGATCCTCTTCCTTCACCATATCCCAAAAATACATCGCTCATTCTCTTCTCCTTCTCTTTGGTTCTGTTGCTCTCTCTCTCTCTCTTTCAGCAGGGGGGCACAAAACCAGCCAGGCAGAACCGACAGAGCGAGAGATGGAGAGAGTAAGAGAGAGAGAGAGAGAGCTGGGGTCTCAGGGTTTGTGACAGCCAGCAAAGGGAAATAGTTCCCCTGGGAAAGGGAGAATGGAGGAGATAGGAAATGAGGGAGAGAAAGAGATAGAGAGATAAGGGAAAACTACACTGAAGCAATGGAGGAGAAAAACTGTCACAAATAGACACTTTCACCTAGCCAATTGAACCTTTCAGCCTCCCACACACTATATACACAATACAGGACATGAAACCCACTCATACACTCATTGTTCACACTCATAGAAAAGTTTGAACAATTCTAGATTAACATCTAACTTTTCTATTGCCTTTTCTTGCATTTCAGGAGGAGATTTCTCTGGAAGTCCATATTCCCATGCGCAGTATTCTACATACAATGAGTCATGGAGATTTGCTAACCCCAGTCTACTAGGTAAACCCTTGAGCTGAAAGTACACACATGGAGAAAACTTGCTATTCAAAGTACAATCTGTAACTTTTCCCTTATCTACAGTTTTATACATAGAGAAATGACTAGTACTTTAGCATAATATGTTTAAAATAATCATAACAGTTGCTAAGCAAAAGCTGTTTTATTTTACATGGAGTCTGTTACCTGATGGGTCATGATGTTGAGACCATATACCAATATGTGGGCTTCTGCTTGTCCACTCGCCTTTTGAGGATTGAACACAGGTTCTCTATGGGATTAAGATCCGGGGAGTTGCCTGGCCACGGATCCAAAATTTCAATGTAATGATCTCCGTGCTCCATCATGCTGGAAAATGCACGAATCATCATCAAATTGCTCCTGGATCGTTGGGAGAACTTGCTCTTGCAGGAAGTTTTGATTCCATTCTTTATTCAAAGCAAAGTTTTTGGGCAGAATTGTGAGAGAGCCCACTCCCTTGGATGAAAAGCAACCCAGCACATGGATGGTCTCAGGATGCTTCTCTGTTGGCACAGGACTCATGGTAGCGTTCCCATTTTCTTCTCCAGACTATCGATTTTCCAGATGTTCCAAACAGTCGGAAGGGGAAATAACATTGCACCAGTCTTCTGCTGTCCAATCCTTGAACTTCCTGCAGAATTTCAGTCTGTCCTTGATGTTTTTCTTGGAGAGAAGTGGCTTCTTTGCTGCCCTTCTTGACACCAGGCCATTGTCCAAAAGTCTTCGCCTCACTGTGCGTGCAGATGCATTCACACCAAACTGCTGCCAATAGTGAGCAAGCTCTGAACTGGTGGTGACACGATTCTGTAGCTGACTCCTCGGTTCTGGAGCTTGCTGGACACTCTGGGATGTCCTGAAGCCTTCTTCACTGCAGTTGAACCTCTCTCCTTGAAGTTCTTGATGATCCAGTAAATGGTTCTTTCAGGTGCAATATTCTTTGCAGCAATTTCCTTGCATGTGAGGCCATTTTGATGCAAAGCGATGATGGCTGCACGTCTTTCTTTAGAGGTAACCATTGCTAACAAGAACACGATGATTGGAAGCACTTCTTCCCTCCTTTTATAGCAATCAGACTGCTCTTATAATCCAATCAGAATGATAGAGTGATTTCATCTGACTAATACTCGTTCACACTTGCCCAGGTGCTGCTGATATGATTAGTGAAATGATGTTATCTGGTTGTGCCAGGGCCAAAAAGCAGTGAAATTTGGGTTTTGGTGATAAAGTTCATTTTTTGCAATGAAGCTTTTTGCAATTATTTAAAATGCATTGCACCAGGGTGCAAATATCATCTAAAACTATTTGCACTTATTGCAAAGAAGATATTTTTTGTTGCTTTTAACCCTTAGTGTAAATCTATCATCTTAGTGTAAATAACATCTGCATTAATATAAACACAAAGCGGACTTTAGCTAAATAAAATAATCCCTCCTTTAAATCTCCACAATAGTCTATTTTTGCTTGATAGTTTCTTTCGTTTCTATTTTGTGTGAGTGTGTGTGTGACATAAATCATGAATTAGGCCTCTTGTTTAATACAAGTATGAATAACCAGATTTTTTAAGGATTCAAAACAAGACTGTCTTTTTTTATACATGTTGCTATGACTGCACATCAGTTATTAATTATGCATTGTTTAATTACTTATTAGTCATTGATGGACCCCTTTATTAACCCTGAACAAAGAGAACATTAATGTAAAGTGTGTCAGAAGATTTATTGGGGAGCCATGCTTCTAACATAACCCTCAGTTGCTGTCTTGCATCCTGCTTACTGATGTATATTTTTGTTTGTGTATGTGTTTGTTTGGATTTTCTCAGTGTTCCAGCAGGAGTACGGTTCTTTACTGGGCTCGGAAAGAGCAGCTTCATCTGGCCTATTCCCAAGCCAAACCCCACAACCGACAGGTACCAAAACACTAACACCCACACAACACCATCAGAAGGTTCTTCTATATGGGGGTAGGCTGTTGGTGTGCATTGTTTTATGTCTGTGTAAGGGATCAATGGAAAGGAGGAGGCGAGAACCGGCTTGATAATATAAATAATAGTTTTAATGATAAACTTTAAAGACAAACACACATGACGGACATATCATATCGTCTGCAGTCAACCTTTATCCCTCTCGGGAGGCTTGATTAGCCTAATACGGGACCGAGTGTGTACGATCACGACCCGGCCCCGCCCTCCGCCCTCCGCCCTGCCACATTCCTCCCTCGTTCTCTCAGGCTGGGGAGCCCCCAGCATGACGTACATCCCCCCCCTCTTTCCCTTGGGGAGGGTGTGCCCTAAGCCCCGTCTGTTGGCAGGTCATCCCCGTCTACCTGGACAAGGGAGGGGACAAGGGGAGGGAAACAGAAATAATTAAACTGGGGGGGTACTTCCTGTAACAGTGTAGAACCCCCCCAAAAAACACTGTAAAATTTAAAAGAGAGGGAAAAGGCCAACGCAGAGCAGCAGTGAGAGAGAGAGAGGAGAGAGAGATGAAAAAAAAAAAACTCTTACTCGACAGTTCTCCGATACGCCATACCTTGTTCCTCGGCCACTCCTCCACCCTCTATCGGACGACAGCCGCGCCTCTCCGGGCGGATCAGAGGCAGACCTACAGCCCCTGGCGGACGGAATGCCCCGCCGTGTTCTCGGGGAACAAAAGGGGTCTCCCCCGCTCCAGGCGGTCGGCAGCGAGCCCCCCCCGCTCGTGTTTCAGCGGCTGGTAGGGGACTCCTCCACCCCTGGCAGAGGCCCTGACAGCTCCAGGCGGTCAGTTAGAAGCCCCTTCTCCCCTCTCGGCTCCATTTGGGTGGACGGTAGTAGCGAGAACTCTACTACGGCGTATTCCTCCTCCTTCCCGGGTTTTCGGCACCAGTGTAAAGGGATCAATGGAAAGGAGGAGGCGAGAACCGGCTTGATAATATAAATAATAGTTTTAATGATAAACTTAAAAGACAAACACACACGACGGACATGTCCGTAAACGATCTCTCTCTCCCGCACGATCCTCTGCAGTCGACCTTTATCCTTCTCGGGAGGCTTGATTAGCCTAATACGGGACCGGGTGTGTACGATCACGACCCGGCCCCGCCCTGCCACAGTCTGAAACCTTGTCCGGTTCATATGCCATATGTGTTTAATATGTATGGGGCACAGAATGCAGTGATTTAGAAAAGCCTGCCTTGATCAGCTAAACTTCAATCAGACACATCAGTCAAGAGAAAAGTGTAGGGGGATTGGTTTAATAACAGTTATGTGTGTCAAAGAGAGCCATAGAGCTAACCTTAAACTCTCCCAAAAGAGAAGGGATTCCTTGGAGGTTTCATGATGTTTTGCTATGTGCGTCAAAAAAGAGACCCTGATTTGACATATTTGTGTGACAAAAGCAAAGTTTAGTGTCTACCACATTGTGATATACCTCACTCTCTCAAACCCTGTGACATAAAAGCTACTTAATCCCACTCACATAATGATCTTTAACAGTGAAGACAAGCACACATATCCACCACATTTTTCAAAATTTCTAACTCTTTACCTTTGACAACAAAGACTAAGTAGCACGGCTATTCTTTTTCTCCTCTCTGTTATACCTTGTTTCCTTCACTCTCACCACCCCCTCTCTATGTAATAAAGAAAAATAATTCCTAAAACTAACTGATACTAAAGAGTTGTCATCTTTGAGGAGTCCATCAGCACTTAGTGACAACACAGAATGATCAAGATGGATTTGAGACTTACACTCTAGATGAGAAATTGTCTTTTCTCATGAGAACTAGAGCTGGTGATGGTGGTGTCATTTCAAATAAGCGGAAGGGTAACATGATTGTAGGGGATTGATAAATCAAAAACAAATTGGTCTATACATCCATCATCATCTAATCACGTTTATTCTTTTTAAATTGAAAGCATTGCTTAATATTTAGCATTTATTTTTTAAAGCTGAAGTGTGCTATTTAGGTGTTATAAATCTCCTATCCCAGCTTATTAGGCAGAAACAACTGTGAGTAAACCATTTGTTGGTTAGTTTCCTTGAAAACTGTAAACACTGTAACTCTTTGGTGCTATAAAAATGACGGTGTTCGTTGGAGTGGCTCTTCCAATCTGACACAGCAACATTGGCTTGACCAATGCTGTTAGTTTGGGGTGGGACCATCTGTTTATGCTTGTCACAGCACAAATCACCTTGACCAAAATACCCTTGAACAGTGCCCAAGACATAGCCATACACCTTGTGGAATATGATATGATATCACATCCACTGACTGACAAGAACCCAATGGGTCATGTACTTTTGGAAGATGGAGGAGAAAACCACTCGACGGTACAGGTGCAGGTGGCTCGCTGCCTAAAATTCCAGGGGAGTGAGTCGGACATCCCCAAGTCCCCATCCCTCGGATGTCAAGCCTCAAGAACCCTTTGTAGGCACTTGGTGGGAAAAAGGCTTGTCCCAATATCGGCTTATTTCAGCTACAGGCTGGGGCGGCAGGGAGGAACAGCTTCACCAGGGGGAGGCGAAATGGGAGCCTTTTATGTCACATAAATTCCTTTCAGCACCCACACCCACTGACTGTGACAGCCTGTTGATTTTAGTCGTGGCCCTGCGACAGACCTCATTTAAATCCTATTTGGACTGAGCATGAAACCTCAAGGATGGCAGACAACACCTCGTCCTCCTCCTGCGTCCGCCAAAAGTGGGGGAAGGACTGGAGACATGCTGTCCATCATTTAGCCCCCTGATGGACGCTTTCCTTTCAATTCTCTGGCCTGAGAAGAGAGACACGGGTCCTTTTTCGCATTACTGCGACCTTCAGCCTTCCCTCCCGGGTCTTGGTTAAAAGGTTGAACACTGATTGCAACTCTCAGGGACGGACACCGCAGCCGGTGCGTGTTTAGCGCCCAGGCACAAAATGCAAAGCGAGTGAGAATCTTTTGCGGATATCCACGCGCCACATCCATATAAATGGGGAGGATGTCCTTTCTCGCTGACCTCTCTGTCTCTTTAGATGGCATACTCCTGGGGTAAGTCCACCACAACGTGAAAACCAACACAGAGAATACAGAGCTGTGAAGACCTTTGTTATTTTCCTTCGCTTTGAAGCATAGTGAGCGCTGCTAAAGAGTCTTAGTAACACTGAAAGAGTGCAGTAGCAGAGATACATTTTCCGATTATTCCACATGGACGAGAGTATGAATGATGAGAATATATATGGTTTATATTGGGGAGATGGGACTCCCCAATCGCTGCAGTGATTTATGATAGACGTGGTGTCATTGGTGATTCCTCAATAGGTAAATTGTGAGATACCAAACGAATGTTAAAAATAGATCTGTTTATTTTTGCAATTCTGTTTGATGGCACTAGTCAAAATCTTGACGACTGATATAAGAGAAGCTCGATTACAGTGGCTTGCATGTTGAGCTCTAGCATGCTATTGTAAATGGGCAATGGATGTTAAGATTTTTACTCTAAAGTGACTGATTCCAGCCAACCAATAGAAAATGAAGGGAGGGTCATTATTAGAAATAACACCGTCAAGCGATACTATGAATCTTATAACTGACCATTTGTTTACTCATTTCACCTTTAGGATCTCCATACTACTATAGTGCAGCCACACGAGGACCAGGAACGGCTGCAACTGCCACTGCCTATGACCGCCACTGACCAGCCAGACAGAGGAGAAAACAATAAAAGAGTGGAGGAATGAAAAGAGAATAAAGGATGGATTGATAGCACCCACACAAGACTGCCTACACTTGGAAGAGAAGTAATGGAGGTGCGGGAAGGTGAAAGGAGAAAGAAAAAGAAAGAAAGAAGAGGTGATAATGTTTTCCTGCCAATTACAATCAAAGGTCAAACCAGTAGCTTCAGCTGAAACGTGTCTAATTTCTGTGCATTTGTGGGATGCTGCAACTATACACCCATACACCTTGATTTCAATTCACCTGTATTTTCTGTTATTGGTTTGATTTATCTTTTGTCATTAAAGCCTTGCGTGTCCTATCATCTTTGCATCTCTATGCATTCTGTTCTTTTAGAGATGATCAGGTGTTGGGAGTTGGTACCAGACAATCTACTAGTGGCAGCTTGAGATGTCCTATTTGATTTGAGTTAAATAAGTTCTTATTGTATTTTCATCAACATGTTTCTCTGAACTGTGTGAATGAGGCATCATAATCTGTGACCTTTTCCTGTTTTACTGGTAAACTTGTAGTGCACTAGAGTAGTCAATTGTTTCTGGAGATAATCATTTATCCCTAAAATAGGAAGTCAACTGAGATTTGAAAGAGTTGGACAGATAACTCAGGTCGAAGTTATGGCATTATTTACAGTACATTAAAAGTAGCCAGTGTGCAGGACAGAGCCAATTGTTTTCACTGATAAATTATGGGATTTTTCCATTTGCAATTCTAGCATAATTACGGTTGTTCTAGAAGATATATTACCGAAAGACATTGAAATGCATAACAGTGCCCTGATGAGTAAGCACAACAATATTTATCCCGAGATTTCTTTCCCCCAGTTCAATCTATACACTATTTAAGCATAATAGGCTTTTTGCTGTGTTTCTGTCTTCTCAGTTTTTATCATTTGATTAAGTTGGAAGTTTAGCATTAGCTGCAATGTGATTTTTATTACTCGTTCAGCTTGGCTAAAAATTGGGAGATTGAAATATACTGTTTTGTGATTCAGTCATTATGTGTAATATGATGGAAAATAGCAGCATGATTTAAATCTCTAAGCACCGTCATCATGAATGAGAGCATAAAAGTTGTTAAAGAAAAGTTCCCCCAAAAATGAAAACGATGTCATCGCATTCCAAATCCATATGACTTTCTTTCTTCTGCTATAAACAAAAGTAGGAATTTTAAAGGATGTCCTGTTCACTGATTGTAATACTATGGCAGATGATGGTGACTCACTTTATAGTGAAATAAAGGACCCAAAACTTTCATTCGTGACATGGTTTTGGAGAGAAATGTCCTGAATTTTAAGTTATTTCTATGACTCTGCTTTGCACTTTTATGAGTGCATGAGAGACAGCTTGATCTCACAGTAAATTCATGAACAGTAGATTTACTTTTTTTAGGGTTAAAGGGTTAGTGCACCCAAAAATTGAAAATTCTCTCATCATTTACTCACCCTCATGCCATCCCCACATATGACTTTATTTCATCTACTGAACACAAAGATTTTTAGAGGAATATTTCAGCTCTGTAGGTCCATACAATGCAAGTGAATGGGGTGCCAAAATGTTGAAGCTGCATAATCCACATAAGGGCAACATAAAGAACTTCAGACGACCCTGGTGGTTAAATCCATATCATCTGAAGTGATATGAAAGGTGTGGGTGAGAAACAAATAAAAGTCATTTTTTAAGTTCTTTTTTCCTTCACTTTCCTTCACTGTTTTTGATGATTCACTTTCTTCATGCATATCGCCCCCTCCTGGCCAGGGACGAAAATGTAACAAATGACTTAAATATTGATCTGTCTCTCACTCACACCTATCATGTAACCTCTGAACATGTGGATTTTCCACTTGAGTAGTATGGATTACTTTATTGGTACCTTTTCTTGGATTTTGGCGCTTCAAAATTTTGGCACTCATTCACTTGCATTGTATGGACCTACTGAACTGAGATATTCTTCTAAAAATATTCATTTGTGTTCAGCAGATGAAAGAATGTCATATACATCTGGGATGCAAGGAGGGAAAGTAAATCATTTTTGGGTGAACTATCCCTTGAAGTGTTAATTAGAAGCACTGCACCCAGTGGCTGAAGCGGTAAGTGCTTTTGAACTTGTGGGCATGTGTGAGCTCCACTTTCATGGATGGGCGCCAAAAATGGCGAGGTGTTTTTAGCTGTAATACAGTGTAGAGGAACGCATATTTTATAAACTCAAATATTAAAAAATGTGTGAAAATGGAACCTACGAATCATGCTCATCACTGATTATGCAAACCTGATTACTTCGAGGTTTCAACACTATACGAGAACCCTGGTGTCCCAATTATGCTTAAGCCGAAAATGTGTGTGGTAAACACATGAAACAACTTTATCGGGGTGAGGTCATACACGGTTTAAGCAAAAAACTATTGGCACAGATTTTTTTGCCCATTAACCTGATTTCACACTGCATGTAAACACTGGCATTCAATGCGTGCACGTGTTGTGCTTATGCCTGTTTACGCTTTGACATAAAAGTACAGAATAATCTGATGACTTCAGGTCTCATGTAAACGCGTTTTTGCTGTGCGTGTAAATGTGCTCATTGTGAACGAGCTTTTTGTCATGCATGCATGAACATGCAAAGGAGAGCTTTGTCGGAGGTCAAGAGTATTACAGATTTTCTAGATTTTAATATAACTTTAATTTTGGGCCGTTTCTCACTAAAAACCTACTGTAATGACACTTTTGGGTCCTTTTTAGGTTTTAAAGTGAATTACTATCAGTTGCATTGTACTGAAATCAGCGAACGGGACATCCTTTAAAATGCCTCCTTTTGTGTTCCACAGACGAAAGCAAGTCATGTGGGTTTGGAATGACATAAGGCTGAGTAAATGATGACAGAATTTTCATGTTTGCGTTAACTATTCCTTTAAAGACTTCTCTCCTTCCTCTGTGTAGATAAATACTATTTACGTATGTACAGAATACCATTATTCAACTGTACATTAGTAAGATTTATAGCTATTTATGATGGAGAGTAATATATATATAAATGTGTGTAAAAGTTTACTGCGTACAAATGCTACAGTGCTACTGCTAGCTTAAGACGTTGCTGTGGAATACGTAGAATGGTCATATTTTTAATCCCCTGATATTTCACTCCGTTTTTTCACTTGCTTGCAGACAAACTTTTGTAATGTTGGTTCATTTTGATTGTTTAGGAGGAAAAATGTGCTTGGCTCAATTCCCTGAAAGGAAGTGATACAGTCGTACTGTCTGTCCGTCCCTAAAAAACTCATCTGCCTAGCCTCCCCAAAGATTTTTTTCACTGGTCCAAATAGACACTCTTTAAAGCACAAAGAGACCAATCGGTTCCTACCTAAAAATGAATTCATGCTATCTCAGAGTGCAGTTCATTTGTTTTAAGTATTCCCTCCATCCAAACTGTGCCAAGACAATGCATGAGACCAAGGTGGAGGCCTTACCAAACTCTTTATGTAGCAACATCATGCTGTACACCCTTCCTGTTTGTCTGTCTGATATATCCTGTATACGTCTATCACTGTCAAAAACAAGAGCTTTTGATATCACTGACTTATTGATATCTTACTTTAGATTCTAGTGGATGAGAAAAGACAAAAAGTGTGCTTTATTTAGCTATTGTGTGTGATGAGTGTTCCAAGTTTTTGATTTCCTTGTTTTTTCTTCAATACACTGTGCATTGCCGAGTAGCTTTCAAAAAAGTAGAACACTGTAGTTTTAGAAGTGAGTCACGAGCACCAAAACGTTGATGTGAAATAAGAAAAAAATACGAACCTATCTATATATATATATATATATATATATATATATATATATATATATATATATATATATATATATATATATAGTGTAGTTTTATGTTTTTATGTTGTTGCTCTAAACTGTAAAGTAGTATTAGAATTACAGTATATTTGTTTGTAGACCTTAAGTTGCACGTTATGCAACTCTAAAAAAAAACTTGATGCCGTTCACCACTAATGACTACTGGTGAACTTTGACCTGTTAAACGTTTAGTCAGAGGCATTATGAACCTGAAGTACACCAGCTGAATCAAGGACAGTGCCTTTATTTTTCTACCGAGTCATCCAGAATGACCACGCGTCACTAAATTATGAAGCTGTCTGCATGACGTAATGAAATCAGAACTTGATCAACCAATCAATGAACCAATGCCACTAACCAGTTTTTTTACAATGTTTTTTACATGCTTAAAACCCTGATAATGTATTGTTTTACTGCAGTCATCTAAAACGAATTAACCTAAATGCATCAAATAAACAACCAGACTGAATAGGGCAAAATGATGATACATGTATAATCAAATTTATACTTAACAGTAAGTTAGACATGATTTACTATTAAATAAAACATCATATTTTATTAAAGTTGCAATCAACTAATCAGAAATAAATTTGGTTTAAATAAATTCCTGTGTAACCCTTTAAAATAACCCTGAAAAAACAATGCGTATTCGAAGAACCAAAAGCTGAAAATTGGAACATTGATATTTTATAATAAAATAAAGTACAATAAACCCAACAATACAATAAGGGTTCAATAAATAGCTCAATGAATTCTGCATTTTTAGGCACTGAGAATGATTGTACATTTCCATACACGTCCATAAGTGCAGCAGGCCTTTAATCACTCATGTTGATGAAGCGCTTGCCCTGCCATTGATCTGACCATTTTTGCTTTAATGGAAAGGCTTTGGGTATTCCTTTTGGCTTAATGTAGACACATACACACACACACACACACACACACACACACACAATCCTTTTGTCCTTTGTCAGGTCATGAATATGCCACACCTCCCCATCGGCATGATCAAAACCTGCTGTGCCATCAAAATCGAACACCCCTTTCTCTTTCCTCATTCCCTCTTATTTCAATCTCTTATTTGCACCCCCACCTGATTTTACTCTCTCGATCTTTCTGGTTTAAGCTCATCACATCTTCTCGACCACTTCTTCCATTGTCGTCAGGATTAGGAATCCTACAAGTCGATCGCATTGTCTTCCTCTTAGTTAAAATCCTCCATTTTCTCTGGAAGATTATGACTTTATAATGAAAAATAATTCCAGCAGTGGAAGTTCTTGAATGTTTAATTTATGTTAGCCTGTTTATCATTATGTGTGTTTGAGTTTAATACAATTTTACATTGTAAAAAGAAATATAAATCTTAAATCACTGGCATATAGTGACATCATTTTTTTCTCATACACTCTCATTGATCAAACATGTGGCAAAATTTATGCGTGGCTTTCAATTATACCTTAAAACACTGTAAAAGTATTTTACCCTCTATATATGGCTTATTAATACATATATATTTATACACACAGATGAGCCACAACATTAAAACTCCCTGCCTAATATTGTGTAGGTCCCTCTCATGCCGCCAAAACAGCTCTGGCCGTCGAGGCATGTACTCCACAAGACCTCTGACAAGTGTCCTGTGGTTTCTGGTACCAAGACGTTAGCAGCAGATCCTTTAAATCCTGTAAGTTGTGAGGTGAGGCCTCCATGGATCGGACTTGTTGGTCCAGCACATCCCATAGATGCTCAATCGACTGGGGAATTTAGAGGCCAAGTCAGCACCTAGAACTCTTTGTCATGGTTGACGGGCTAGCCTTTGCTCCCCACGCACATCAATGAGCCTTGGGCGCCCATGACCCTGTCGCCGGTTCATCATTTGTCCTTCCTTGGACCAATTTTGGTAGGTATTAACCACTGCATACTGGGAACACTCCACAAGAACTGCCGTTTTGGAGATGCTATGACCAAGTTGTCAATTTGACCCTTGTCAAAGTCGCTCAGATCCTTAAATTTGCCCAATTTTCCTGCTTCCAAACCATGAAAATCTAGAACTGAGTGTTCACTTGCTGCCTTATATATATCCACCCCTTGACAGGCGCCATTGCAACGAGATAATGAATATTATTCACTTCACCTGTCAGTGGTTTTAATGTTGTGGCTGATCAGTGCATATATATATATATATATATAACAGTACACTGAAGTCAAAGCTGGGCATCGTGAATCGTCTTGTGGGATCAAACCCCCTATCAGAAAACGTTATTCAAATGCCAGTTGAAAAGAGGGCATCAATATCCAAATAAGAAAGCAAAATGTGGTTATTGTTGTATACATGCTGATACATCGATTCTCATGCCTACATCAACATTAAATGTTTCCCAATTTCAAAAAGCAGGCTTGAAAAGACAGAGAACTTGGTTATCACCTTATTGTGGCCTTTTGTGTACAATCGGAAGCTCCTTCTGTAATTATTTACTAGTGGTTTCTTTCCCAAGAGGTTCATAAGTATTTTTTACTGAGATTTTGAAGTAAACATGAAAGATTTTAAGAGAGTTTGAAACGTTTTGACCAATTTGGTAACACAGCAATCAGTTCAATTTAAAGGAGAACGAAAAAGAACGACCAATTACAGATCTGTAGCATCCACCAAAGGCAGAGATGCCCGGTTTGCTCTGATGAGCATTGCAAAAACATTCGAATTATGAAACAGCTAACATTTTTGACATGACAGAAAGATGAAGGAAATAGTTTGCAATGAGCTTCTTTAAGAAATGTGTATGTTTTTTATTGAATTTTCTAGTAGTAAAAAAAACAAACAAATGTTGGTGTTTTTCTCTGCGTGTCGCGTGTTGTCTTAATATTTGAATCTATTTACTGCATAACAAAATTTGCCAAAGATATCATGCCACTTGATTTCAATCTGTTCGGTTCTTCATGTCTTATTTCTCATTTTATTGAAATCTGTCCACAAGCTGGAAATAAATGTGATTTGATATTGGTTTTATAATGGAATTATATTGTTAATATTATGATGATAATTATGATTTTCTTTTACTGTTTGTTCAGGGTTATTTTAAGTGAAATGTTCAAATGTCTGAAATTCCTCCCTGAAACATTCTCATAGGCTACTCTGTGTATGTGCATATGAGTGAATTTTGTTTGTGAAATATAAATTTACGTATGTTGTAATGTGATACTAAGAAGTAATTATTTGTAAATATTGGCCATAATTTTATTGGTTCATCTGAATAAAAGTAATTTTTTAAGTTCACATGCAGTACGATTTTTCCCCCACCATTACTTATAGTGTCAGTTCACAGATAGAGAGAAGTCGATAAGATGTTTAAGTACAGATGAATACTGTATGTAACAATGTTTGAGACAATTTTAAAGTTTGATCAAGATGGCCCAAGCAATCAGAATTGCCAAGTGTTTTTAATCAGGACAAAGTGCAAAGGATGCAAATATTTCAACTAAAGAGAGAAACAAATAATTGGCATGCCCACATGGGGAGGCACTTGCAGCTATTTACTTACTTTCTTGTAAGAAGTAATGATGTTGTTTCCCAAACCCATATGTTAGTAAAATATACATATGGTTCAGACAACTCCAGTGTTTCTAAACTACAAGTGACGGGAGTCATCTACACCAGTGTTTCCCAACCACTGTGCCGTGGCACACTAGTGTGCCGTGAAAGATTGTCAGGTGTGCTGTGGAAAGTAATCAAATTTCACAAAATAAATAAATGCATGAAAAACAAATATTTCAGGGATACAAACTCCTCAACTTTCTGAGAAATTCGCCATATTTAAACCATAATCGGTCACTTTTGTGATTATGAACTAATTAGCTAATTAATGTGCAGAAGAGAGTGATATTTATATGCGTAAAGGGTCATCACATGACTCGCGTCAGAGCTACAGAATACATTGAAGTCTATGAAGTGACGTCACACCAAAGTGTTTTTCACACACACATTTATGCTTCATCAATGATGTCTTTGAGGGTACTAAGCAATAAGAAATATTTAAAAACTGTCCAAATTTGCGAAGAGTCATTGAATGGCTAATCATTTCTTTTAATTAAATATTACCTTGTCGTTTAGGGGTATCAGAGACCACAGTTATTGAACTAATATAAATTCACCAAGAAAACACTTAGACCTAAACATAAACGAGTCCTTTTATTACTTTCTGCTATCAAAGCAACTGCAAGCTTTTGTTTTCTCTTCCAAATACATGTTTTCAATGTTTATTGTGCACACCTCCCACTATTTTACATGGCAAACTGGTAAAATCGTCCTTCTGTGACGCTTTCTGCAACTCTTGTCATGTGGAGGGCGATGTGGCGCTTGATGCTGGGTTCTGCCTCCAGAACCAAATTAAAACTACCACGAGAAGTCATCTGTCCGAGGCAAAGACGCAAAATCTAATGACAATTGCCAACAGCAACAGTCTCCCTTGATGCGTCTCATTATGCACAGGCGAGTTTAAGTCGATGCGGACCAGGAGGAAGGTTTGAGTTGTCGATTGAGGTCCGTTCAGTTCATTTTTTACGTGTTTTGTTCAGATTTTAATCGTATTTGCTTTTTGTAATATTGCATTGTTCAAATGTCGTGTTTTATTGGCCTCCGATGTCACCGTGGGGAAAAAACATTCATCTGCTTCGTGAGGTGTCTCTGTTGTTCATCAGTTCTCTTCATAAATAAATAAATGTATAATCTGCTGTATGCTCATCCTGTAAGTTCATGATTAAAAATGAAAATATGAATGAAAATAAAAGATATTAATTGTCTTAATATCATTAAAATATGGCAATTAAAATGACGGGTAATAATAGATTAAGGCAGAATTTTTATGACCCTGTCCGTCAAAATGACGGACGATAAGAAAGTCTGACGCACGCTTTGTATGTGTTTTTTTTAATTGTTTTTTTGCATAGCCAAATTTCAAACATTACAATTAAACACGCTACTAATGCGGAGAGAAAACATGAACAAGTTCTTGTAAAGGAAAAATATCGACGATGGTTAGCCCATGTGGGATAGTGGTGTGCAGTAGAATTTTTTCATCGTAAAAAGTGGGACGTGGCTGAAAAAAGGTTGGTAAACACTGTCCCACTTTTACACTACACCCCACGACAGAGCTGCATTATGCAACATACAGTAACCTCCCCAAATTGTTAGAATGGTGCTTACCAGAGTTACTCTCTTGGATGGGGGCCTAGTCCACAGGTCTTAACAGGGGGTGATAATGGACCACAAGTAGCGATACAACAACAACACACCACAAACACGAAAAACAGCATCAGCTCAGCTGGATAGACACTCTACACCAGCTGGGATTTGGTCGTCTGCCAGTTTACCATGTCTCACACACACATTCAGTAACACTGTTTTGGGTCAGTGCCTAAATACCTAGTTTGCCAGGATGGTACTTGCGATATTTCGGCATTTGGGTGCGTGCCCAGATTAGAAGCATAGTGGCAAACTGTGATTGCTCCAGAGCTTGGGTCTCAGCCAGATGACATGACGAATTAGCACTTCAATGCAGAGGAGTTCCTCAGGTGTGTGCATTTGAGCTCTCAGACTCCTGATACAGTGTATCGCTTTCTCTTAGGTAGCCCTTTCTAAAGCTCACCAAAGCATCCAGAAATTAGTTATCTAAATATGCAGTTGTGTCCCATAAAACCTTATGCACGACTCCCCGCTGTAAACTGTCCAGCGTATGCTTGAAATAGTTTTTTGCATACCCTGCCAGCAAACCCTTTCTTAATTCATAGAGATATTCGCTCAGGGAGTGTTTAAAATATAATGGGGCATCATTACCACTGCAATGTATTACTGCCAGCTGAACATCCCTGTTGAAAAGACAAGCATGGTTGGCCACTCAGCATAAGAGTGTTTTGAATGCTGGTTTCCAGCATGGGATGCTGGTCGGCATGTTGCTACCTTAATTTTCCAGTACCCTGACATCAAGTTACTGACAAGCGGCATCGCCCATCAGACATATTTACATCAGTTCAGGTGTGTTTACCTTCTCCTGTGGTGCGATAGGGTGTTGTGTAAGAAACAGAATAGTGTAAGAAACCTGGGTCCATACAATGCAAGTGAATGGTGGCCAGACCTTTTGAAAGATCCAAAAAGCACATCAAGGCACCATAAAATCCAAAGTCTCTTTTTCATTGTACATCTTGCCATTGCAGTTTTTAGGTATGGCCATGATATCAAGCTTGATTATATTTGTCGTATGCACAGAGTGCTAGAGGAGATTACGCCAACTGGGAAAAAAAGAAGACTTAAAATAGTCCATTTGCTGTCCATTTCATCTCATTGCTGCCTTGGAAAAATGTATATCCAAAAGAAATATTTTTTCGAGATGTTTTATTTTCTCCAGTATATACGGTAGCTTGTTCAAAGACTAAACAAAAGTTTTCATTACGCAGTTGATAGTTATATCATGGTTACTCAAGTGACAGATGCATTTAAAATGCTTGACATGCTAATATGGAGTGATAAAACTGCATAGAATTAACTGTAATATAGAAGTTATGTCCAAATATGTTAATTACTACACTGCACACAGGCCTTAAGACACATGGAGCTACTATTCAGAGTATAAACCAACATGAAAATAAATATAATTCAGAAGTGAACTTTAGACTGCAGACTAAAATAAATCAAATGTGTTGAATAAATGTTCCTTCCCTTTATTAGACTGGTTGCTTCAAGCCTGATTAAATAAATAATCATGACATTTTTATTTTTCCTGTCTTTTTCATTTGCTCTCTCTCTCTCTCTCTGCAGAGAAGAGTGGTAGAGATAGCCATTAGAGGGCCAAGAAGCCATGCAAATTAACATCACTCACAGTGCAGCTGCCTCGGTGTATGTGAGAGTGGAAATGGAGGGTGCTTGGTGGAAGTGGTCTTATTTAATTGCAAGGGTCTTATTAAGACAGGGAGTAGATCTGACGTGCAGGTAAAGACACTTGCAGGCACACACACATCTAGATTACAGTGAGGCACTTACAGTATAATGGAAGTGAATGGGGCCAATCCGTAAATGCTAAAATGCACACTGTTTTAAAAGTATAGCCACAAGAAGATGTAAACAATAACAACAAAAAAGGAAAAGGGCCCGAGCCAAAAGTGTGGGCACCCTGCATGATGACACTTATGGGGCTTTTCCACTGCATGGTACAACTCGACTCAATTCGACTCTGCTCGCATTTTGGGGGTTTTCCAATGTGGATAGTACCTGATACCTGATACTTTTTTAGTACCACCTCAGTCGAGGTTCCAAGCGAGCTGAGCTGATACTAAATGTGACGTCAAAATCAAAACTGGATTTCCGACACGTGACACCAACCCGCTAGTTTTAAAGTTAGCAACAGCGATAAAAGTATAATTTGTTCACGCGACTTTCGAATTGCTACCAATGGACCTACCGACAATGTAGGGAAAAGGTACAAAAATCTTAAAAGTGACTACAGAACCATCAAGGAAAAGTTGAAGTGGTTCGACCAAATGGACGGTATCTAAACCGGCAAGCAATGGGAGGGAGAGTGCCCTAGACTGGTGTTGATCCACGATGGAGGATGGTACGTTTTGTTACGTTAACTCTAAACTCTGCTTGAAAGCTTCACTTTATTTAGTTGAGCAGCTACTGGAAGCTTCTAAAACAACCAGACCAATTTAACTGTTGCACTTGTGTAAAATCACCATGCAACAACTGCTTTGTGCACAATGAGCTACTAGCTAACAGCTAGCGGTCGTGTTATTGTTTTGGTCAATTTGTGTTGTGTTTAAGATGATGTCACGGCAGTAGAGGCGCCGCAACTATGACGATCAGCCTATAATCCCTACCACTTTGAGATGGCACTAAACTGCAGTGGAAATGCAAGCTCAGAAAAGAATAGTGAGTAGAGATGAGGCGAGTCGAACCGTAATGCGCAGTAGAAAAGTGCCATTAGTAACACACCCTGGCAAGTATCCCAGCTTGTCAAATCTTTTTGTAGCCAGCTAAATGTCTTTCAATTCTTGTTTGGGGGATTTTCGCCCATTCTTCCTTGCAAAAGGCTTCAAGTTCTGTGAGATTATTTTCTTGGGCCGTCTTTCATGCACTGCTCTATTCAGGTTTATCCACAGATTCTTGATGATGTTTAGGTCAGGGGACTGTGAGGGACTTGACCAAATTTCCGGGCTTGCACATCTTGAGGTAGTCCATTGTGGATTTTGAGGTGTGTTTAGGATCATTATCCTGTTGCAGGAGCAATCCTCTTTTCATCATCAGCTTTTTTACAGATGGTGTGATGTTTGCTTCCAGATTTTGCTGGTATTTAATTTAATCCATTCTTTCCTCTACCAGAGAAATGTTCCCCTGTGCCACTGGCATCAACACAAGCCCAAAGCATGATCGATCCACCCCAATACTTAAGAGTTGGAGAGGTGTTCTTTTCATGAAATTCTGCACCCTTTTATCTCCCAACATACCTTTGCTCATTGTGGCCAAAAAGTTATATTTTAATTTCATCAGTCCACAGGAATTCTAAAATGCATCAGGCTTGTTTAGATGTTAATTTTCAAACTTCTGATGCTGAAATTTGTGGTGAGGATGCATGACAGTTTTTCTTCTTATGACTCTTCCTTGAAGGTCATATTTGTGTAGGTGTCGCTGCACAGTAGAACAGTACACCACTACTCCAGAATCTGCTAAATCTTCATTAAGGTCTTTTGCAGTCAAACAGGGGTTTTGATTTGCCTTTCTAGCAATCCTACGAGGAGTCCTCTCTGAAAGTTTTCTTGGTCTTCCAGACCTCAACTTGACCTCCACCATTCCTGTTCTTAATTCCATTATGAACTGAGGAAACGGCTACCTGAAACTGCTTTGCTATCTTCTTATAGCCTTCTCCTGCTTTGTGGGCATCAGTTATTTAAATTTTCAGAGTGCTAAGCAGCTGCTTAGAGGAGCCCATGGCTGCTGATTGTTGGGACAAGCTTTGAGGAGTCAGAGTAGGTATAAACTTTGAAATTTGCATCATCTGGCCTTTTCAAATGATGATTGTGAACAAGCCATAGCCCTAAAAAGCTAACTAAGGTCTGAGAACTTGATAAAAGTGATCTGAGAGCTCAAATCTCTTGGGGTGCCCAAACTTTTGCATGGTGCTCCTTTCCTTTTTTTCACTCTAAAATTGCACAAAAACAAATATTGTTTAACTTTTTTGGAAAGAATGGTTCATCATTAACTTTATGCCTTTTGGAGATCTTCTACTCACTTAACTATTTACAACAACAGAACATTTACCAGGGGTGCCACTGTATTAAAGGCCTTTCCATATGTTGAATTGCAAGACAAACTAAATACATAAACTTGCAAATTACAAATGATTTGTTTTGAGTGCAGGATTTTTAAATGATGGTATGTATTGCTGACCATCTGTTTGACTAAATGAGGCTGGGCTGTGTTGTAATGCACAAATGTAATAAGGAAAAATGGGAAGAGTGATTCACCGAATGCACCCAGCATCTACAAAAACCTAAAATGAATGAAAGTGAATAGTTAATCAAAAATTACATTTCTGTCATAATTTACTCATTCCATACCTGTATGGCATTCTTACTTATGTGGAACGCAAAAAGAAAATAATAATGATAATAACATTGCTGTCTTTCCTCAACACAATACAATGATAGTGCCTCACTGTAGAGTTTTAAAAAAGCACCCGAAATTATCATAAAAGTAATCCATGCAAAGGCTTCAGAAGGCATACACTTGGTTTTGGTGAGAGACAGCCCAAAATTTTATTTTTTTCTTCTGTGAAAATCTTGACATTTGTGGCACGCTCATGAGTTATCCATACGTCCATGTTAATTAAAAGATCAACCATGATATTCATTACTTTTTTCCTTTTGTGTTATGGATATTATAGAAAATGATATGGGTTTGAAACAACATAAGGGCGAATTGAAGAACGCTGACGAAGGGTAATTCTTTCAGGCGAGATCTCGTGTAAACAATGGAGAATATATCAATATTTCTCAGATTTATCACTTTTATGGACGAAAAGTGCTATTGGATGTTTTTCAATGAACGCTTGTCATGGACGATTGACCCAAGTGTGTTGAACTGGATTCATCTGGCGATCGCGTTTTCATAATAAAGGTATGAAGTCACGTTTTGATATGGCATGTTTTCATTTGTACTCCCGGCACAAATAACTAAATTGCTGTTTCTGGAGCATTGCTATCGTGAAACAGAGATCAGATATCAATGTTGAACCCTTAAACCTTTGAAAAGTTGTATCATTTGTTAACATGAATTACATTTATAGATGGTAAATGATGTATTAAATGTAAGCAGAGTGACATCACCACCACGTGCGGGAGGATTACTTATCAAGAGGTTAATCGTCAGACAAAATCTGAAAATTAGATTCGCCTCTAGTGTGACATTCCTTCTCTGATGACGTCAGTTTGATGGCTTGGGCAGAACATTCTATAGCCACTCCCCTCCAACCGGCAGTCTGCTTTGAGTTTTGACAGTGGCTAAAAAAGACGCATAACAAACAGAGATGGCGAGGAGGTGCGTTTTAGGTTGTGGCTCTCCCGAATCCCTTTACCAATCCCCTGGGTTCGGGCCCGATGGCTTGATTTTTTGCATTTTGAAGAAGGAGGGATATCAGAGAGGTCGTGTTGGATGCATTTCATCCACGAATGCTTCAAAAATTGGACAGAACATGAAATGGGGTTTGTGAAATATCTGTCCTTAACAGATATGGCAGGCTGTCAGTGTCCACCGTTGGAAACTCATGAAGTTTGACGGTAAGTGAAACCAGCTAGCAAACTCGTCAGAAACGTTTGTCATCGCTAGCTGCGTTATCTGCCAGCATAATATTTAGATATGGTTTTAGGCTACTGTTCTACGCAATGCACCCCATTTAAAACCTTGCCAAAATGAGGGGCCTGGGTATCTCAGCGAGTATTGATGCTGACTACCACCCCTGGAGTCACGAGTTTGATTCCAAGTTGTGCTGAGTGACTCCAGCCAGGTCTCCTAAGCAACCAAATTGGCCCGGTTGCTAGGGAGGGTAGAGTCACATGGGGCAACCTCCTCATGGTCACAATTAGGGGTTCTCGCTCTCAACGTTTTGCGTGGTAAGTTATACGTGTCACACACAATGAGTCACGTGATAAGATGCGTGGACTGACGGTCTCAGAAGCGGAGGCAACTGGGTCTTGTCCTCCGCCACCCGGATTGAGGTGAATAACCGCGCCACCACGAGGACCTACTAAGTAGTGGGAATTGGGTATTCCAGATTGGGAGAAAAGGGGAAATAAATAAATAACTACTAAGTTATTAAAAAGTGTTTTTCCTCCGCATGTGATCATGTCTTATTTCGCTAGGTCACCAAGTGACCCAGACCTGCCACTGGTAGAAAAGGGGATTAAAAAAAAACTTGCTCATGAGCCTTTACCTCCAGGTCACCGTTAGTACCCTCAGCAGGTAATGGCTCAAATTTATAAGGCCTGATTACCGCAGTAAAATGATCCTCTGTGTGCTCCTGCTCCTCGTCCTCCTCCGCCTGCTGCAAACGTTCTTCTTCCCCATTGAAAGCGATTACTGCCGGTGTGTCAGACGACGAGTAGTCCTCCACAACTGATTGTAAACTTGCATTCAGACCTACCTCCATTTCTGTGTGGAACGCCTACTTTTCTAGATCCAATCAATTCCCAGTGGATAAAATCAAGCCCCGCCCTCTATTTTTTTCCTCATTCAATATTCTGTTTAACTCGGAAATACGTCACGGTACAAAAGTAAAGTCAGTCACAACTTCCGTAACATTCAGACTTTAACACTGCACAGAGGCGGCATAAGTACAGTTACACCGAAATAATGTTATGAAATGACATTTTTAAAGGTGAAAACATAAAATGGTGAATTCAAATGTGACATTTAGATTTATGACCTATGTACTGTGTCATGACAGGAGCTAAGTTTAAAGCTGCACTGATGCTGCATTTTATGTACACAGAACCAGCATCAGAGCTGCCTTTGATGCAAAGGGCTGAGATGGGTTAGAGCTTGCAACATTTTAGGGTGGCTTTTCAGTGGCATCGTGCTTTACACAGAATTTGGTAAAGATCCTTTTCAGAGCAGCCATAATGTAGCTGTGTAATGATAATTGTTCAAATCAATATAACAGATAATATTTAAATGCACTTTAATACCTTGTTTGATGATGGATTATCAAGGAACATGGAACATCTTACAGTGCACACTGCAATAATTTTTAAACTACATTACTCACATGAGTGGCCCTTGAGCACGGTCTTTCATCCTGATTTCTCTCTCTCTCTCTCTCTCTCTCACACACACACACACACATACGCCATCTCACTCTCTCACACATCTCTTTTTGCCTACTTTGGTAACACTTCACAATAAGGTTCCATTCGTTAACATTAGTAAACAACATTAGTTAAACATGAACTAACAAAGAACAATACAGTCAATGTTAATTAAAACATATACTAATACATTTTTTAAATCAAAAGTTGTATTAGTTAACATTAGTTAAAGGGGTCATGACATGAGAAACCAAATTTGCCTTGATCTTTTGGTATATAAGAGGTCTTTGTATCATTAAAACGTCCTGCAAGTTTAATATTTTAAGACGTCCTCCCCATTCTAAACGAATCATTTATTTAATCAAGCTCAAAATACAGCTCGTTCTGGATTCATGGTTAGAAGTGACGTGACGGTTAGAAGTGACGTAACAGCGTTTGCATATGACCGCCTTCAGCACAAGATAACTACGCTTTAAGCGCAAGACAACTCACGCTCATTTTGTATCGCCGTCGCCTCACAAGTGTTCAGTCGATGGACAGCGAGCTCTGACAGAGATTACTTGTGCACAGGAAAATTACGATGCCACACAGATGTGCTGTTCCTGGCTGTGGTCAAACAAAACCTCTGAATAAGCTGCCGAAAGATCCAGACGTCAGGGAAAAATGGATGCAGTTTATTTTTTGCGGACGACCCAGTCACGGCAGTGTTAACTTAAGCGTTTGTTCTGTACATTTTAAGGATGACTGTTTTGAGAACAAATCTCAATATGATGCTGGCTTTGCCAGAAAACTGTTGCTCAAAGATAAGTCCGTGCCGACTATTCTGGGAACAACGACGACGCAAACTGTAAGTAATCTATTTTAAACTTTAAACTACTTTTTAAAGCGCAATTTCATTCATTATGAATAATCACAGTGTTTTTACTTAGTTTACTTGCATATTGTTCTGGCTGGGGGCGTCAATAATTGATACATAGGCACTGACGTTAGCCAATCATAACAGTGGGCGTTAACACTGAAGTCTTAAATGGAAAACGCCCCCAAAACAGACTGTTTGAATCAGAGGATGAGAAACAGGGTGGGAAAAGGTCATAAATCACTAGATTTTAAAAGTTTTTCTTAAAAAAATATATATTAATACTATAATTGCACCTAAGGGAACATAATAATACAATAAAAAAAACCATGTCATGACCCCTTTAATGCACTATGACCTAACATTGAACAATTGTATTTTTATTAACTAACATTAAGAAATGTTGTAAAATAAATACACTGTTTGTTCATGATACCTAATGCATTTACTATTGCTAACGAATGGAACTTTATTGTAAAGTGTTACCACTACTTCTCCATTCTTTTATCTGAAACGCATGTCAGCGTGAAACTTCTTTGAAAGGATGTGCGTTTGTATGCAAATGGTAAAAAAAGGTAAAAACAAATGTTGATCTAATCAAACAACTCTGGTGAATTGAACAATTTTCTACTCTTTTCCACTGCCTGTGATACTGACACTTATGACGAGCAGGAAAATAGAAAGGGGAAAAAAGGATGAGAGAAGTAAGCTGATCGGCAAAAGACCCTCTCATCCAGCTGTCTGACCCCCCTCCTCGCTCGCTCTCTCCGTCTCTCCCAGAGGGTTTGTCCTTCTGGTCTCGTCCATGATGAATGAACCTGTCGAAAGAAACTCATCCTAGACCCAATTAGAGACAGAGAGAGAGAGGGTTGGGGGAAAGTGAGCAAGTGTAAGAAAGAGTGACAGGTAGAAAGAGAATAGGAGAGAGAGAATCCAAAAATTGGAAAGACCTGTATTATTTTTGTCTAGCAAAGTTTCTATAATATTTCACCCTGGACTGATGTTCTAAACTCATTTGCACACATACACAAAAAGACATGTTCCATACAAAAAACATACTAAGTTAACCACATTTTCTCACAAAATATATATCTGTACTAATGTTGTGGCTACTGTTATTGTGGTAAAAACTGTATTACAATTGTGCACACATATGTGTGTGTGTGTGTGTGTGTGTGTGTGTGTGTGTGTGTGTGATGTTTTGTTTTCTATTTTATCTTTATTTTTTATGAATTGATTAAAATTAAAAATTAACCAACATTAATTAATGATGTATTAAAATATTGTTTATTGTTAGTGAATCATACCTAATGCATTAAGTCATGTTAACAAATAAAACCTTGTTGTAAAGAGTTCCCTTTTTATTTATCACAGTTTCAACTTTTTCACTTTAATAAAGAGCACCTATTATGGTTTTTAAACGTGCCTAATTTTGTTTCTCATACAATAAAGGTCTCATACAATAAATGTACATGCATCCAAGGTTAAAAATAATAAAATAAAAAAAAAACACTTTAATTTGATCAATTTAAATTGCAGCATTATCTTTTTTCCCCCGGTGTCAAAAACGACTCGTTCAATGATCCGTTCTAAAGCATTCATTCTAAACTCCTCCTTTCAGAGAGCCTACTCTGCTCTGATTGGACAGATGTTCCAGTCTGTTTTGATTGGTCAACCGCTTAGTGTAGTGTTTGAGGGCGGGTCAAAGCTGTTCGCGATTAGCCAATGAGGACCAGAGGCGGGTTTTTTGTCACCAAATTACACCGGTTAGTACAGGAAGTCTGGAATTATTAATGACTCGTTTCAGGTGTTCAGAATCGGTTCTTTCTTTTGGGAGTCTCCATTTGTCGTGCACACTGATTTTTGAAATTTTGCAAACTTTTTAGAATGTTTACATTCACAAACAGTTATATTACACACTACACGAAAGGTAATATTTGAAAAACATTAATAGATGCTATTTAAGTGCAACCGCACGCGCGCACACGCACGCGCACATTTACTTATCTAAATCGGAACATACCACAGACTTTTTCTAACTATTTTATTATAAAGTAACATAAAAAAAAAAACACATTTTAAAATTATCGGAATGAAAAACAAACAAACATTATTTGCTTAATCGGTTGAAAACTATGAAAAATTCATAAAAATGCTAGCTATACTGACTACATTGTAGCATTAAAAACATGTAATATATTTCACAATATATATAATAGATGTTTTTCATTATTTGCAATCATTTTTATCTTTGAAGAGTGTTGTCAGATTTAGTTCACTTCTAGAGACAACTTTCCCCAAAGTATAGCTAAGTAAACACATACACACAAACACACAAAACACTTGGTGGTGCAGCTATCATTATGAGGAATCTCCATAGACATAATTCTTTTTTTACTGTACAAATTATAGATTTTATCCCCCAACCCTAACCCTCACAAAAAACTTTCTGCATTTTTAAATTTTCAATAAAACATTGTTTAGTAAGTTTTTAAGCGATTTGAATTATGGGGACACTATAAATGTCCTTATAAACCACATTTATAGCATAATACCTTGTAATTACCAGTTTGTAACCTAAAGAAAAGTCCTCGTAAACCACTTAAACCTGCCCACACACACACATGTTGGTCTACCTATCATTATGAGGACTTTCCATAGACATAATGATTTTTATACTGTACGAACTATAGATTATATCCCCTAAACCTAACCCTCACAGAAAACTTTCTGCATTTTTATATTTTCAATAAAACATAGTTTAATATGTTTTTTAAGCTATTTAAATTATGGGGACTCTAGAAATGTCCTCATAAATCACATTTATAGCATAATAACCTAGAGTAATTACCAGTTTGTAACCTAAAAATAATTGTCCTCGTAAACCACATAAACCTGCTCACACACACACACACACACTTTTCTCACCTTGTCAGAAACATTACAGCTAAAACTGACAAGGTTAAAGTCCTAAGACCTCTTTCAGGGTCATGTAAACATGTGTGTGTATCTTTGAGCTACAGAACACTAATACTCACGCACACACACACACACACACAGCCTGCACTTGTAAGCAGGAAACAAACACACCAAAACAACAAAAGGCCAGAGGAAATTGAGAAGCATCAAGGAAACCTCCTCTATTCACTGCTGTACAAAATATTCCCTGTGGCTATTTCAAGAGTGTGTCTGAGTGTGTGTGTGTGTGTGTGTGTGTGTGTGCTTGTGTTCTTTTCTATCACATCCAAAGTGATTCCCCACTTTTATGTTGAATGATGCCAGAACCTTACCTTTCACAATTACCAGAACTGAGCAGACACTGAGCAAATACACCAAGTTAGAGTGAGATAAAGACCTGGATACTTTACAAGAGAGACAGATGGAGAGAGAAAAGTGAAGATTAGGGATAAGGCCAAACAGATAATGAAAGAGGAAAAAATGACAGAGATACTGAAAGAGAACAGGGAGGGAAAGTAAGACGGAGGGTCATTCAACAGATATAGAGCAATATATAGGGGGTGAAAAGAGAGAGAAAGAGGGCAGGGAAAACAGACTCAAGAGAGATGGATGAGAGGAATGTGGTAGGTAAAATTAAAAGATAGACAGTGAAGGGGTTTGGGGCGAGTTACAGATCAGGAGAAGAAGTGATCATACACAGAGGAAAATGGATAGAAGAGAGGTTGAGAAGGAGAGTTGGAGGTCTGGAAGAAAGAGAGGATGACAGCACAATTAGGGGTTTTAATTCTCTGCTTGACTGAGTAAGTCCAGTCTACATGATAATGAGCAGTTTCAATGTAATAAATCTTTATGATCCACTGAAACACACCACATTTACAGTACATTGATCATAGTCAAATACTGCAAATCCTGTGCATCTTTAGAAGAAGGAAAAATCCTGGAAACTTTCATGGGCTTTCATAGATTTATTAACACATTTTCAGAATGAGATTTTACCTTGAAGTCCACTTTTACATTTTAGTGTCAGTTTCCACCCTCTTTTTGACCCTTAGAGGTAAAAAAAAGGATTTTCTTTTTTTGTAAACACCCTCTTCAGTGTGAAATAAGTAACAGAGCTTTGCTGTGAACACTAACAGGCTGCGGGTTTGCTGTTTGGTCCAATATAGTTTAATTTGTGCTGCCAAAGACTTCAATAACAGCCTCTCTGCAAAGCCTGCATTACAGTGTGAAAGGTCCACAAAACAATTTGCCCTGAAATGTGCAGCACATTCTGTGGTGGTTAAAGGGAAATGATCAGGGAACTTTACTAAAAATAAATATCAGGGGCCGTATGCATAAAGCCTAAGAATTACGTCATTTTACTCTTATTCCTAGACTTAAGAGTAAGTGTGATTCATAAAGGTTCAGAATTGTTAAGACATGCTCTCAGCTCCTACATTGTTTAAGAATGGTGGTGGTGGCGTAACTGTTATCCAGGTTGCTCCGGGGGGATTGTCCCTGTAATAAGTGCAATGTAAGTCGCTTTGAATAAAAAAAAAATTCTAAGAGTGTTGGAGAGGTGAGAGTTTGTATTTACATAACCTTAAAATGCTTTGGCAATACCAAACTCCAATTGTCATTGCAATAAAGCTGAATTGAATTGAGAGGTCTTCTATCCTAGTTAAGAGTAGCACGATGATGAATGTGTTGGACTTATGAAAGTGGAATTTGAGCAAATGTGTTTCGTAGTTAAGCGGAATGAAATCCATCAATATATATATTTTTAATTGCGGCACATTTTTTCATTTAATGAATACGTTGAAACTCATTGTTGTGAATTAAGCATTTGAAAAATTTGATAGGCTAAATATGCAAGCTTTCAGAGGGCTGAAACAACTAATCAATAAAACCTAAATAACATTAAAATGATAAAAACCAATGATGAAAATAATCGTTAATGAATTGAATTATGATTAGCTGAATATCTTCATTCTAGCGGGACAAAACTCCATCTGTGACCAGGGACGGATTACCGACCGACCTTGACTACCAGGGGGCCCTTGACTGCCCGGGGGTGCCCTGGGCTTTAAGGCTGCACAATCCAGTTTGGTGAACCATTTTGGGCATGAACAACCCCCCCACCCCAGGTTAACATCTTTTGGTTGGAGGGGGGGGGGGGCCCTTGGAGATAATTGGCCCCAGGGCCTTGCAAGTCATAATCCATCCCTGTCTATGACGCCACTTTACAGTATGGAAAATGTGTTTTGATGGGAAAAAAGACACTTGAAAAATGGTACAGAGCCGCATCTGAAAAGAGCCCAACCTGAACACTGTAGAAAACATTTAATAAGCTCATCGTTTTGTGAGGGAGATGTTTGAGAGATGTTTAACCCCAGCTCATAACTTAACATTATACTGATGATTTATTCTTATTTGTAAGTATTATAAAATTCAAAGTCATGACATTTTCCATTTCCATTTTACAAAACAGCAAGCGAGTCATTATTACTTCAAATAGGCCAAAAATAAACAAATACATATAAATAAAAATAGGCTTAGAGTGAATTGCGGAGAACCACAATAAAACGTTGATATGTTGAACGTCAAATTTATCAATTAATTGAACCGTGTTTAACTGAATTTATTTACTTGACAAGCAAACTGGCATAAGATTTTAAGTCTTGTCTTGAAAGACAAATCATGTTATATGTGCAGTGTTATATTTCTTCCATTTTGATTGTTTGTATCCTTCAGTTTGCACATTGTTTGAGGACAACATTCGGCAAGATGTGGAACAATGTTTTACAATACAGGAAAGTTCAAGTGGGAAACTCGGAATTCTAGATGACACCCGAGTTGCCGAGATGGGAGGAGCTCTAAATTTCAACATGGCGGAGGAGAGTACGGTTTCTGAAGCGAATAACCGGCTTTGTTAATTTTTCTAAATATAGCTAACTGTTAGCGCTTGCCGTTTTGGTCATATTCATTTATGTATATCAGCAACCATTCTATGTATGTTGTTGATTTTAACAACATTAAGATAGCTTGTATTTGACCAAAATTCCATTATCATCATCAAGCTGAGTAATATGTGTTATGGCATCAAAATAAACTCAAGAAATATGTATGAATGAACCTGGCCTCGTCCATGTTTCCTGTTCTTTCAGACAATAAAGCACTTGAACATAACGTACTCATTATTACCACTTCGAGACGATAGCACATGAAGGCGGCATTAGTCTTTACTAAAAGTTGAAAGACTATAATTAGGAGCATTTCTGAGAAGTTTTATGCATACGGCCCCAGCTGCTTGTTTCACTACTTCCTTCTTATTACTCAATGTGACTGGGCAAGTTAAGATTGTGAACACCAGGGCTGGACTGGTAAGCTGGTATACCAGGCATTTTCCTGGTGGGTCGATGCACTTTGGGGCCAAACAGGAGCGGTCTGGCCATTGGGAGAACCACGCGGGCCGGTGGGTGGGCCGCGAAACGGGCTGAATGGGCCGCGATAAGTTAAAATGAGCTGCCACGTTATGCAGAACGGACCACAAATAGCCACCGCGATATGCAGAAAAGGACAGCGAACAGGGAAAAGGGAAATTACCCCCCCCAACAACTTTTGGGCCAGTTGCTATGTAAAATCCTGGGCCGATATCTCTTCCCAGTCCAGCCCTAGTGAACACCAAAGTACTTGAAATCAGAAGATTAACATCAGAAGCTTGTGGAAGTTCGGAATGAGTCGATTTTGAAGATTACTTTAAAGAAATGCTCATGAAAGTTTGATATTTTATTGTAGTACATTGAACTCTTATTTCAAAAGGTCAAGGAAAATTGTTATTTTTCATGATATGACCCCCTGTAAATCTACCACATGTACAGTAGTTTTCTTTAGCAACACCTAAGGCTTTAAACTATAACTTATTAAGCATAGAAATGAGTTAACATTAACCTATAGCCTTTGCCTGTTTACCTTTGCCTAACTCATGTTAAACTTAGTCCTAGAAAATGGTTTGATTTCCCTTGGACAAAAACACAATTAAGATGCCTGACAATCTCTCTGTGTGTTTACCTTTAGCAAACCTTAAACCGGAAAGACTAACAGCTGTTTCTAAATTACGTAGTCATCATCTTCCACCACTGTCATATTTGCCAATAGTTTCCTCAAGCTGAAAAGACATTTCGGCACGTGAATCAAACTCTTCATTTGTTCTTCAACCACTGGAACCATTCGCCCGTTATCAAAACAACACAGTGAATAATTTTTTCCAATCGGAGGCATCACACTCCACCATCTACTGTGCATCCCCATTAGCTCTGGGTCTTTGTGTGTGATGGAAACCCACATCGCTGGAGTCCCCTAATGAACAGGCACCCTTGCTGCAAGCAGCGTCAAAGGATAGCAAAATTCGTTAAACCGAAAGAGGTAATTGGATTGTGAGCTGTCACAACACAGGCGGCTTCTGAACTGTCAGTTTTGTAATGAAGAGAAACACCACTGCCTTCTTTGACCCAAAAAACACACAAAGGCAAGCAGAGGATGGGGTAAACACATGTTCAGCTCATTATATTTAGCTCCTCATTGGCATTTAAGCGAGTGCAATGCTGGAAAAGACCTGGGATCACATATACCAAGCCCTTCAGGGAACAGATCTGGGGCCGCATGCATAAAACATCTCAGAAGCTTGGAGATAAGTGTCAAAAATTTCTTAGCAAAGAGTAGGACTTGTGTAAGAGTAGGAGCTTTTTATAAAGATGCTAAAAACAGCTTCCAGCAAAGTCTAAGACTGGGCCCGTATTCACAAAGATTTATATCTTACTACTAGGAGTTCTACAAAGAGTATGAGTTTTTGCTTGAAACCTATTCACAAAACTGCTAAGAGCAAGTTTTACTAAGGCAATCTTAATGTAAGAGTAAGGCAGAGTTGACCTCGATGCTATGGATGATGTCACATTTTATGAGCGCACTTTTATAGACAGACCGACCGATCGTGTTTGTTTTTCTGTTTCAAAAGTGGCTTTTTCTTTGCAATTCTTCCCATAAGGCTGAACCCCCGAGTCTTCTCTTTACTGCTGAACATGAAACTGGTGTTGAGCGGGTAGAATTCAATGAAGCCGTCAGCTGAGGACATGTGAGGCGTCTATTTCTCAAACTAGAGACTCTGATGTACTTATCCTATTGTTTAGTTGTACATCTGGCCTTCCACATCTCTTTCTGTCCTTGTTAGAGACAGTTGTCCTTTGAAGACTGTAGTTACACCTTTGTGTGAAATCTTAAATTTTTTGGCAATTTCAAGCATTGTATAGCCTTCATCAAAACAATGATTGACTGACGAGTTTCTACAGAAAGATGTTTCTTTTTTGCCATTTTTGACCTTATATTGACCTTAAGACAAGTCTATTGCATACTGTGGCAACTCAAAAACAAACACAATGTTAAACTTCATTTAATGAACCAAATATCTTTCAACTGTGTTTAATAAAATGGCAAGTGATTTTCTAGTACCAAATTTGCAATTTGGCATGGTTACTCAAGGATAATGTGTTGGAGTGATGCTGCTGTCTAGATTTGATCAAAAATGATTTTTTTACAAATAGTGATGGTGCTGTGTTTTACATCAGTAATGTCCCGACTATAATTTATGATCAGTTGAATGCCACTTTGGTAAATTAAAGGACCAATATCCTTCCAAAACAGCAAAATCTGCACATTATTCCAAACTTTTGGCACTAGTGAATTTATTTATTTTTGGCCTATTTGAAGTAATAATGACTCGCTTGCTGTTTTGTAAAATGGAAATGGAAAATGTCATGACTTTGAATTTTATAATACTTACAAATAAGAATAAATCATCAGTATAATGTTCAGTTATGAGCTGGGGTTAAACATCTCTCAAACATCTCCCTCAATACGATGAGCTTATTAAATGTTTTCTACAGTGTTCAGGTTGGGATCTTTTCAGATCTCTGTGCCATTTTTCAAGTGTCTTTTTCCCATCAAAACACATTTTCCATACTGTAAAGTGGCATCACAGATGGAGTTTTTTCCCGCTAGTGTGAAGATATTCAACTTTTTTCGATTTTACCTCAATTTTACCTCAACTAATTTTATCGATTAGTTGTTTCAGCCCTCTGAAAGCTTGCATATTTAGCCTATCAAATTTTTCAAATGCTTAATTCACGTGTTTCAACGTATTCATTAAATGAAAAAATGTGCTGCAATTAAAAATATATATTGATGGATTTCATTCCGCTTAACTACGAAACACATTTGCCCAAATTCTTGTAACTTTCTTAAGTCCAACACATTCATCATTTGTTGTAGCGTGTGTTGAACACATCATCGTGCTACTCTTAACTCCAAATGTAAAAAAAAAAAAAAATGTTTATGCATTTGGCAGACGATTTTATCCAAAGCGACTTAAAGTGCACTTATTACAGGGACAATCCCCCCGGAGCAACCTGGATAACAGTTACGCCACCACCACCATTCTTAAACAATGTAGGAGCTGAGAGCATGTCTTAATTATGAACCTTTATGAATCACACTTACTCTTAAGTCTAGGAATAAGAGCAAAATGATGTAATTCTTCGAATTTTGACACACTTAAGACAAAATTGTTTTCTTTATGCAGCTTTATATATACGGCCCCGATTTGGTTAGAGTAAAAAGAGTACAACATTTTATAAAATTGGGCCTCCCATATCTAAATTAATCATTGGCTTGACTGGACTTCACATTGTTGTTTAGCGGCTAAAGTAATTTAAATACATTTTGATTGTGAAAGGAATAGTCCGTTCTTAGACTATGTCCACATTGATGTATAAATCTGAAAATCCTTCCTTCTACACTGAGACGGTGTTTTTAATCCTGCGAAAACTGAGCTTTTCGAAAATGTTCTCCAAAGTGGATACATTTGAAAATGGCATATTTGCGTCGTAGAGTGCACTGGGTAAATGGATTTTGATACCTTGACGTATTAGTTGTCATGTGATCCATTCAACCCAAAGATATCAAGATGGCATCCCATGTTGTAACAGGGTTGTTGTGCCTGCTATCAACTTTAAGAGCGTTGTTAAGGGGTGTTTCTAGGCATAGGTGAACTAGGCGGTCGGACATGGCACTACCGGGGCGGTGGGACATAACAGCCATCATGTCGCTTCAGCAGAATTGGATTAAAATGGTGGCTCAGTGGTTGAGGCTCAGGGTTACTGACCAGAAGGTCGGGGGTTCAAGCCCCAGCACCACCAAGATGCCACTGTTGGGCCCTTGAGCAAGGCCCTTAACTCCAGGTTGCTCCGGGGGGATTGTCCCTGTAATAAGTGCACTGTAAGTCGCTTTGGATAAAAGCGTCTGCCAAATGCATAAATGTAAATGTAAAATGCACCAGCTTTTTGGACCACTTTTATTATAATTTGATGGTGCTTTTTTGTTTTGACAGATCCAGTCCTCATTTTTGTTCCACAGAATAAAGTTAATTGGGTTTGGAACGACATAAGGGTGAATAAAAAATAAAAATTACATGTTTGTGTGAAATATTAAGAATAGTAAGAATCCAGTTTCAGTCCACCATTTTAGTTTTGCTCCATCCACTACATTTAGGACAACGGGTTTGTGCAATAATGAATAAATAACAGTCTATAGTGCCTGAAGAGTTAATATAAGATGGAAATGCATTAGAATTATGAAATGAACAGAGAATTGGCACAAATAACCTGTGGGGTCCCTGTTCAAAATAAACCAGCCTAAGGCGGTATACTGGCCTTAACTGGACACACAGCTGGTTTTCACTGCCAGGCTGTTCTGATGTGATGGTTTTAAAGAGGTTTTGGGCACTTTTCAGTTCATGCAGTGAGGCCAACTAAAGCAGCCAAGTCCGACAAACCCACCGATTTAAGCTGGTTATGCAATCTAAAGGCATTTGAGTACTGATGTGCAAGTAATACAACAAAAAAATTGCATTTGGAATGTAAAAAAAAAAAAAAAACAACTATAATTTAACATGTACAACTGCATGTACAGGCTTACCAATGTAACGTAAATAGCGAGGCCATACATGGGAGCAGAAAAAGCATAAGTAAGAAATGAGATTGAGGATGAGACTGTGTGGAGAAACAGAAATATGAGAGAAAGAGATACTTTAACATGTGAATATGTGGCACCCAATATTACCACCATACCACCACTATTAACCACCCCCTACCCCCAACATTGCGCGAGCATGCACGCACACACACACAGGCACACACACACACACACCGATGTTAACTATGTAAGCACTCATATCTGTCACACTAATAGCCATTGTTATGCTGATATGCACAGTAGGATTGACACACAAGTTGATCCCACTTCAATCATAATGAAACAGTTAAAGCAAGATAATACATAATCATACAAGCATGTGACACATTAACTTTACAGACCTACACATACCATACGATTGAGAGAGGGGTTAAAATAGATGAATTCCAGCTGTTAAACCTTGCCTTTTTATCTCAAGGTCTATGTTGTCTTTTTTGCTTAGTATTTATGCTGTTTCTGGAATGCAAAGGTGATATTGGGTATAAGTCAAGGAAAGAGTTACACAACTCAAAAAAGTGAATTTTATGTCTTTCCAGTTCACACTAGAAACCGGTTATGGACAGAGTGTGTTATAGATATTAAAGAGATTTATTTTTCCAGCATTCATTTTGAAATATTACAAAATTAAACATCAACAAAATGACACTCCTCATAAAAATGCTAAAAACAAATAAAACGTGACATAAGATACAGAAACACAAAAACAAATAAAAGAGAAAATAAGAGACATTTGGTGCTATAGTGCTAGATAAATAGTGATTAATGTTGAACTAGAAGGGAGAAGTTACCATTCCATAATGAGAAATTAGTATAAAGTGACAAAAAAATATTTGCATTTCTGTTAAGAGCAGAATGTGACAAACAACACTGTGCGGTATAAGTGGTACCTGAGGCAAAATGATGCACCATACGAATAGTGAAATGTGGAACTTGAATGGACATCAAACGGACCTCATCAACGTGTTTAACTTATGGTGAACCAGTGATGCAATTTCACCCTTGCAGAGGACACAGTGACATCAGATGCTGGATGTGGAAAGGATGTTCTCGACCAGATGCTTGTACACCCAGGCATCACCTTTGAGCCGTTGCCGACGAATCCCAACCACCTCTGACTTCTGTAGGATACACACCTCCAGCTCAAACTGCATGGTTACCTTCCCAAAGTCTGACTTTTTGTGGCACTTCAGAGTATAGCTTACGGAAAAAGAGAATGTTACAATAGCACAAAAATAACTTCTTGTTCTTGGGAAGATGTATAGTGGTTTCAAACAATCGCTGTTTCGAAAATGTTAGAAATAACTTCAATTACCCCTTCTGAACGAAGTCCACATTCTTCTCCAGTAAGATGCTGAGAATCTCATTGAGCACTTGGTCTGCATTAGTCTGACTGGTGAGCGTCACGTTGTATTGAGCCTGACAAACATTCATCATTTACAGTTAGGTAATCAGGTGTAGCCAGAGAGGAAGTGTTAATAAAGAGTAAAGAAAATGTCACTGACGATGTATATTATGGAAAGACTTCCTGAAATTAACACACAAGGTGTACCTTTAGCTCTACTGGTAGAGCATAGAGTTGCTTTCAACAATGAAATTATGGGTTTAATTCCCAGGGAACACTTTTATTTATTTTATTTTTTGCACAGTAAGTCATTTTGGATAAAGCATCTGGCAAATGTATAAATGTAAAATGCACTGCACCACGGTATTGAAATTATGTCCTACAATATTCATGCCGTACAGGTTTGGAGCGACATGAGGTTAAATTAACTTTTAAAAGGATTGTTTCAGGTTTAATAAGTTAAGCTCTATAGACAGTATTTGTGGCATTATGTCGATTATCCCAGAAAATAACATTTTTCAAATGCATTGCGTGGTCTGACATTGGACTGAATATAACTTGAGACTTGACAAGGTCAGTTGACAAGGTCCTGCAAACAAGTACAGTGAAACGTTTAATGGAATATTCCTGGTTCAATACAAGGTAAGCTCAATCGACAGCATTTGTTGTCATAATGTTGATTGCCACAAAAGTTTATTTTGACTTGCCTCTACTTTTCAAAAAAAAAAAGAAAAAAAGAAAAGAAAATGGGGCCAATTTTTTACGCTTAAACAGTTACTGTTTCAAAAGTATTGCCACAAGGCAATGTGTGTTAATATGACTTCAGTGTGATAAAATCACTCACTAACCTTTTCTGTGTAAAGTCATAGCCAATTTTACAACTTCATTGCCATGACTACGTAATGTCAACAAACCCCAAAATGACTGTAAAAATGACAAATTAAACAACTTTACAGTTCAAATACATGATTTTTAACAGAAAAATTAATGCAAGTGCTTTTATAAAATTATAAGCTTGACATTTCTGCTTTAAAAACCCTCAAAATATTGGCCCCATTCACTTTCACTGTAAGTGCCTCAATGTAACCTCGATTTTTGCTTTTTTTAAAAGAAAAGGAGGGACGAGTCGAGTGTGAATTTTAAATCTTATTGACTGGCCCCATTTATTTCCATTGTAAGTGCCTTTACTGCAACGGCAATGTTTGCTTAAAAAAAAATACAAAATCTAAAAATAATATATATATATTAGGGCTGTCGATTTAACGCGTTAATTCAGTGCGATTAATTTGACAAAAAATAACGTGTTAAAAAAAATTTACGTAATTAATCGCATGCCCACAGACCATAATAAGGAAGATTCCTGAGAAATGAAAGCTTGTAGTACCACCTGTTTACTCCAGAGGGCAGTAAGTGAAATTTCAGCTGTATGAGCAACGCGCAGTTTATACAGTGAAGAAAACAGTTCAGTAGGCAGAACAACACAAACATGCGTTAAGTTCTTGCGTTCAAAAAACTCGAAGGAGTGCAAATGCGATCTAAGGGATCTCAAGATGTGTTTAAAGATTGAATAAACTATATTTAACTTGAAACAGTGTCCTAAACATTTTATGTTTATGACGCAACACACCCGAGACGTCTGACGTAGGTGTAAATTGACGGACCCTTAAACAAGCCCTCATAATAAATCTCCAACTGATTGACAAATTCACTTGTGTAATGGATTACTGTGAACTGTTGATCAATGATTGACTTATGATCAATAATATGGTAGTAAACAATACATTGTATTCTAAAGCCGCTTTTTGTATTGTTTTATCAATGATTAACTCTTCTGCAACAGGAATGTAATGCATTTGAATTATCTGAATATTTTATATATATATATATATATATATATATATATATATATATATATATATATATATATATATATATATATAAATAAATGTTATACAATCACTGCTCCATTTAAACAAACATTGTAGAGCAGAAGAAAGTGTAAAAGCTGGAGGAATTAAACCTTTATTTTGCGTGGCCCGTCATTCAGTCCTCTCCTCTTGCTGGGTGTGAGCATTGTGATAACTTTATCAAGGCCTCTCTCCAGACTGCCGAACACCTTCCCACCTTTACGCTTCTGTCCACTGTCCACCTGACAGCCTGCCAAGTCCAGAGATCGAGACCTGGACACATAGGAAATGCAGTTCAGAATGGAGTCAAGCTTTCAATGGCATAGTTTGCAGGTTTTTCTGCTGTATTGCCACAAAGGTGTTTTCACTTTAAAGGGGTCACATAATGAGGAATAAAATATTCGTCGCTATTTTCTTCTCCTCTCACCATTTTTCTTGTTTTATTAAATGTTTATCTATTTATTTTGACTAGTAGCATGGGGTTTTGGAGCTTTGAAGTTTTAAGTTCTAATAGTCTTATAGTCTGCCTTGCTGCAATATGGGCTCACTTTTTAAACTTCGGACTGTTATTATCTGTGAGCATTCTCTGGTGGAGTGAACCTTGCGGTTTTCCTAGCCAGGTTACCGTGGACAGGTTACTGTGGACGTGGATTCCCTCCCCATGGCTTTAAGGTACACCTCACGGCAGCTCCTGAACCTAAAACGGAACTGTTATTTGGCGAAAGACACTTACGAACTTTGCCAAAGTGCCATAATACTGTGACCACAGCGCTACATGCATCACTCTTCAAGGCGCCGTTCTATCCACTTGTCTCTTAATCCACTAGAAAACCACGTTCTTATGTGACGGATCAGAATCTGCCATTGCTGGTTCAAAACAAATGATGCTTCCAAGCCTCTGTTAGTAATTCAAAAATGTCACTTCATAAATAGTATCACAGCTTTTGCTGTTTCTAACAAGTTATTGGATAAACAAGGGTGGATGGATGTGTGTGTGTGTGTGTGTGAGAGAGAGAGATGGCGCATGTCCAACAGTGTCCAAGCAGGGGTATTTCTTCCTATTTCTTGGTAGCCGGTGCACAAGAGTCTTTCACTATAGAAACTGCAATGTCCTCCACCATTTTAAACAGCACGTCCTCTCCAATGTGGAAAATCTGGTAAGAGGTAAGCGCCTTGAGTTGTGTAATTGATCAGTCTGTTGTGTCTCTCAGATGTGATGAGCCTTAATGCTGAATTTGTTAGTTTAAAGCCGTTTAAAACTATTTCTTAGCTTTAGTAGTGTAGTACTAATACGAGGGATCATGAAGACGCGACAGTACGTAAACGGCTGACGCAGATTCACTTCACGTCACCTAACTGGCTCATATTGCATACAAAAATCTTTTGCCACCACCTGCTGGCTAACATATATAATGTAAAAAAATATTTATGTTTAAAGAGACACAAACAGTAGCTCCTAACACATATACACTGCTCTTACACTTTAGTTTAGAACAGCAAAAAACCAAGCGGAGTGATACACACACATTGAAGCGTCCGAGTGCTGATGGTGTCAGACCATCAGTGCTCATGGAACATCTCTCGTCCAATCAGATTCGTGGACCGGAATTAACTGTTGTATATTTACTGATAGCACACGTGAAATACTTTTACCTTGGGCTGCATCCAAAAACTTAGGCAGCTGACTTGCTACCTTGCTGCCTAATCAGTTAATGGCTTAACTGATAGCAATTTTAAATTAATGGAGCTCTTAAGGAAACTGATCTCCGAACAGTTTGAAAAGCACCTTATTTTCATCCACCCCCGTATACAGCCATTTTCCTAGTTTCGAACGTAGCCTTGAAGTTGCACTCACGCGCTCGTGTGGATCCACCGCGAGCCTCAATCTTCTGACAGTTTAAATGACCTGGATTGTTACAGATGGACCGTCATGATTTGTGAATAAGAGGACATTTTGATCCTGAAGTTTTTGATTCTGGCTGATAGAATATGCGCTTCAGATGAAAATATTAGATGAGCGCTCGATGGGAAGAAACCGCTGGATTTTCGTGAGACTCGTGAATTACATCTTTTTAAAAAAGATATCTGCATATTTGTAGACGGTATATAAAAGAGGTTTTATTGATATTTGTCTTATCATTAGAAAGGTTAAAGGGAACTGTTGAGGAGAGAATGTTAGAATAGGTGCTTTACAGATTTATGATTTATTAGCGTTCCAAAGGATGCTGGATCTGCTAAAGTTGTGTGAGGTTGGTTTATTACCACTGTTTAAACTAGATATGCGCATATTTGCAGACGGTATATGATATTAATTTTATTGATATTTACCTTTTTCTCATTAGACAAGACAGTTAAGGTTACAGGGAGGAGAGAGAGAGAATGATATAGGCGAGCACTTTAACATTATGAGCTCAAACGGCTCTGATATGCGAACCGTTTCAATGACACGGTGTTGCACACCGGTCTATTATTGCAGTGACACCAAAACGAATCATGACTGGTCGACACTTCACGTGCCAAAAATTGGCCAAACAGGAAAATGTATCGGCCGATGCGATAAATAAAAGTCCAAACATTGGCGGATAAATCGGCCTCGTCAATATATCAGTCGACCACTAATCACATATGAAAGCTACCACTGGTGTAACGTAGCCAGCTAGAAGGTAGCTGTGCAGTGTGTAAACCTCACTCCCCTGGCCTCAAGAGGCGCACTAGCGACTGACACTAGGAGCTGTAGCATTTAGCCTCCTCGTTAGTGCATCCACCTACCATGGCAGAGGTGCCAGTTCGAATCCCACTCAGAGCGGGTCAAACAGGACCGGTTGCACTTACATAGTTGATCCTCTACTGACTAGTTTATTTAAATCATGTTTTGCCTCTTTGTGTCCTGTGGTCTTGAGTATAATAAATGACTCCATTTAAAATTGCTGCTGTAACTCCAGTACCTAAAAAGACTAATATGGACTTGGACAACTTTAACAACTTTCGTCCCATCTCTAACCTTCTTTTCAAAAATCTTAGAACGAGTTGTTGCCTCTCAATTACACAATCATCTCACTGTTAACAATCTTTTTAAGCCCCTTCAATTCGGCTTTCCGTAAACTCCACAGTACATAAACAGCTTTAGTTAAGGTCAATAATGACCTCTGACTCTGGTCTCGTTCTATTCTAATCCTCCTTGATCCCTGTTCAGATCTATGCTTTAGACACTGTTGATCACACTCTTTCACCCACCCATCTTGAAACTGTCTTTGGTGTCTCATTGACTGCTTGAAATCTTATCTCTCAGACAGTAGGCAGTTTGTCTCTCTGGGTGGCTGTAGGTCAGAGATTGGTTCAGTTCACTTTGGTGTACCTCAGGGTTCAATTTTGGGCCCTTTCTAGTATAATTTTTTTTCCTCTTAAGCCCTTAAGATCACACGGTCTTAATTATAATTTTTTCGCAGATGACACATTCATTCTAAACCTGGCGATAATGTGCAAGTCACTTATCGCATTGTACTTCTGAGATAAAAATATGGATGACTCAAAATGTTGTTTTGTCTTAACAGTAACAAGACTGAAGTTATGCTCATTGGCTCTCCTCAACAGCTTCGCAAAGATGGCTCTTTAATCCAACCACTGATGGCTCTGCTTTGGAGATTCAAACTAAACATGTATTCTGTGCATGTGATCCACATGCACAGAATACATCCTTTTTCATCTAAGAAACATTGCAAGATTGCTCCCTATGTTATCTTACTCTGGTTGAAAAGCTGATCAATACTTTTGTTTTTTCTCACATTGATTATTACAATGTGCTCCTTACTGGAGTCTCTAAATCTACACTAAATAAATTGCAATATGTGCAAAACTCAGCAGCTAGAATCCTGACTAGCTCCAAGACAAGTGATCACATCTCTCCTATCTTGGAGTCCTTGCACTGGCTCCCTGTCAGGTTTCGTGTTGATTTTAAAATTCTCATGCTTGCATACAAGGCTTTGCATGTTTTGGCCAATCAGAGCTTTTAACCCATTACACCCCAAAACGTGATCTCCATTCCTCCAATCTTTTAGTTTCAGTCTTTTAGTGTATTTAAAAGCTTATCTCAAAACACATTTCTTTAGGATAGCTTTTACTTGATGTTTTTGTCTTTTTATTATTATTCATATTATTAACAGTTTTTGATGCATGCTTATAATATTATTACTCTATTTTATGCTTCTGTACTTCAATTTTTTCCCCCCCATCACCTTGATAGGTCTTTTTAAAGGTGCTATATAAGTTTATTATTATTAAGTGTGTAGTTTTAATGTCTCGTTTATTCTTCTTACAACACACAGTAATGTTTTCTACCTCCTCTCAGGGCTGAAAGCCAGTATCTCCAGCTCTCCTTGTTGGCTGCTCTGCTGTTGGTCCAACTCTCTCCTGCGGGACACTTCTTTAGAAGCACTGCCCACTCCTGCACACACAGGACAAACACGTGTCACTACATGCAACATGCTGTTGGCAGCACTGGGAACAGTGACATGTACAGCTGTCAGTAAGCGCATCGGGAGTTGTCTCATACACATGCGCATCCACACACACTGCATCACCGGTGTACTCTTGTTCGTTCCAGTGCATGAGGTGGTGTGTGACAGTAACGAGGTGGACACAGTGGATGTAGGGACATGAAGACTTTTCCCCAGACACACTGCGCCCATACCAAGACACACATGGACTCACTCACTCACTCACTCAGCTCAAACTGAATCAAATTATAGATGCAAGATAACACAATGTACAGCACACAAAACACAAATTTTTTGTCCTTATGAATCAACTAACACTTTAAAAACAAGCTGTCATTAAAATGCATTTTTAGTCACATCACTGTGCAGAACAACGCTTAACATGCACAACATAAAATCTAATGAAATAAAACATCTGTTTAGATGTTTAGAACATTTGCAGAAAATGAGCATTATAGGAGTAGTTCACTCAAAAATGAAAGTTGATATGAAAGTTTTCAAAAATTATCTGAAAAATTATAATTTCGTTATTTTACTAACCCAACTAATGACTCGTCGGCGCTTTATCAGTAGGTTGCACGACACGTGAAGCATTTTTTTTTTTTTAGCTTTCACTTAAGAAGAGTTGTGCACTATTTATTTTAATATATCTCTTTACATAAATACTATTTTCCACTTAAAAACTATAATTTCGTTATTTTACTCACTGATGAGCAAAAGGTCGAGGCAGAAATGACCATGTACCTGCAGGAAATGGCCATTGATGGGGAAGAGGACCCGCTGACTTGGTGGAAAACGAACGACAAAAGGTTTCCGTTCATGGCAAGATTAGCACGGAAATATCTGTGCATATGTGCTACCAGTACTCCATCAGAGCGGGTCTTCAGCACAGCGGGTAGTGTAGTTACTCCAATCCGCAGCTTATTAAAACCAGATAAAGTGAATATGTTGGTATTTCTGGCCAGAAACATCGAAATTTAAACATGGTCTATGGTGAAGGATATTAGACTTCTTTACGCATTTTTCCGCCATCCGCTGCGGAGCTATTCGATTTTGCATATAATTTTTTAAACGTTCATCTGTGCAGTTCATATGACCACTTTACAATATTTCAGTAACATAATTTATTTTGTAGCCTGTGCTGAAGTTAATTGTGCTGCTAATTATAAGTGAAATGTTAATGCCGAGTTTCGGTCTGAGTGTTTTTCCCGTTTTCTTGTTCTTTATTTGTTGTTCTTCTATGTTTTAGCTTCAGCATTTGTGTGTTATTCATATTCACCTTGTTTCTTTCATTTGATTTTACATTATGGATTTATGGCCAAGGAAATTTTTCTTTAAAAGTATTAACCAGACAAAAGTTATTTGACGTTCGCTGGTCTGGGTTTATCTTAAACTGCCGCTTCAGTGTATACAAGAGCTATGTGACAATGAGCAAGATTTTCTGAGACACTACAACTACTAATAATTAATTAATAAAGGCTATTTTCTTGTAGCCTACAACATAAAATATTTTAATCTAAATGTACAGTGTAAGACATGTAAAAAAATACAAGAAGCTAACAATGTCCAGATCAATATTTGTGTAGCCTGCCTGACACGGTATTTTCACAGACTAACACGTCACGTCTCTGGCATATACTACAGTATTTAAAATAGCATATATGCATTAGTTATATTCTCAATTTAATTTACAGAGCAATCCCTGCAAAGTTTTTAGGTTAACTATAGAAGAGACTAGGATTAGTGAGTCACACTAGCAAGACTCGCAAAAGGGGGCGTGGCATCACGATGGTGGCTCTACATCGTGATGTTGGTCAGCCATCACGATGGACGATGATATCGTCCATTGGCACAACCCTAATTCAAAGTCTTCTGAAAGCATTAGATCACTGATGAACAAACTGAAATTGAAGTCACAAATCATATCACCGATCAACTCATGTAAGAAGAGCCTGAATCAGATATGATGACACATCTATAATGAGTGACAAAACGTCATGACATCATGACACAAGAACCAATGAGGTCTGATGTTATTGACATGTTCCTTTATTTCATTTGGGCTCATGAGTTGATCAATGATTTGAGAGTGAAGAATGGCTTAAATTTCAGTCTGCTTGTCACAACTGATCATATGCCTTCCGACGGCTTACAACATGAGATGCGAGTTGCGAGGACAACTTATGACATTTTGGGGTGCTTTTTTAAGCTTTGAAGTCACTATCAACTACTATTGTATGGAAATTACATTCTTTAAAATATATCCTTTTGTGTTCCACAGATGAATAAAAGTCATATGGGTTGAGAACCATAAGGGGGTTCATTTTTACTTAGTGAAACATGTGCCTAGTTAAAGTGGAGAGCTACACCTGTGGATACTCTGCTAGGACACCTGTGTGAATTTGAGGAGAACTGACTTCATACATCCACAAAAAATCAGCTTGCGGCCAGTGGATACAATTGCAAAAATGGCTAAGAAAAGAGAAGTTCTGAAAAAAGGTCTGAAGTCATTGTTCGCAGATTTGTCTCTTGGTTTGATATTTTGTTTTGGGCTACTATATGAGGTAAATCAGGAAAATTTAGCATATTAGCATTGGTGTGTGCATGGAGAGAATCAAATTAATTTCAAAAGTGTGCTCTTAGGGTAGATAAAGACACATACACATGACCATTATTAGAGGAAAACAAATACGTAACAAGCTTTTCAACCGCAACTTAAAAAGTTGACATAATTTTACACTTTTAATATTTGTACACTTGTGGGGCTGTGATGTTGAATCGATTCAGTATCCAGCTCACCTTTGTTTGGATCACTACTCGTGTTTGTAATGTTGTTGTTGGGTGTTGTCGCAGTTCTGTTGGTTCGGGCTTTTCTACTGCACATTGGCGTTCGGGGCGCAGGCAGAGCAAAACCATCTCCATCGGCGCTGGTTACGGCAAGATTCTCTTTATTTTCTCTCGTCCCATCACGTCTCTCTGGTTTCAGTGGGCAGGGCCTGCCTTGGTCTATGAAGGGGGAGTGGCCTATTTCATTCCGCTTCTCTGATGTTTTGGAGATATTTTTCTGAATAAGAGAAGAATTCACAGAACATATTTCTATAAAAATATAGCACACTGAGACTTAGCATAGGGTACAACAGGGTTAAAGGCTCCATGGGGTAAAAGGCTCCTTTGATTTTACTTTCTCCCAAAACACTAAATAGCAACAAAAACAACCAGGACTTTTCTAAACACCTGTTTGACACTATGAACTGCAAAAAATATCCTGTTTTCAGTTTTAAGGTCATTAAATCAAACAATTTTCAATAACTGTCCTATAAGTGTAAGGATAGTGTTTGGGGTAAAAAGCCCAAACACGTTTTTTTTAAGTGGGGGGAATAGATTTGTTCTGCAACATTTTCAAAGTGGGCTCATATTCACTCATCCAATCATAATAGAGATTATTTAGTTTATAGAATACTTGAGATGTAATAAAATGCCAAATGTGTTTGAAATGAACAGGAAATGGTTGACTTCTTCCAAAGTAGTTATTTTTAATTAGCATCTGAATTTGTTACTCAAAAAAAGAATCTCGTTGTCTCAAAATTATTTGCATTAGTTAACAAACTGCACGCTATAACTATTGCCCGGGTATCTACACGATAACACTTTAAACCCCCTAGGTGCCTTTTACCCCAAGCATGGGGTAAAAGGCTCCCTCACCACATTTAGCCCCATTGTACCCTACTCCGCACTACAACTCTAGTCATATAGTCTGGTGAAGCGGTAGCTTAAAACCAATATGATATCAAAACTGACCCCATTCCTTTAACCCCAGGTTAATCCAGGACTTTTCCTCCAATTAGTATTCTGCACATAACTTTGAATAAAATGTATATACATTAAAATTAACAATATTGCTAACAAAACATGTAAGAGTTAGTTAGAGTGTGAAAAAAATAAAAAGGTTATATGATGGTTAAATAGACATTTTTTTGCTATCTAAGAAGGACTGCACAGATGGAGAGAGGGAAAAGCAGACAGATAAAGAGTACAAGGTGGCTAACCATGTGTGGAGTGTTTGTGGTGTGTGTGTTCTTGGGCGTGAGAGGGGTCCAGGGATTCTCGTCATTGTAGCAATTAGGGAGGAAGACCAGAGAGCCAGGCACCACTGGGTGAACACCATCATCATCCTCACTCAAGCGTAGATTCTTCTTCAGCTGAGACACAGACACACATATTTATACTCCTATAAACTACTACACCTACATGACACCTGCGACTATAGCGATATTAATAAATGAACAGCACGTCTATTACCATGTGACATGCATAAAAGGACCATTGCATTTTAATTTTTCTACATTGTATCATGGTACTATGTTTTTGGACACTACCATGTAGGTAATACCATGGTATTCCTTAAAATACCTTATTGTGCCATGCAAATACAATGGTATATGAATATATTAATCATTAAGTACCACGGTACATATCAAAGTACATCCACAGTACAGTAGTTTAGCAGTGTAAAACTACAGCATCCAATAAACTGGTACTGAAAGTGTGAAAATGCAAGACTCACTTGTATGTCCTTTAGAGGGGAGTTGGTGAGGTCCAGCACAGGCCATTCTGGTCTTAAACGCACAGGACGACCCTGACGCTTTTTAGCCAGCAGTAAAAGGTAGGTGGCTGTCATGTGGTCATACTTCCACTGAAGAAACACTCACAAAGTCAACAATTCTGTTCAATGTGAAATCTATAATTAGTTCTATCTTATAACAAAGGGAGTTCTGATAATGTGTCTAGCGTTTCATGTTGACAATGGACTAGCATCTACTGACATCTGGTGGTCATATCTATTAATTTGTTACAAGCCAATTCTTGTGGTCACAATCCCATTATTTTTCCAAATAATGAATTGCTAATAAACTAATAAATAATTTCTTCTGGTTATTTAACAGTTATTCAACAAAACTGCATAACTTTTTAGCATCAAATTAGTTAACTTACCATTTATTGATTCAAACATAACCCATGTTTATGTGTTTACAAAAGACACTTTCTCCAACACAGAGGAAACACTAACCATTTTAACAAAAGAACCATATGGCAACTGACTGCTTCCCATTTGAGAAATTGTGCATGTATTATGTGAAGTATTACTGTCACTACTGTTAGAGCTGTACAGTCTAAAAAAATAACCGATTTGTTGCACAAGTGTATATCTAATTTTTTATACTACAAAAAATAAGAAAGGTACTCTAGTTGCTCTACCTCTGACACAAGCTGGATTGTGCGATGTCTGGACTGTTTGAAAGCCACTGCCATTTCAGTAATACAGTCGTCATCTATGTGACCCAACTAAATAAAAAAACAGGACAAAAAAAGAAGGAAATTATACACAACAAGTGTTTCAAAGTACAATTACATATTTTTTTTAACCCTTGTGCGACCTTAGGGACAGTTTTGTTTTCTCTATCATTTTGGGTGTGTTAATGCCTTTTACCAAATATTTTACCAAAGTTGTGTATTTTGGGGGGAATTTTGATAAGTTAAAGGTCCTATAATACATTAGGTCCTATAACACACTGTGTACACAAAATAGTTACACTCAGGACCTTCAGGACAAAAATGTCCCCATTGAAACCCATTAAAATGGCAATATTTGATCCCAGTGCCATTAAAGCATAATATCATGAATTATATGATATTATACATTCATTCCAGAGCCCTGGCTCCAAAATGTTAATTTTAAATATTTTCCACCAGATGGTGCCATTTTTCTCATGTTTGGCCTATGGAGCAAATACATGCTTTTCCCCTATTTTCTGTTTGCTGTATTATGGAGCACTGCGGGCCAACTGAATAAATGATGCAGCTAAAATTGTGTGGGTGTGTTGGTATGGATGTCAGAGTGTGTTTTGTACGTGTGTATTGAGAAAATTGTGTATGTAATAATCAACCGTGGAATTATATAAACAAACTGGCATTTAAAGGGTTAAAATCCTGAAAATGAATGAATATTTAACTGTAATAAGGGCTAATCAGAAGACCTAATGAGGAACAGAGAACGAAGCATTAATCAATAACAACAAGAGACTTTGTCAATAAACACTGCCAGCTTGATTCGTGTCTGCATCCTTCACGAAGGGGGCTTTATAAATGAATCCATGTGACACAAAAAAATAAAGCTTCAAAAGGAACTATTTGAAGTAGATACAAATCATTCAGTGCATTGGGATAAAATGGTCCAGTTTTATGAATATACAACAGGGTGCAAAATGATAAATGGATGAATCTCACTATCCTGTTGGTATGGATCATAGACTGTAAAAAAAGATGGACGAAGCCCCTTCGCTCTTTTCCATTGGTGAGAACTGAAGCCGCCAGTGTCCCGATATGGCGCTGACATCTTGGGACTTGAGTCTGTGCAGTTGCAATTTCGGGACCAGACCTGCGCAGTAGTGAGCAGGAAGTAAAGCCGCGAAATCAAGGCCCCGACCTCACTCTCGCTGAATCAATCGCAAGCACACGCCCCTACACTTGTGACTTTTGACTTATGACGGTGTGAAATAATTAATTATAGAAATTCAGATATTAAATTTAAAGCTCCAATCTCCTCAGTCCTCCGAAGATCCCCAAAAAAAGTCTTCAGTGACTACTTCGCTCAGAGAACCTGTCAATCACAGCTGTCAATCATGATGTCAGAGCACCGTTTTTATAGCATCAAATAACTAAAAACAAACTTATTTTGAAAACAAACACTTGAAATGACATCAACATGATAGAAACTACAGTAAATGACAGAAACTATCTTTGGAAAAAAGATATGTGAAGTGTAATTTCATTGTTTAGTTGGTCTCACGTCCCGTTGAATAACATGAGGAGGCGGGGTTTATGACCTATACTAGGACCAGTCACCGGGGGGCGATCGAGACGTTTTGGCTTCACTTTAGAGGGCTTGTGCGGCACACTTGGTATGGATATAAAGCAATCATTTACATTTATTAATTTAGCAGGCAATTATATCCAAAGCAACTTACGAATTAGAGTATAGCAAGCAGAAGCGGATTCATCAAGAAAGAAAACAATACATGTAGTGCTTCCATACCAGAATAAGAATAATGGAATCTGCATTTATTAAATGCAAGAAGGCCATGATGTTATTAAGAATGACAACCGCAAATATCTCATACAAGTGCAATATTGGCTGAAGATTATTAATGAAGATTACTAATTGGATCTTGAAAGCATATAATGTGACTATGAACATGTTTATAAAGTTACAAAATGCATAACAGAGCTCAACTCACAGGGTGTTTACTGTGCCACTCTACTGGTGTACTGTAACCCATCATAACCCAGGGGTGATCAAGCAACTGTTTTACTGTCAAACGCCTCTTTGGGTCCACCTGCAGAGAAGACAATGAGCAATTCTGCAAATGTATTGCCTTACTAAAACACATGATACAGATAGACAAACCATGCACAGCACCTGCATCGTATGGTTTAGAAGCAGAATGCTGGCAGGTGAAAGCCACTGTGGGATTCTGTATTTGCCTCGCTGTCAAAACACAAGACAAAACATATTAGGGGCTCACCCTAATACAAAACTCTTTTTTTACTAATTGAAATCTGTTTCAGAACAAATTCATCATAACTGTTATATAAAACCTTCAGTTTGGCACCTAACATAAATGGGTTAATAAAAACAAAAGATATTGAAAATAAAAAGATGGCAAATGCATTCACTGGCCACTTTATTAGGTACTCCTGTACATTTACTTATTCATGCAATTATTTAATCAGCCAATCGTGTGGCAGCAGTGTAATGTATAAAAATCATGCAGATATGGGTCAGGAGCTTCAGTTAATGTTCACATCAGCCATCAGAATAGGGAAAATTTTTATCTCAGTGGTTTGGACCATGGCATTATTGTTGGTGCCAGATGGGCTGGTTTGAGTATTTCTGTAACTGCTGATCTGGAATTTTCACATGCAACAGTCTCTAGAGTGTAAAGAGAATTGTGCGAAAAACAAAAAACATCCAGTGAGCGGCAGTTCTGTGGACGAAAAGCATTGTTGATGAGAGAGGTCAGTGGAGAAAGGCCAGACTGGTCCAAGCTGACAGGAAGACGACAGGAAGACGACAGTAACCCAAATAAACATGCATTACAACAGTGCTTTGCAGAAAAGCATTACTGAATGTACAACACGTCGAACCTTGAGGCGGATGGGCTACAGCAGCAGAAGACCCCTCCGGGTACCACTACTGTCAGATAAGAACAGGAAGCAGAGGCTGCAATGGGCCTCAAATCTGGATTTCTGCTGAGGTACACAAATGGTAGGCTCACTGCAGCTTAAATTTTCAGTTCTTGTCTGACAGAAGTGGAACCCAACATGGTCTTCTGCTGTTGTAGCCCATCCGCCTCAAGGTTTGACATGTTGTGCATTCTGAGATGCTATTCTGCTCACCACAATTGTACAGAGGGGTTTTCTGAGATACCTTTCTGTCAGCTTGAACCAGTCTGGCCATTCTCCATTGACCTCTGTCATTAACAAGGCTTTTCGTCCACAGAACTGCCGCTCACTGGATGTTTTTTGCTTTTCGCATCATTCTCTTTACACTCTAGAGACTGTTGCATGTGAAAATTCCAGGAGATCAGCAGTTACAGAAATACTCAAACCAGCCCATCTGGCACCAACAATCATGCCACAGTCCAAATCACTGAGATAAAAAAGTTCCCCATTCTGACGGTTAATGTGAACATTAACTGAAGCTCCTGACCAATATCTGCATGATTTTATACATTACACTGCTGCCACACGATTGGCTGATTAGATAATCGCATGAATAAGATGTTCAGATGTACCTAATAAAGTGGTCGTTGAGTGTATATTCAAGACTGAATCAGATTGCTTTTATACCCTATATAGTATTGGGAAATAGTCAATTTGCCATATGAACATCAAGAGAAACAAAGAGGGGGAAAAAACTTTATAAACACCTAATGCATAGATGAACAAATATTCAAATTAACAGACAAGGTGGTAAGCCTAGTTTAACATTCACAAGCAACACAAATAAACTTACTGTGATTTTTCTGTAGAGGACCATGCAATTGTCATCATCAAATGGTAGAAAACCACACAGGAGAGCATATAGCAACACACCTATGCTCCATACATCAGCCTGCAACACATTCAAGATTAAAAGAAATATACCTCTGCTTAATTTGTCTTTTCTTAAAACTAAGTGGACCAGCACATTTGCCAAACTGACCTCAGAGCCAATGTACGCCTTGCCCTGAATGAGCTCTGGAGCTGCGTATGCTGGACTGCCACAGCAGGTCATCAGTTCATAACCCAAACCGCCCTTAAAACCAATTCAACATTCACAATGCCACCCAAACATTTATTCAAAACACCAAGGGACATATTATTACAAACAATAGGTGTAGGTAATAAGAAACAAACACTGTGGATTAATACACACCTTTGGTTTGGCACAAAGGCCAAAGTCAATGAGTTTCAGGTTCTGATCTTCATCAATTAGCAGGTTTTCCTAAGGTCAGGAAAGAACAGTTAGAATGTCATATCACCAAACACTGTTAAATGTGAGAACTCCACATAGATGAGCTTTTTAAAATCACAAGTTCTGATCAACAGACTAACCGGTTTGAGGTCTCTGTGGGCATAGCCCTGGCTGTGAACATAGGCCAAAGCAGAGATGATCTGACGGAAAAACATTCGAGTCTCCTCCTCTGATAACCGGTCTTTAGCAATGATGTAATCAAACAGTTCTCCTCCAGGACAGTACTGAAATAGTGAAGACACAGATGGAGAGAGGTATTTGTAAAGTAACCCGCTTTTTTGTTTTAAACACCAGATTGACAGTTACAGCAAAACATACCTCAAGCACCATGTAGATCTTGCTAGATGTCTCGATGACATGGTAGAGACGACACACATGTTGATGACTGAGGTTCTTCATAGCCTCAATCTCTATTTTAACTCGTGGCAGGTCATCCTGAAACAGATAAAAACACATGCATGCACACACACACACACACGCACGTAAGAAATGGTGAACCATTTTTTCCCCAAATTAGCCATGCATATTCTTCTCTAAAAGAAGCAGACTGTGTTCATTAATGGGTTTGACCTCCTGATGCTCATGCAGATTATCTTGGAAGAGAAATGGACAAAAATGAAATGTAAGCAATATTTCGGCTCCAAGTTCTTTCAGAATCATCTAAACGGCAGTAGGGAACACTGTTCCAGGTCCAACAATATTCATTCAGATGTTGTATTGTTAAGCGACGTTGAAGATCTCACCCCTAGGTCTTTCTTCTCCATTATTTTGATGGCCACTTTCTCTCCTGTCAGTAAGTGCCTGCCAAGTTTGACCTTGGCAAACCCCCCTGTGGGTTAGAAATAAACGGACTTTCCACATATTTTCTCCATAAAGTTTAACTTACTCTCATACACACAATCTCATCTGCAAAAGCATAACAAAAAAGACATTACCTGAGCCAATGGTTTCATAAACCTCATAGTGCTTGAGAAGTTCAGAGGTGTTGTCTGCAGGCATACTGTGGGCCTCTTAGAACTACATAAACACAGTATATCTTAGTTTCTGTGTGCGTCAAGTTAAAAAAGTTACTCAATGGTCCTTGGAGGACAAAAATGTCTTATGTGACACGAGAGCTCCTCTAAAAACATTTTACTTGGATACTCATGAATAAAATAATGGATCCATTCAGTGCATTCCAGAAAGCTGGAGACGTTAACCCCTGTGCGACCTTCGGGACATTTTTGTCTTTTCGATTATTTTGACTGTGTTAATGCCAAAGGCACACATTTAGCCAAAGGTGTGTGTTTTTGGGGGAATTCTGATATTTCAACTTCAGTTCCTATAATACATCTATAATACACTGTGTACACAAAATATTTACACTCAGGACCAATTAAAATGACAATATTTGATCACAGTGCCATTAAAGCATAATATCATTATGCTTTCATTCCAGAGCCCTGGCTCCAAAATTTAAATTTTAAATATTTTTCACCAGATGGCACCGATTTTCTCATGTTTAGCCTATGGAGCAAATACATGCTTTTCCCCTATTTCCTGTTTGCTGTATTATAGAGCACTGCGGGTTGAATAAAAGATGCAGCTAAAATTGAGTGGGTGTGTTGGTATGGATGTCAGAGTGTGTTTTGTATGTGTGGATTAAGTAATTTGTGTGTGTGTGTGTGTGTGTAAAAAATAACAGTGGCATTATGTACAAACTGGCATTTAAAGGGTTAAAATCCTGAAAATGAAGGTATATTTGGTAGTTATGATCAGGACTGGTGTTGGTTAAAAAATCTAAGTCAGTGAAAGTGGAAAATAATATTAATATATAACATTTTTTATGGCAGTTTTTTGACATACTTTTTGTCCTCTAAGGTCCTGAGTGTGTGTTTTTTTTTATCTGACACTGAAAAAAATATAATAATGCATTAAACGTGTTGCTGCTAATCGTTGACATATCCCAGACTTAGGGATAGGCGATACCACTTATTTTCTTTTCGATCCGATACCAATAATTTCAAGTCCAATATTGCTGATACTGATACCAATACTATTAAATAGATTTTTTGGGATAAAATGGGTAATTCAAAATATTATTTGTAGTCATAATTCAAGTCATTATTAAGCACAAACTGAAAATTATTTGACTTCTGTTTTGTTTACCCTTTCAAAAATGAACCATGTTTTCACAGGCAACAATAACTATAGTTTAACCATGATATTTAGTTAAACCATAGTTACCACACAATGAACCATGGTTACTACTACAATATTACTGTATTAAAACCATGGTTTCAGCATGGTTGTTAGAATCGATATTTCTGAGTGAGGACCGATTTTTTTGATACAACATCAGTATCGGAAGTATCGATACTTTAGGATCGATACGCCCATCCCTAGATAATCCCCCCCCCCAAAATCACCATTTTGTATCTGGAATATATATATATATTATTTTATTTTTTTCTTCTCCATTTTCATAAATAACGACATTGGCATTATATAAGCAAACTGGAATTTAAAGGGTTAAAATCCAGAAAATTAATGAATATTTGGTAGTTATGATCAGGGCTGATGTTGGTTTAAAAATTGTTTTTTTACGCGGACATTTTTGTCCTCAAAGGACCTCTGAGTAACTTTTTTTATTGACGCACAAGGGTTAAAAATCACCCGTTTATTAATGAATTACGGTACGAGTAGTCATGGGAAAAGGTTCACTTTGACTGTTAAATGATAAGACAACAAACTCACCAGCTGTACTCCAGTGACTGTTCGCTTTAAAACGCAAATAAAAAGCAAATTTAAAACAACAAAGAACGTTACTTTAACATTCAAAAGAGACAATGGTTTACTCTGTTCATAGGTATGTAATCCGATATAAAACTAAAATTGCCCAAACATATTTAATTCAAAAATGTTTTGAATTTTGAATTTCCCACTTTCTATGTCAGACAACTTCCTGTTCTTCTTCTTCAATGGATCTTCTGAGCGTTGCGAACCAGCTTAGCTTTTTAGGTGCATAGCGCCCCCTCCCGTGCTGGAGCGTAAAGAGACTTGGACGTATTTGGAGGATTTCTCATTGTTTTTAAGACCATCTTTTCTTACCAATTTCAAAACCATCTGTAATTTTATCAGCACCCTGTAATTAATGTGTTGATAATTGTGAATTCGTCACAATTAAGTTTTTGTCTTAATCATAGTCAAGTCGTGTTTTATAGTGTAGTCTGATGTTTTGCATCTTTTGTTTCATTTCATTAAACTGCACTTTTTTTCGTTACATCGTCTTGTCATCATCTTCAACTGTTACAGGAAACTTGACCTACTATGAACCTAGCAGAGAGGCTTATGCATCTTCACCAAGGGAATCACCCCCTTGAGGAATATGTGGTGGAGTTGTGTGGCCTCTGCAACCGGTTGGGTTTCGAAGAGGTCTATCTCAAGTTATTTTTTTCATTCAGGATAAAATGAATCCATATATTCCCTGATGCCTGTAGGTGGAATAGATTGGACTCTCCAACAGTATAGAGACTTTTCCATGGTACTCAGTGGTTCTGCATTTACTGTGGGAGTGGCTGATGAGTATGCTTGCACTCCAACAATGTTCACCACATCCACAGCTGCCGCGGTCCACGAGCCGGCCCCCACGCGTGGCACGGTCCACTATTAAGCGCCTGAAGACTCGTCCATCCCAGAGCCATCACCTGAATTTTTGTCTGTCCCAGAGTCTGAGCCCCCGGCCTCCTAGACCTCACTGCCTGAGCCTCCGGCGGCTCCGTCTTCTGAGTCTCGCCTCCAGCCTTATCAGGTCACATTTCTGGCCATTTGCCAGATTGTCACTGGTACCCTGTCGCCATGCCTGGGGTGGAGCTTCACTGCTATCTGGGAAGCATGCAGGATGGATGAGTGTTTACACCTCAAATGTGATGTGGCCACATGCATTTTTGACTACCTCCATATGTTGTTTTTGTGATCCGATCACAAAACTTTTAGACCCTCTCAGGTCCGTAGCTAGTGGGGTAAGAGGTGGTAATAAATTAAACAAATTTCCTGATTAAACTTTAGTGACAATTACACAAAGTCCAATCCACAGTGAAGTTACGAGATCTCTACTTTTGTATGATTTTGTGTCGTAAACAACTATGGCTTCAACAAGCCATGAGCAACAGGACAGTCACTTGTTGGTCACTTGCCATTCTCAGTGAACTCTCATTTGAAATCCCAATGAAAATTTAAACGAGTGTCTGAGTTTCAAACAAGCCCTTGTCCACCTGTCCATAGATCTAGAACTCTTTTGAAAAAACATGTCACAAACAAACATTTCAGAGGTGCCAGTCACATGCAGATTTGTTCTTTTGCACAATGAAAAAGTGCTTCATTCACAAAAAAATTTCTGGAAAGATGTTTTTTTCCCCATGTTTTGTCTGCTTGATGATCAATACCAATTTAAACAACAGTATAACTCATTGAAGAGACTGTAAGTCTATCCCTACAAATTGTACATCTCTCCATCTTATCTAGAGACATTAATTTGGATAACAGTCATTCCCAAAATAACATTCCAATCTTAATTTACTGAATAACAATTCTCTTCAGAATGGGAAAGAAAATCCCATTATCAGTTGCACAGGTGAGCTATATTAACACACAATAGAGTAATGCTGAAAGGGAGAGAATAAATCCTGAACAGGGCAATGGCAAAGCCAGACCAGTAGGGGGTACCAGGGACCAAGATGGGACAAGGAGGTGCAGAATGAGAGGATCTAGGAGAGTGAAGGTCCACACCCGGCCACATGGAGGGCAGCAAGGAACGCTGCATGGGAATGAGCACTCTATCCAGGAAGTCAGGAGGGACCAGGCAGAGAGGTGGGGAAGAAAGGGATCCACCAGTGGAGAGCTCTGAAGCAGCCTGGGCAGAGAGTCTAAAGCAGAACAGCAGCAGAGTCTGGGGTAAAGGCCATCAGACAGAATAAACAAAGGGGGGAAAAAGGCTTTGAAACATTAATAAACTAGAACTCTCAGGAGAGAGATGGATCTGAACAACACACACAGGAAAATCTGGCAGAGAACTGAAGCCAAAAGGGTGGTTATATAGGGAGTGGGATAAGCAGCAGTGAACAATAGCCCCTGCAGGGAAACCCCAGTTCATGGCCAGCATATGGCACCTGTTAACAAAACAGACATAGAAGGGAATACAAAGCACACAGAAACACATGGCAAGACTACAACCAGGCCAATCGGCCTGAAACCCCAACAGCTGGTGTCTAATTTCATGTTTACTAATGTTTATTGAAAGGAGTGTTGATACATTTGGTACTTAATACGTTTAAAAATAAATGCCTAGGATGACAGAACAACACCTCCCTTGATCATCGTCAACCCGATGAATTTTTTTATATTATCAAATACAATTTTGACCCTCATATCGTATATTGAACCGAATCGTGAGATAATATCATCCCATGCCTAGTGAATATGGCTTCAGAAGAACACATTAGAAAATAGAAAAATATCTCAGCTCAGTAGGTCCTTATAATGCAAGTGGATGGTGATCAGGTTCTTTTAAGTGCCAAAAAGAACAGATAGTCAGCATAAATGCCATCGATACAACTCCAGTGGTTAAATTAATGAATTTTAAAGCAATATGATCACTTTTGGTGCAAAAAAGATTGATATTTAAGTACTTTTTAACTATAAAACATAATTTCCGGTAAGCAGCAATACATGCATTCAGGAGAACACGAGCTCATGTGGTCTCTTGTGTGATGAATCCTCATTGCTATGTTACGGATATAATCTGACGTTCTTCTCTCGGTTGAGACCAGGATAAGCACACAAATGCATCATTGTGAGTAAATAAACACAATAGATTTACTGTAATACAATTACAGATCTACCACCATGCTACAGTACAGTGTTCCTTCTACTCAGTTATAAAATAGTGCTGCTCTTCCAGGTGTGTTGCATGTGCATCAGTTCTCCCTTGCTTACGTGTCAACAAGATTACATCACATGTGCGTATAGTGGTTTATAGTTAAAAAGTACATATATATTGATCTTTTTCGCACCAATAGGGATCGTGTCACTTTAGAAGACATTCATTTAACCTCTGGAGACATATGGATGACGTTTATGCTGTCTGTTCTTTTAGGAGCTTCAGAAGTTGGATCACCATCCACTTGCATTTTAAGGACCTACTGAGCTTAGATATTTTTCTTCAAATGTGTTCTGTTAAAGAAAGATAGTCATACACACCTGGGATATCATGAGGGTGAGCAAATAATGAGAGATTTTTTTATAGATTCAGAACAAAAACAGCCCTCCTTTGGATCATCGTTGTCCCAAAGTTCTTCAGTCAGGTCCACAACTGGAGTGGGCAGATACTATCCCTATTCAGCAACATGTGATGAGGAGCAACTGATGTTAATACAGCTTCATCAACGCTGACTTTAAAAGCAGAGAACACCCTTTCTCAAGAGGTTGGCCACTGCATGCATGCTGGTGTCCTCGCAGGTCCAGGAACGAAATGGGTAGGGTTCCGGAAGGGATTGGAGAACGTGCAGTCACCAAAGGGCCAAAAAGCTGGGCTGCCCTTTCCCCTCAAGTACAGTGGCCTCAGGAAAGCTAAGACACTAAATAAGCCACCGCCCCTCATGCCCAGGAGAGTAGCGAGTGCAGCCACTGGACTCCACCCATTATACTTGGACCTAACCCTCTCTTCACTCCTTTCCTTCACATAGCCACATGGCATTGGGAGGATTCCCCCATTGTTTGGAAACTTTCCCCAATGGACAATTTATTTCCCATTCATCGGAAAAAAAATGTGCATTTCTCTCCGAGGCCTGATGCCACACCCACTGAGACTGTACCTTGCTCACCCCGCAACACTAGATTGATCAAAACATGCAATGAATAATCTAACAGTAATCAGATTGGTTACCTACAAAGTGTAATGTGAAAGAGTACGTTAATGATTATCATTTTCTTTGTGTAATTTGTAATCAGTATCGGATTACATTTCAGAAGTAATCTACCCTATATGGCCATCATGTTTCTCTAGACTATTTCCGAGGACCAAAAAAGGAGTTTCTTTTTCCTGTCATCGAAGCCGCTTTATTCCATACATTAGAAATATGTGGCGATCACTTGCTGTCAAGTTCAGCTTATTAAAAATATTGCATAACAAAGTAGGTCAAGATTTGAATGCGGGTCTGCTTACACATTACCAAAAACACTACCGATAGACTAACAATTCTTTCACATTGTTAAAGAAGAACTTAAGTGTTTTTTCTTTGGTGATATCTTATCTCACCATGGCATCAAGTAAAAAAAAAGACTGACACTGGTGCCCCCTCAAAATATAATAGATGCATGATGCCCCTGACCAAGACCCTGTCTAACTGGCTAAAACGTTTTTAACAGAGAGAAAATGGCAACAGTTATGGAAAGAAATAGAGAGAATAAAACAAATTTCTCCAGTCATTTAGGTTATTTTAATGGGGTGAATACTGCATTACAAAGCCAGTTTTCATCACAATAACGATAGACTCACTCACTGATCATTCTCTCAATCATGAATTCATTTCTGCATGCATTCCACTATTTCCAAGGCAAACAACTTTTCCATGGCTTAGAACATGCCTTATAGAAATAGAGTGCATAGTAGCTTTTTGGTTTTCAGATACATACTGTACTGTTGGAAAGATTACACTCTCCTGCCATGTTTTAAATGTTTACTACATTTACAATTATTTACTCATAGCATAATTATGTAAGCAGTGTTTTGTGAGGATTTGATGACCCAAAAAGAAATAACTCATCAGTGAAAAATAAATTAATCAGTGGTACCAAAAATGATCCTGTTAATTCTCCAAAATGAATATAATTAGCCATATAAGTCTACAATCTAAAAGTTAGAACGGTGAAGCATATGCAAAAAGCCTTTTGAATGAATCTGCATTTACTCTGCACTCTCAAACATCATTCATCCATAAGCTTTGGTATTTTGTTGGGGGAAAAAAATACTGGCCATTCAAGAAAACTCCTGCAGAACCTATCACATTATTCTCTAATAGTCATCAGGTATAGCAGAGAGAAGAAAACACTGTGCATTACAGTGGTGAGAGAAAGCAAGCAAGGCAGAGCAGATCTGAGAAAAAAGCTGAGAGTGTTTGATGAAACACTACTCAAAATCCCTGTTTATGCTTCCCTCTTGAGGCAGACAACCATGACTGATAACCATAATACAAAGACAATTATAGTTATATTCATTTCTAAAAACCTAACATACAAACATTGTAAAACAAGCTGTTTAGTACACAGAATTGAAATGTTGCTCATTGTTTAGATGTCAGTTTAGGCTTGGGTTTTATGCATTCAAAGACAATTCAATGGTAGGTTTTATAGTTCAGTGGGAATTTGAATGAGTGAATCTACAGTATTAGTGCATGTTTATGTACTGGTCCATTATTCAGTGCCTTTCAATTATGTTGTCAACTGCTCTAACATTAATGTTTACAGTGTATATATATATATATATATATATATATATATATATAGTACATATATAAACATAATTATTTGAACCTCATTTGTGTTAAGATTGGTCAGGGAGATTCTGTCAGATTTCTTGCAGTTTTAGTCTCAAGATCTACTCCAAAAGAACAGTTTAAAGGTCAAAGGGCAGTGAGAGTGCGAAAGAGCTGGGTGAGGCAGAACACCGAGGCTGTAAGTGCAGTGCATTGGCGAGCAAGGAGTTTAATTCTTAGCTCATGACAAGTCTTCCTTTCACTAGCACTTTCCAATAATTCTGCCGCCCGTGCGAAGTCCTGGTAAGTTTTTGCAACATCTGCTAGTCCTGTAAGTGATTGGGCATGACGCTCCCTACACCGCTGGCAGCTGGAAAAGCACAAACACACGCTTGTCAGCTGCACCAGTGAGCGAAAGCTTTCAGACAATGATTGAAGAGTCTCTTCGGGTGTCTGCCCAACTCTTACCACACTCTGACATCTAGCCAAAAGTCCCCGAGCCTCCACATGTAATCGCCTTTTGTTCTCAGAAAAGTGAGCGACACAGTTATCCCTGGGGTGCTCCTGGACCCCATCTTGGTTCTTCATAGCACCAGCCAGGACACTCAAGAGGGAGTCCACATCCCTTTGCAAATAAATAAATCCTTTTGGTGGTAGGGGATATTGACGAGTCAGCAGGGCAGTGATGACATCTTCATGAGGGTCAGATAGAAAACAATCAGGGGTATCCAAGGGGAATAGAAGAGGACTGAGCTCTGTAGATGATGAAGGTGGAAGAACTATATGAGGGAATGAGAGCAATGGAGAGGATGGTGAGAAAGATGTAGGGGATGCAGACAGGGAGGAAGGAGGTATAGACATCTGCAGTGCGTCCTCTGTTTCACCCTGATTTGTTTGGCGGGAAAACTCATAGACAGTTAATTCATCATCGAAGCTGGCGCTGTCCAGGACTCCACTGAAACAGTTGGTATACACTTTTTGGCAGACCTCTAATGGTGTCTGAGCACCCTCCATTACTGCCTCACACCCCACAGCCAATGCTGAGCTGCAGCTAAAGTCTGGTTTCTCAAGTTGATATGGGCTAAGCAAGGATTGTGGCTGGGAAATGGTAGGTATGGACTGGCAGTTTGTGAAAACCCCACAGCCAGTGGTAAGGTGATGGGGAGCTGTGGAGACATTTGAAAAGGGGTGGCTACATTCTTGTAATCCAATAATTTCTCTAGATCTTGCTACCCCCCAGGGACTGTTTAGGTTTTGTGTAGTAACCACAACAGGTAAAGGTTTGACCTGGAGAGAGTTGACTGCCCTGAGACACAAAGGTGAGGCTATTACAGAAAACTCTTTAGGTTCAGTTTTGTTATTCTGCTGTCCACGTGCTTGAGGACTAAATTGGCTGACCTTTCTTACTTCATCAATGACCTCAGTGAACTCCTCAGATACAATAGTAACCACTTTTACCTCTTTTATTTCAGAAACCCCTTCATTTAAAGTTGCATCCTCAGAAGCCTCTTTTGTCACCTCAACTTTATTTCTTTTTCGCTCAGTTTCTGAAAGCCTTCTTGCAAGCTTAACATTGACTTTGTCATTAGAATGATGAGAAAGTATTTCCTGAGAATGTGATAGGTAGAGAGGAAGGTTCTGGATCTTTCCTCGTAGTGTTGAGGAAGAGAGTCGTCCAAGGATGCCACATGAACTAGGTGTAAGTTGGAGGCTTTGGGATGGTTCAAAAGATGGAATGTCGGCAGAAAGTTCTTGGATAGATGGGTCACAAGAAATGTCAGTTTCGTCAGATTCTGGTTCTCTTTGGTAGACTACAGCTTCTCTCTGGGGAAATAAGTGCATTGGTCGGCAATGTGATGCACCACTGTCAGATGTTGCAGATGTGCTCTTACTCCTGGTCCTTTCTGTTGGTTCCACTGCATGTTTTTCCACACCAAATTCTAGTCTTACAGTATCAACATCCCTGTCTGTATCAGTTCTTGTGGTGTATGATATACTCGGGACTTGGAAGCAAGGTAAACTCGATGGGGTTATCTGGTCTAGTTTTGGCAGTGAGCTGCTCTTTTGAGTCATTGATTTGCTCTGGAAAGAACATTCCATTTGATTTGTTCCTTGGTCATCTCTTTGAACAGACAATGCACTGCTATCACACTTTTCTTTAGATGTGTCAAAGAACAAGTGTCTTCCAAATAGTCTCTCAACTAAACCTCCCACTGCACCCTCTTCATGATTATCTCCGCTATGATTGCTGGTGTTTCCTTTATCCTGAACCTCCACATGGGAGCGCATTGCTACTATAGTTGGTGATACAGTAGACATTCGCTCAGTGACTGATTTGAACTCCATGGAATCTGGTTCCATCTCTATAAGATGATTTTTACGCTGATATGTCATGTTTGAGTGTAATCTCACTTGGGTATCAGTGGGATTATGGGATCCTGATCCAATGGTTTTGAATGAATTGATGGGTTTGGATTCCAGTTGTGATGGTTCTCCTTCAGAATGGGTTAGAGATGAGACTGTTGGACATGGATCTTGATCTGAACACCCACCATCACAACATGCCATTCGAGCAGCGCCGTGGCTGATTGATATTGAACCATAGTTTGGGATGCTAGTACCATAGCTGTTACCGATTTGATCTTGATCTGGGAATGATACCAGGGATGTGTAATTTGTTTCCATGAATGAGCGACGCTTTTTAGATCTTTTATGGAACCTTGACAATTCTTGTGATCCCATTTTTTCCAGCACTTCCTCCTGATCTTTCATCTCCAGAACCTCAGTCCCTTCTTCACTGATACAGATGTCAATCTCACTCAGACTTAGTGTGCGTATCTTGGTGCTAGACTCTGTAGAATTTTCTAAAAAGAGAAAAATCAGTAAACACACAAGGTAACTAAATGTTACATCATATTTTACAGTAGGTCTTCTGAAGTAAAATATGTTTTGACAACCTAAAATTACATTCCATTCTTGAACATCCATTGCATGTTCATTAGCACAATGAGAGAGGCTTGTTCACAGAGGCTCGCATGTTCAAGTAACTTGCTTTGATTGTAGTGTTAAACAGTGCTTTCATTTTTAGCACTTAAGTTCTCGAGTGAACATGCAAGCCCCAATGAATGCACGTTTCACAAAGTTACAATTTTTAGGTAAACTGATTTAGTGTCTATAGCATTTGTTTTCTGGAGAATCTTGCCTATGCCATACCTCTTATTGCGACAGTTGAGCAGGGTTCTTCCGGGGATGTGAATCTTTCCTGAGCATCAAAGAACTCATCATCTGAGCTGCTGTCTCCAAACCCTGGTGGGGGCTGAAAAATTGGCACAGTTTCTGTCTCGTTCACTCCCTCCCCTTTTTGATCCATCTGTTTTTCCCTAGAACCTGGTGGAGAGAGAGGTCGTAGGAGGCTGCGGGCACTGTCAGGCGTAACATTGGAGCAGATATTATAATAGTGTCTTGTGTCTCCTTGCTCAAATGTGAACACATAGTCTCTGGGAGGGTCTAGGGCACTTCCTGGACAATTCGTAGGAGACCCCTTTTTGTGCCATTCTTTTTTTATTCCCAGTTTCTCACAATCCTCCTCATCACTGGCTTCAGGAGGGCTTGGCAGACATTCCGAAATATTTGAGAGTGCAGCAAAACAAATCAATTGGTCAACCTCAGACTCACCATGGGAATCAGCAGAGTACAAGCCATTTTGGGAATGGCTATCTTCGCTGTGCGGTTGCCTTGGAGATAATGATGGTGAACAGCGGTCCTCGTGGCAAAAAGAGTCTTTCACAGGTAAATAGCATGGCCGTCTGGTAGAGCAGTAGGTCATAAGGTCGTCCTCCTCTAAGGCATCCATAGAGTCACTGGACATGCTTGTCATGAAACATGACTCAGTCTGATATGAATTGGATGCTTCAGATGAAGGGTCATCCACAGTACTAACATAATGTGATTCTTCCGGCTTTTTCTCTTGTTCTTTGTCATCCTTTTCTGCTCCCACTCTCTCATCATCTGTTTCTTCTTTCTCTCCATTATTAACGTCTACAGATTCACGGACGTTTTCTTTGTCCTTGTCCCTATCTCCCTTTTCAACTGCTTCTTCCCTCTTCAGCTTTCCTTTTTCTACATGACTTTGTGCTTTATCAGTTACTCCTGGAAACGTATTACTAGGCTTAACTGCTGTTTTATTGCTTTTGGTAGTGCTTGCAACATGAGCAAGGAGAGCATCCACGTCTGAGTCGGAGTCTTCAGAGTCACTGCCACAATGTGATACATAACCTATACACAAAAGCATAAGCATAGACACAATTGAAATAAATTACACTGTGTTAGGTAAAAATTTTACTTTGACATGCAAAAACAGATGGATGTCATTTGAAATCACAGACTTCCTGAATGCTTGGTCATATAACAAAAATGTTTTATACTTTAGGTTATCGTGAGAGAAGATTATTATGTTGGGTTACGCTTATTTGTGCGCTTGGTTTAGGCCACCCACCACACAGATTGGTGTCCAAAGCGGCACAGAGAATGGTAGTCAATGAAAATAAGGTAGGATTGTAGACCAAATCACACCAGTGTTGCTTTGTAGTACACTCATGGAGCATGTTAAAATCCTTGCACATATCATTTTACAAAAATGACCAAGCAGTGCGTACCCTCCTCTGCCGATATGCGGTGGCTCTTTGAATAATCTGTCCAGGGGAACACAGAGATCTGGGGGTCCACAAGTAGTTTGCAGTATCCAGCCACCAGACAGAGTAAATCTTTAGCTGCCACTGATTCCAATAACATGGTTATTGGCTAAAGACAGACAAAGTGTGACAGAAAGAAGAGGATTATTCTGTAAAGAAGAGTACATATGCATAGATGTTTACAGGTGTAAGAGTACATATACTGTGTGTTTTATACCTTTATGTCCTGCAGGTATATCTTGACCAGACTAATTCTCTCAGATTCAGGTAATAGTTCCACTCTGGTAATGCAGCTGAATTCAGTTAGTGTGGTCATGATGCTTAGCTTGTGGTTGATCACCTGACTCACCCCGTAATGAGCCCCCACTAACAAACTCACCGTTGACTCTCTGTCCTGCAGCTGGTTTAATGGAGAGATGAAGGAAAAGAAAATGACACTGGCTATATCTGAGACATACTTACTGAGACTCTGAATGTGACTGGAGTCTTACCATCATAGTGGCACTAAAAGCCTTTCCTCCATATGACTTGAGTTCAGACATCTCATTCAAGTAGTTAAGTCTAGCTTGATTCACTGAGATAACCTATTAAAACACCACACACATATGAATCTAAGTTAATACACAGCTTTTGTACATCACTAACAAAAAATCCCACAGTTTATGGACATGTACTTTGGTAATACCATGGTTTTCTGGACATGTACCATTGTATTACTATGGCATTCTTTGACAAACCATGTACATACCATGGTACGGTTCATGAATATGGTAATCACCCGGTTCAACCTGACACCATCACAGTACCATGGTACTACCACAGTACTTGGTTACACATTATGTACAGTACATTCTTTAACTGTCGCTTATACAAAAAGCTGAGGGCACAACGTAAAAAAATGGCTGCATAAGCACACACAAATATGCAGTACATACACATGCATGCACACACCTTTAGCTTGGGCTCCTGAGACAGAAGTTTTTTCATGTGGTAACTGATGGCTTTCTTTAAGTCCTTCTCTCTCATATTTCGCAGTAAAGTGTGAGACACAAAACTTTCAATACCCCACTCCTTCCTACACAGAAATGATTTGAAAGAATACATAATTGACACCTTAGTTATGACACACAGACTTGTTCAGATACAGTGTCAATAATCAAATTGAATTTGCTGAATTTTATATTGAAAATAGTGCAGACAATACTAGAGTACATTTATGGTACAATGTTGGTATGTGTGTGTGTGTGTGTGTGTGTGTGTGTGTGTGTGTGTAAACTCACACGATGGACTTTATTGGTGTTTTAAGGGATTGCCCACTGCTGGCTAGTCTTTCCTGTGCATGTAGAGCAGCCAGTCTGAGAGCTGTATTACATTTCATCTCCACTGCAAACCTTTCCTGCAATACATCATTCACACTCTATACACACACACACACACACACACACGCAAACATAAAATACAAAAAGGAGTTTTCACACCACTCTGTGACTATAAAATTTATGCCTGAAGTGTGGTATTTCTTTAATGCTAACATTAGGGCTGGGAAATATCACGCCTTAATTTCTGCGATTAATAATTGACTTCTTAACGCATTAAAAATTAATGCAATGAATGGTCTACCCCTTCACTAATGTTATCCCTCCCTTCCTATGGGTAAAATTTTCATATATAAATTTCCAGGAGGTACACGCTTGACACGACTGCATATCCTAGCTCAAAAACTGATTGTGTGGTACAATGTTTTGAGTTTTTCCAACAAAGTTCGGAAGGACCATGTTTATTTAATCCGACCAATCATAATGCCGGAGTAAGCATAAACCCCTGCTTGTCTCACTGCTGCAACAATTCTTCCGGCAACCCTCCTCCACCCCAACTCCACCTTTTGTCTATTTACTACTAGATTCTCAAGCTCAAGCCCTCCACTATGGATAGCAAGCCAATTCCGTTTGCCTTTATCTCTATTCAAGGATTACATTAACATGTGAACTACTGAATTTATTATGCGCATGTTCCGGGCATAATTATCACGAGAACAGATTTACTGTATGGAGCATAGAGAGTTCACCCGCAAATGATGAGCCAGGTGTGGGAGAGATATGGACAAGCTGCCGCATCTCTTCGCATCATCTGAAAACGCTCACTCACTGTCATCTAACCCGGGGTATCAATAGCAAAAAGCGCGAGAGAGACCCAGCATGTGCGTGATTGAGCCTGAAGAGTAGCCAGAGAAAATAATGCTTTAATAAACTTATTTTTTGTTTCTATATGTACAGTGTTTGATTATGTATTAACAATGCACACTTCAGTTTCTCTTGTCATTAAAACTAGATAAAAATTGTATCTGCCCATTTGATCCAATTATTAAAAAACTCCACTTGATAACGGCAGAAGATTTAGACCTTTTTAATTAATGTCCACGGATTTTATGGCATCTAACAGACATTACAGGTCTAACTAACTCTATCTGCAAACAAACATATTTAAATAATTACAAAAAATCATTAGTAACTAATGTCTTGCAAGTTCATTGAGTCAAAGTTTCAATTAAATATATCATGATTACATTTTAAAGTTTGTTTTAATATTCCACATACCATGATTAACAGCGATTAATCAGAAAACTTTGAAAAAATGTTTTTATAGTTTCACAGCCCTATTAAAATAGTATTCCTTATCCCACTGTAATATGCAGAGACAAGTAAAAGAAAGCCCTTAGTAGATTTAACCTAAAAGTGTACACACTGTATTTTGTAGCATAATCAAGATATTGCACTGCTTGTTTGAGCATCCCAACTAGCCCGACACAGCAACATTGGCTCAACCACACACACACACACACATACACACAAACCTGTAGATATAGATACTCAAAGGCCACAGGGTCTTGTTTTAGCATGTTTTCAAAATCTCTGGGCAGAAAACAGACACGGAACAGACATCTGTAGTCGTGAGTCTCCTTCTTCTCAACCACCTGCCACACACACACACACACACACACACACACACACACACACACACACACACACACACACACACACACACACACACACACACACACTATTAGATATACTGTATATGTTAGCTGTATAACATACAGATGAGTGTAGAATAAAGAAACGATAGTATCATATTTTATTTTGTATTTTGACTAGGTCTTTTCATATGTGTGTGTACTGTGTACCTGTTGAATAATCTCCTCCTCGTGCAGTAGATACAATTTGCTGATGCTGTACTGTTGTTCAAGTACCAATGAGAAGTGTTCGATATGTGTGATAGAGAGTTTCTCCTTCAGAGTCATAACTATGTCCTAGTGCCAGGTCATAGTTTGAGAGCACAACATAAGAAGATCCAAAAATCATGACAGTATACAGGGCATCATTAGACAACACAGGCTCAAGTCGTGTACCATCATCTACCATTAGAACTACGGTATAATACACAACATAGGTTAAGATAATACGATTTCCCTTAGGAGCACTGTGGCATCATGGTACCGTACATTTATAGTATCAGATGGTAGTACCATGGTAGTTTAATATGCTACATGGCCAAAAGTATTTACACACCCACTTCTAATGAACAGGTTTGGCAAATCCAGTAATCCCAGGGATGATAAATCCTATTGCTACAGCAAACAATCACATTCAACAGAATTGTGTGCTTTCACATTTGTGGCAACAGTTTGGGGAACTTCTTCTGTTCCAGCGTGACAATGCATCTGTACACAAATCGAGGTCCATTAAGAAATGGTTTACTGAGTCTTATGTGGAAGAACAAAGCCCAGACCTGAACCCCACTGAACAGTTTTGGGATTAATTGGAATGCCGATTGCAAGCCAGGCCCCATTGGCCAACAGTGACCTCACTGATGGTCTTGTGTTAATGGGAGCAAATCCCTGCAGTCAAGTTGAAACATCTAGTGGAAAGCCTTTCCAAAAGAGTAATTGAAACTGTTATAGCTGTAAAGGGAGGACCAACTCCCTATCAAGTCCCCTGGTTTTGAAATGGCATGTTTAAGAAGCACATATGGGTGTGGTGTTTACATACTTTTGACCATGTAGTGTATTGAACGATTACTATATTAATGTACCATGTGAGTACACAAAGTACTTAAAAAATTATCATGGTACATGCCCAAACAATCATGCAATTACCATTACCATTACAACAATCCATGATGATACAATGGTACTAATAAAATAAGCAACATAATTAAATCTGGCATGCTATATATTGAAGATATGCATTGTTTTCATTTTGTTTTAACAACAACCAAAACATCACATAACATAAGACTATAGTGAATGTGTCAACAGTACCTTAACAGTGGTTTTAGATTCAAATTTAAACGCCTTTGTTTGGCCATTCTCCAAATAGACCTTCAGAACATTGGGTAGGAACAGCAAAGAGTTACCCTGGAGGATAGAGGTCAATATAGATTTAAAAATAGAAATATAATTTATGTTAAAACTATATGTTAACTGTTAAAGCAAAAATCAGGTTAAGCAATAAAGGATACTTATCAGCTTATGATTGAAGACTTTCATTTAAAATGATAAACATCAAAAGATAAACCACATAATAATGCATACTATTGATTACCACAAAAATTTATTTTGACATGCCCCACATTATCTTTAAAAAAAAGCAAAAATTTGGTTAAATTGTGGCCCTTACAATGGACGTGAATGGGGGCCAATTTTGAACATTAAAATACTCACTTTTTCAAAAATATAGCCCCAAGACATAAACAATATTCTTGCAAACATGATTTTAGTGTGATAACATCACTTACTAACATTTTCTGTGTAAAGTTATTGCCAACTTCCTTGCCATGACGATGTAATGTCAACAAACCCTAAAATGACTGTTAAAATGACAACTTAAACAACTTTACAGCTTAAATAATACATGCGTTTTAACAGAATAATTCATATAAGTGCTTTTATATAATTATAAGCTTGAGATTTCTACCTTCCATCCATCCAGAAATGAGCCACAATCACTTTTATTGTAAGTGCTTCACTGTAACCTCGATTTTTGCTTTTTTGTTTTTAAGAAAAGGAGGGACAAAACGAAAGTAATTTTTGTGGTAATCAACATTATGCCACAAATGCTGGTTCCAATGTAAGCTTCATATACATTAATATACCACAGTTAGTTCCGGTCCTCGAATCTGATTGGACGAGAGACATTCCATGAGCACTGATGGAGTGACAGCATCAGCACTCGGACGCTTCACTGTTTGTGTATCACTCTGCATTCATGCTGCTCTAAACTAAAGTGTTAGGAGTTACTGGTTTTATTTTTGAAATTACACATGTTAGCCAGCAGGTGGTGGCAAAAGATAATTTTTGTGTGTAATATGAGGCAGTTGGTGACGTAAAGTGAATCCGTTTGTCATTGTTTACATAGAACTGTGCTATGTGATCGCTTGTATTACTAATACATTACCAAAGCTAGGAAATAGCTTTAAACGGCTTTAAACGGACCACTTCTGGATTATGACTCGTGCTGAGAGACACAACAGACTGATTTATTACAGAACTCAAGTGCTTGCCTTTTATCGGAGATTCCACATTGGATACTGTTTAAAATGGCGGAGGACATCGCTGTTTCTATAGTGAATGACTCTCACACACCGGCTACCGCGAAATAGAGAGGAATACCCCTGCTTGGACGTCTATTTTACACTGAGAAACTGACCACATCTCTGATTGGGTGTGGCAACAGGTGATCTCTCTCTCATATCGCACTCTTGCTCATGTCATATTGCTTAAATATCAGGGACTTTTACAGCTATAATTGGTAGAAGCGGCCACTTAGGGCAGCCGAGTATATATATATATATATATATACACACACACACACACTCTCTCTTTTAAACTGCAAGTAAGACTCAGGCAGCTGTTATGGCTCAATTAGACAGTTAAAGGGAGCCCCCTTGTGGCCTGAGTGTGAAGGGAGAATGTAATGTTCCGGGGGGTGGGGGCCACCAAATAGGATTACGTTAAAGGCCCCCATATGCTCAGAAACAGCCCTGATAAATATGGTAGTATTACATTGGTATTAATATGGTAGCATGCTTTTTGATAATTAACATGCACACAACCCATTAATAACATAATAAGAATAACGGAATGTGCCAAACCTGTGAGTGTCCATTGACCACCACCTCCTCTGCAAACCTCACTTTAACTGGGTTTGACTTCAGCTTTGCTCTCTTCTCTGGAGTTATGAAGGATGACTTTGGTCCCTATGGCAAAGCCATTAATGGACACATTTGACATTCAATGGCATATTCCTCAAACATTTATTGCAAAATTACATTGGTATTCACAAATGTCTTTGCATTGACTGGGACATATGATTTGACCAGCCACTGAGAAATAGAGTCAGTTGTATTGACAGGACTGTGGCATTTATAAGAGGTCAAATCATCAGCATACATTTCTTTTCTCACCACTTCTCTTTACAACCCTTACAAAAAAAGGACTGTAGTGGTATCATGGTAGCGGTATTAGATGGTAGTACCATGGTACTTTGACATAAGATGTACAGATAGAGTGATTGCCATGTTTATATACTGTGCCATAGTATTTAAAAAATACAACGAATGACCATGGTACCATGCAAACAATTATTGCATAATAGCATGGTGCTTTAAGGTACTTTTAAGTATAAAAAAAAAAGACATATATTATTATTTATTTATCTTTAATGTGTCCTTGTAACGAAGCTGGCAAGGACAATGATGAAGACGTTGACGTGAAGATGAAGGAACCCAAGTGCTGTTTATTACTTGAAGAGTGATATATCAAACGTGAAACCAAAACAAAACATTAACATGAACTGAACTAGACTTGACTTGACTATGAACTATCAAAAACTAGACTTGGCACAAACCAACAAAGTTACATACACATTCACATTCAATACAAGACAAAGGACAATGGTAAACACTAGGGCTTAAATACATGATATGGGGAACATAAACCAATAATCAAACAACACTAAACAAGATAACAAGACAATTAAACTAAACCTATGCCAAACTAGAACTGATAACAACCTAATGAAACAATAACCCAATGAAAACAAGACACATGAACATGGAGGGAAAACAGGACATCACATGACTAGGGAATAAGGAACTAAACTTTTCAAAATAAAAGACATGGAATCAAAACATGAACAAAAACACATCTAAACATGACAGTCCTTAACGGTTTGCATGCACAAAATAAACCATGACTTTTATCAAACTGTAACTTTTAAGCCTGTTTGCTGAGACTTCCTAGCTTTCTAAAGGGAACACAAGGAAAGGGTATGCATCTTGATGTTCTTTCTGCAACTTCTACATGATGCTTTGTCTTTAATAGCAAAAAACAGTAAATACTTAATAAGGTGCAGATGTGTAGAACTTAGTGACTGACAGGCGTTCAAAATTTTATGTAAGCTGCAGAGTTTTCGGCTGTGTTCTGCTCTCGCAGATTCCATCTGAGCCTGGTCATCGGTTATTCCAATTTAGTGATCAATAAAATACTATTGGAATTATTTCTGCCTGCTACCATGAGGCAAAAGAACACCACATCTTCCTGCCATGCCCCAGTCAAAAGAAACAACATTTCTCAAATAAAATTTCTAACAAAACAATGTCTCTATGTGTACACATACACTTACCACAGTATTTCTCAGGACAGTCAATATTATGGTGCCCTGACATTCCCTGTAAATGAGTGTAAAAGAGTACAACATATTTAGTGATACTGCAATAGTCACCAGGGGTCTCATGTATAAAACTCTAGCATCAATTGTATCCTAAAAGTGTGCAAAAGTGCACAAAAGATACAGATTTATAAAACTGTATGTACGCAAGAACCTGCACACAGTTCCCTTTATAAATCCCAGTTAGCGGAAGACTGTTCTAACATGCACATGCATTATTCCCTACCCAGTCTCCTCCCTAAAATAACCATATACAGTATGGAGCTTACAACACATGTTTTTACTATGCATAACCTCATTTACATTCAATTACCATATGCATATCACCCTCTAGACACGTGAATACCACGTTTATTGGTATATAGACTGTAAAAAAAATCTTAATCTTTTTCTAGTTTTAGAATAAAATATCTATACACACCTCAAACAAGATCAATTTACCTGAAAAACAAGATTTTATATGAAAGTAACTTGTTTTCAGAAAACGTAATTTGAAAATTCCTTGCCAAATAATTTTTAATTGTTAAATCATAAAATTAACCTGTGCTATTTTGCTTCTCAGATAATGTTTTAAATCTTTTAAAGGATGTTTTTATAGAAAAGGTAGTTAGATATGTAATACTGTAAACAAACTGTCTTGGTTATTCACTTAACCTTGGTTCCCCGAAATGAAGGAACGAGGTGCTGCATCAGTAGCTGACGCTATGGGAGCACTATCAAGGCAGTGACCCTAAAATGTATTCTAAAAAATATCCCACCATACCAGATTGATTAGCTTGCTATACTGGGTCCTCTGCCTAATCATTAGTTGCGGCAAAGCTATGCAGTATCTCGTTCCCTCCTTTCAGGTAACCAAGGTTATGCAAGTAACTGAGATGTTTACCTTTAAAAAGGTAACAAAAACACTGCGCTAGTAGCTGATGCTATGGCAGCCGTTTACCATAATGCCATGGTACTAATGGGGCAATGCCCACTAACAAACAGGGTGGTAATAAAGTCTTGGGTATAACTACCCCTTCATTTTGAAAAGTATCTTTTATGGCCATGGGACATTGTATACCTTGCAAATAAGCGAGTGCAATAACATCCATGACCTAGTGGGAAATTCTTTGCTTAGAGGCGACCAAACCTCATGAACGGCCTCCAAGCAAACAAAGAGTTGGTAATTTATTCTTGAATTTATTCATTCACAATACCCTCACAGGTCAGATCATGTGTAGTCTCTAAAGCCTTAATTGTCACTTTGTGTCGCTAGTTTCTGTACTTTGAAGTTGCTAGTGGGTGATCCTACTGATGTCGCTTTAATAGTATTGGTGGACTGCACGTCTGGCCATAATGGCTTTTGAAATAATGATTACAGATGTTACTGTCGGTAAAACAAAGATATTATTCTAATTTGACAATTAATCAATTCTCTTGCCTCTAAAAGTTAACATTCTGCAGGGGAGAGCATTATATATAACTCTAGCAGTGCTCAGTGCATCATTTAATAAAAAAGACAATCAATCTATCGATATATGAATGAAACTCACTCAGAATACCAATAATTTATTAGCCCATTTCAATGTATGTGGTTACAGACAAATGATTTTAAATGAATTGTCGCTCTGTGTCGCTGGCGGTGTGAACGGAGCTTCAGCATTGTCTGACTCAAAGAGAGGAGGAAAGAACATTTGCAGGGTAACAACCTGAGCCCTGAGGGGGTTGCCAGTACTTTGGGCACATAACCCTCCCAGGGCTTGAGAATGGCCTTTGACAGGCCTGTTTCAAACTCTAAGCAAGAGTTACTGACTGAAAAGTCCTAAAGGTCCACAACATATTTTACTGATGTCAAAGCGAGTTGCAGCAAAGTCTTCAATCAGAGTAGGCGTATGCTTACTGCCTCTAGTGGCTCAAACTGGGAACCTGTTACAGCATCTAATACATTTACATTTACATTTATTCATTTGGCAGACGCTTTTATCCAAAGCGACTTACAAAAGAGGAGGAACATCAGCGAATCATCTTAGGGAGACAGTGGTACAAAAAGTGCCATATTACAAAGTTTCACTATCATCATAATAGTATACAGATTTAAGTGCAACAAGAAATGTAAATAATAATAATAATTTTTTTTTTTTTTTAGTGACAGGTTAAGTGCTTTTGGAAAAGATGTGTTTTTAGCCGTTTTTTGAAGATAGAGAGTGAGTTAGCTTCCCGGATTGAGTTGGGAAGGTCATTCCACCACCGTGGTATGATGAAACTGAAAGTCCGGGAAAGTGTTTTGGTGCCTCTTTGTTTTGGTACGACAAGGCGACGTTCCTTAGCCGACCGCAGGCTTCTGGTGGGAACGTAGCTCTGCATAAATGTTTTTAGGTATGCTGGAGCAGACCCAGTGACTGTTTTATATGCCAGCATTAGGGCCTTGAATTTAATACGTGCATGAACCGGCAGCCAGTGGAGAGAGACAAAGAGTGGTGTAACATGTGCTCTCTTAGGTTCATTAAAGACCAGACGTGCTGCTGCATTCTGGATCATTTGGAGAGGTCTAATAGCACATGCAGGAAGGCCTACAATGAGAGCGTTACAGTAGTCCAGTCTAGTTATGACAAGGGACTGAACGAGCAGTTGTGTGGCATGTACAGAGAGGAAGGGTCTTATCTTCCTGATATTGTAGAGTGTAAATCTACAAGATCTTGCAGTTTTTGAAATGTGGTCTGTGAAATTTAGCTCATCATCAATGGTTACCCCTAGATTTCTGACCGTTTTGGAAGGCAAAACTGTAGTTGGACCCAGCTGCACGGTGATGTTGTGTTCAACAGCCGGGTTGGCTGGAAAGACAAGGAGTTCGGTCTTGGCAGGGTTGAGTTGAAAGTGGTGTTCCTTCATCCAGGCTGAGATGTCTGCCAGACAGGCAGCGATTCGAGCGGTCACTGTGGTGTCGTTGGGCTAGATCAGCTGGATACCAATACCACCTAAGTCTCACATTGGGACAGTAGATGGGCAAGATAATCTCACCATCTTGCACCATGCAGAAATCTACTGATCAGAGGGTTCTGCCATCAGTTCACGAGTGTTCGTTATGGTAGTGACATAAACTTTGAGCGTCGAAGAAGTGAGTCCACCATCCAAACGCTCTTGCAGGAAGGACAGTATCTTCTGTACAGGGCAATGCATTTCATTTTCAATCAGAAAAGAGTTGCCACTCTTAAGGAAACAATCAGTGATCTGCGGGGAGGCAAACAGGTCCACTTCAGCTTGCCTGAATAACCCCTAAATCCTCTAAAATTCCAGAGGGTGGAGTCTCCATTTCCCCACCCTGAGACCCTGACAAAAGAGTAAATCTATTTTGCTGTTCAGGTGGCCAGGATCTATAGGAGACATGACTCACTTCAGATGAGAATTCGGCTCACCAGTTTTGGCATTGGCCATTGTGACCAATGTGCAGTATTGTCCCTATGAATCAGAACGTGACATCCTTGTACGTCTAATTTAAAGGCTTTCTGAGCCAATGGGACTACCAGCAGTACCAGGCGGTTTATGTGCCACGTAAGTCAAGTCAAGTCAAATGTATTTGTATAGCGCTTTTCACAACAGGCATTGTTTCAAAGCAGCTGTACATAAAATTATGTTATAAAAATGAATGAAGAAAAAGAATGAATATAATGCTAATATTAGTTTATATGTTTAGAACAATTAGTGGTTCAAATTAGTAAACCAAATACATTTTTTGGGTCAATGATTATACAAAATGATTTTCTATAAGTGATGATTTGAACTATAAGTTTTAGTGTAAAATTCCTTGAAGTCATCCCGAATGAACAGAGGAAATACACGTAGATGCATTTGCATTGATTTTGGCTGATGAAGGCTTTTGTTAGTAATTAATAATTTTTTCTACGTAGTTTAACAGAGTGTTGTCCCTCCTTTGACCAAGTTGATATAGGTATCATTCAGTGAGGATCATCACAGTTCGGCAGGATGCTTATGGCAGGTAATTTTGGTGAACTCCATCCTGAGCCCATGCTTCAGGCAATGGCTCATGAAGAATCCCATGTCTTTGAGTTTGCATCAATTCATCCTCTGTGAAGTCTGACTAAGTAGACTGAAGTGATGTTTGGCTGGCACATGCTGCAGTTGGTCATCATCACTCAGCGACACAGTGGGAATCGGACATCAGGCAGGACCGGAGATGGATCTGACAGACTCTGGTAACCTCGGGATATAATCCTGGATCAAGCTGTGTTTTCTTGATAAGCAGTTTGATAACTGCCAGTTTAAAGTTTCTTGGGACATTCCCTAAATATAATGAGGAGTTAATAATATTAAGAAGAGGTTCTGAGATTACAGGCAACACCTCTTTTAGGAGTTTAGTCAGTATTGGATCTAACAAACATGTTGTTGATGTTTTGACAATTTCTGTAAACTGACCAAAAACAGCACAGGATTGAAGTTGCTTGTAGGGAATCATTTTAGTTTTCTGGGGTGTTTTCATTCCTAGGATGAAAACTTGCTGACTGAGCACCAACAAGATCTTCGTCCAACTGACCCTGAGTTCCAACGACGAATCAGTCTTAGACAGCAGGTCATAACGAGTGAACCCCATGGAAGAAAAAGCTCAATATGGTGGAGCGGAGATGCACAATGTTGTGCATGTTTTGCAGTTTTCAACATGTTTTGTGCGCTACTTTTTTTATGATAAAAACTAATACATATTATATTTTTTCTTTCTTCAGTGTCTTTTTTCTGCACTAACTTCAATACAACTCCAGCTACGAATAGAACTTATAGTATTGCGATATTGCGAATATTTTTAGCTTTTGTATGACGAATTGCTTATGATCCTAATTTTGTAAGTCACTTTAAATAAAGGTGTCTGCTAAATTTAAGTCATTATTAAATGAAAGTATTGCCCTCCACCACAGTTCTCAATCAAGAAAGGCACCTCTAAATGTGTTGTGTCTTTTTTTTACATCAATGATGTTTGGTCACCAGACACACAAGAACAAATGGTGTTTACCGTTCATAACATAAAAAGTTGGCACAGGCTTGTCGACACCATGTTAAATTTTATAGTCCACTTTAGAGCTTCAGCAGGAAGGAATAATGACACCCTGTTCCTCACACAACGCTATCGTATGGCTTCAGAAGGCTTAGAATATAGTGCACGAGTCATACTTTTTTGGCGCTGTTATGGGTAGAGTAAATGAATGAATTTTTTTTGAGTGTGATATATTGCTTTGGGGCACATGAAAAGGATCATGAGTAAATATGGGACCAACTTGGATTTTTTTTTTTACGTCTGGTCCACCAGATAAAGCCATACACAAACAAGTCTCCAATTTCTTTGCAGATGCAAATAGATAGGCTCAAACACACCACATACCTGATGATGTCAGCAGCCTGTTCTGTTGATAGATCATCAACAGCAACATTGTTTATTTTGAACATCTGGTCACCAGAGACAAGCTTTCCATCAGCAGGACCTCCTATAAAACACACAGACAGAGCACATCAGTGGAGAATACCATGATAACTGTCAATCATGTTTACAAGGTTTTAGGACTTCATTTACCATACTCTGGTATGGCTTCAGACATTTCAAGAGTAGGGTTTCCTGTAGACAAACCTCCATAAGCCAACATGCTGCTTAACAGGGCAGGCAGTACATGCAAATAGCAGCTGGTCTCTGCATTTCAGCATTCAAACTTATGTTTAATAAACATTTATAAAATGTTTGTGTAAATGAATTAGACTTGATGTCAACTAATGTCTATCAAAAATCTATCATATAATTATACAACAGTTTACTGGTTGGACAGGCATCATTGCGATAGTGCTGAAATTTTGTATGACACATTTTGGAACACTGAATTAATTTGCATGTGTTTTCTCAGATTACAAGATAGGCTGTCAGTCTGTGCGTTCATTGGAAACAAGCAACAGTTGATCCAGCTTTGGCTTTTTTTAATCGTGTAACTACCAGCAGTGTAGGCGGGGCAGTCACATTAAGAGCAGATCGGAGTAATACGGAAGCCCGTTTTGTCCATGTTTATCACTTTTCTGTCTTGTTTTCTCATGATCGCAGCTTAATTTTATCATGATCTCAACAAAACAAAAGTTGTTTTCTTATGGTCATGACTTAATTTTCTCTTTTGCTCTCTCAATTTCAACTTCAAGTTCCCACGAGAAAACACCTTTTTTAACATCACAGGCACAGCATTTTCATGTTCTGTTTATCGCAACAGGAGGCTTCTCTTGGTCAAGGAGATGGATTTTATCTCAGTTTTATCTAGTAACTCGCAAGTCTACTGACCTGGCTGAATCTCTCAATCATAATCCGGTATCCATGGAGTAATGATGGGAAAGTTAAGCTTTCTGAAGCAATAGGGTTTTCCTTACAAACTTATTGACATTGGGTTTCAACTCAAAGCTTCTGGACAAGGTTCAATTTATTGCCGTCTATTTTACTATCAACTCTATTATGTCATCTTTTTTTCAAACTTGTATTGCATGGGATTTGCGCTTCTTTTGAACAACATACCGAAGTAGACCCGTGATTTTCAGATGAATGAAGCTTCAGACTTTACAGATCACCCCCCAAAAACGATTGAAGCTCTGATACAGTGCTTCAATGGCACAAAGCAATTTCAGATGCCGTCAGACCTTGATTAATGAGATATGTAATGCGCTCCTGCTCCTCTGACATTGCAATACTGAATGGTGTCTCTGGATTGATTCTCAAGTGATTTACACTTAAGTTGTGATCACGAGAAAACAACTTTTGCTATGTCGAGATCTTGAGAAAATGTGATAAACCATGGACAAAACGGGCTTCCGTAGAGTAGAGAAAACTTAGTGAGTAACATCACAAAACAGTGAAACTATTTCACGCACTGGGCATGTCCAGCATGACAGTCCGGCTGAATCCGGAAAACTATGTTTGTGGTCAGGTAAACGTGAGGTGTGCTGTCGTTTTGTTAGAGAAACTCAGGAGCCAGAGAGATCTCATAGTAGAGTGATAAAAAGGTAATACTTTACAATAAGTTTGCATTAGTAAATGCATTAGGTATCAAGGACAAACAATAAACAATATATGTTTTTTTACAGCATTAAATCATCTTTGTTAATGTTAGTAAAGGAATAGTTCACCCAAAAATGAAAATTCTCCCATGATTTACTCACCCTCATGCCATCCCAGATGTGTATGACTTTCTTATGATTTTTAGAAGAATATATCAGCTCTGTTGCTCCATATAAGGCAAGTGAATGGGTGCCAACTTTGAAATGCCAAAATCATTTACAAGAGTAATCCACAAGACTTCAGTGGTTAAATCAATATCTTCAGAAGTGATATGATAGGTGTTGGTGAGATACCTATCATATCACTTCTGAAGATATGGTTTAAAGTTGTATTGATTACCATTATGATGCCTTTATGTGCTTTTTGGAACATCAGAATTTTGGCACCCATTTACTTGCATTGTATGTTCCTACAGAGCAGAGGTGTTCTGCAGAAGAAAGAAAGTCATACACATCTGGTAAATGATGAGAACATTATCATTTTTGGGTGAACTATCCCTTTAATAAAAAAATAATTGTTTATTGTAAATTCATGTTAGTTCATAGAGTATTGACCAATGTTAACAAATATATATTTTGATTTTAAAAATACATTATTGTGGTGCAATTATCATTAACAAAGATTAATATATGCTGTAAAAGTCTTGTTCATTTGTTTTTTATGTTGACTAATGTTAACTTATGTTAACAAGTGGAACCGTTTTGTAAACTGTTACCGAAAAAACTGACAGTATGATTAAAAAAGTAACTATGATTAGCTGGATTAATAGTACAATTAATTTGCTTGTTTTAGATTAATTAAGTAAAATGCGGCCTTTGACAGATTAAACTCATTGAATGAATACAGCTATGTATATAATCAGGGCTGCCGCTGGCCAAATTGATGCCCTACGCAGAGTAGGGGGGGTTTGCGTGATATGAGCTTGAAGCGATTTTCTGACCAGGGGCATCTGTGTTCCGCAACTGCTTTTGTGTCCTTTAATAACCTATAACGTGCGAGTAAGGGCAGCCGGTGGACTTTCTGGTGCCCTCCTAGTGAGTTGATTATAGGGAGCGGCGGTACTGTATATAATTTAAGTAAGACAACAAACATATTTAACTATGAAAAGCTGCCAACTTGATCAGCTTTGAGACATACAGAAGCAATAATGAGTAAAGAAAAACAACAAAATTATTAAATTTTATGGGGGCCGATAAAATCTGAGTTACGCCACTGATTCTTTAGGTATTATTTTTGTTAGCAGAGCAAAAATAGATAAAATAACTGTCCGTATTAAATAAGGCATATTGTGTCTAAAATTTAACACACAATATTAACTTCTTTATAGAACAGTGTACTGTATTAATTCAATATCAGTGATATGGCATAACACTTTCAGGTTTTAGTGCATAATTGCTCATGTGTTCTTACTATCAAGTGTTACCTATATACTTATTCCATTTTACAGTCTCAATTAATCTGCAGAGTGCACCAGAACACACTTTTGCCATGTATATAAAAGGCAGTATCAGGTCTGGGTTTTAACAGTCCCTGTTATATGACATTTTTGCTTTCACCGTCTCAGCAATGCTTTGTCTCCACAGTCTCTGCCTGTTTAGAAAGCTGGCTTAGTCAGACTCCATCATGTGGTTCAAAAGACCTGGTCAAATTTTCCCTTTCTATTATGTAAAAATCTTCATGAAGCTAAGTAAGGGGGCATTTTGATACCAACACGCTGATCTAAAGATTGTTAAGGTGCTAATATTCCAAAATAAAGTGTAATAGACTTAAGTTGTCACATTTTAAAATGGAGCATTTTTTTTTCTCTTACATTTTCTCCCCAATTTGAAATGCCCAATTCCCAATGCGCTCTAAGTCCTCATGGTGGCGTAGTGACTCGCCCCAATCCGGATGGCGGAGGACGAATCTCAGTTGCCTCTGCGTCTGAGACCGTCAATCCACGCATCTTATCACAAGGCTTGTTGAGTGCATTACCGCGGAGACATAGCACATGTGGACGCTTCATGCTATTCTCCACTGAGAGAGAGAACCACATTATATCTACCACGAGGAGGTTACCCCATGTGACTCTACCCTCCCTAGCAACCGGGCCAATTTGGTTTGCTTAGGAGACCTGGCTGGAGTCACTCAGCACACCCTGGATTCGAACTCGAGACTCCATGGGTGGTAGTAAAATGGAGTATTAATAAATGATCTTTCTTCAGAACAGTATGACTAATGCAGAAAGGGTAGGATATGTTCCTATTGTTCAACATTGTTGTTTACTTTTTGCCAGCACAAAAATTATCTTCTACTTTTCCCCACTCTGTTGCTACAGATGAGGGTCATTGACAGCAGCTAATGTGTAACGCTTGATAGGAAGTCAAACAGTTGAGCTTTGGGCTAACCAAGGCCATCTGGCCATGATCTAGAACTGCTTCAGTGTGTTCATTCCAATAGAGGAGGAGAAAAGGGTGCCAAGAAGGCTTAGAACTATGGGCAATCCATGGGGCAATGTATCGTATTTTTTTGATAATATTTAATTAAATGTATTAATAATATTTAATAATTTTCAAAATGATTCAAAGCTGAATCAACACCAAATCAATAGTAGATTACAAGAATTCACTTGATTAATGTTTGTTTGCGATTGACTGTATTGTGTTTACCTTCGGTCACATCCTGCACCTGGGGTGGACTGTGTTCTGAGACAGTAAAGCCATGGGAATTGAGGGTGGGGTCAAGTGGGATTTTAACCGTGACTCTAATTGGATAGCTCCTCTGCTCCTGAGAGCCATGGTCACCAAGATGACCGTCCTCTAGCACACGCTCTCTATGGAGAGAGCGAGACAGGGTGATGCTATACTCAAACACAAAATAATAAAAAATGCAATGCAAAAGGAACGTACTGTACACTCATTCATTGCACACACACACACACACACACACACACACACACACACACACACACACACACACACACACACACACACACTAAGATCAAAAGAATGGTACCGGCTGGTGGACTCTCTGGAGCGGCGAAGCCAACGTCCCACCACCTGCTCCACTCTGCTGGTCCTCCGAGATGGTGAGCGACTGCGATCCCGCTCCTCCATTTATCTGCACATGAAGTGAAAGGTTATCATTAGAACACAATATTTTTAAAGATTTCTCTGATACAAGGGCATGTGTCAGGAGCTTTAATACAGTTAGATAATAATTATGAAAAGTCATTTATATTGACTATAAATCTTGTTTACAGAAATTATTAAACATGGCAAATTTTGATCCCACGTCACTTATCCTATAATATGAATTTGACAGGATTTTTCTTCAGAGATGGAGCAACATTCTGATTAAATAACTAACATGGACAGAGTCAACAATGCTGCCCATATTAGCCATTATAAACCACTATTAAAAATCATAGGCAATCAAAACATTTGTGACGATATGCAAATTCAATCAAATCATAAATGTAAAAAAAAATGCTTGAATAGCCAGACAGAGCAACCTTGGCTCAACCAATGGCAGTGTTCAGGAAACCTCTTTGAAAACATTACATTTGCAATTCTGTTTGTTGCCACTAGTGATGCAGAAATGACACACTTCACCTTTAAAACATACAGTATAAGCAATGAGTGTTACGCATGCAGTACATGGGTCTTAAGGACACATACTGTAATGGGCCAAGCTGAGGCAAGCAAAATGGAGTGTACAGAAGTACCAGTAAGTTCTGATAATGTGCGGTCAGCCTGTCTTCTTACAGTGGTATGAAATGGTTTCTCTCTTTATGTTATAGAGTTTGAGTGTTGTGGTGGTGTTGCCATTTTATGGTGCTTTATTTCAAACACTTCCCACTAGGGAATGTGAGAGACCATCTGGAGCCTCATGATCAACAGAGAGAAGGAGCAACAAAGGCAAAGAGATAGACAAATATTAAACTGAGACAAGAAAGATTGGTAGATAGAAATGGGGAAAGAGTGATTGAGTGCGTGTGTGAGAGAGAGAGAGAGAGCCAAGGGATCATGACTCATGGTCACATTATGTTCTCAGTTTTCACAGGATTTGGATCTCACTTTCCATTCATCTTACATCTGTCAAAGTGTATAATCAATACCACACACATCAAAGTCATTACAGAATCTCCCCAACACTCACCCAGCAATATTAACTGTAATATTAACTGTAATATTGCTTTGCATACAGAAAGAGATAGTTGATACTTTGAACATCATCAAGAAAAGAAGACACATAAAGAGACCACAGTCTCAATCGATTTCAAATGGAACAGCAAAAGCCTTTCACTGAACAGGAAAAACTAGCACAGTTATCCTAAGATGGTGGAACACAGGCTTCCCCTCTGTTGTGGCAGTGAAAGTGGAATGAGTAACAAGTCTTACATTTATGACCTAAACCTAAACAGCAGTCACAGAAATAGAATAAGCAGGTAGAATGGCAATTAGCTTGAAACAAGAGTTCTTGAAAATGGAAAGGGCATGGCGGTAAGGCGTCACTATACATAATTGACATGTCTATGCCCATTAAACTATACCTGTAAATAATTCAAACCGGAGTTCCATTATTTTATATATACAAAATGAATAATCCAAGAAAGTTTTAGTTATGAATCAAAGACAGAGAAAAGATACACCACACTTATTCACAAGCTGCAGGTTTGTCCATTAAGGTTTTCAACTGCCACATCCCTCAATACCATCCTCTTTGCAAAGCCTGAAGAACATTGTGGCAGGTTCACCAAACAATCGTGCCTATAGGGGACCTTGTTAAAAACTTCAGCCGCTCATTCTAACTTTGGGATTCTTCAAAAGAATATGCAGAGCAGCAGGATCTTCACACAGCTAAAAGTACAAGGTTTGAGAGAATTTCCTATATTTTACCCTTATCATTAATTCTTCCCGTGTTAGGAATACTCATGGCACAGAATACGCAGGTGATGCGGAGGACGTGTCCCCCTCACTTTCAATAAAACCAAAGTGATTTGAAATGATTGCTACGCCCCTGGTAATACTAGTATTATGGGGGCAGTGGTGGCTCAGTGGTTGAGGCTCAGGGTTACTAACCAGAAGGTCGGGGGTTCAAGCCCCAGCACCACCAAGATTCCACTGTTGGGCCCTTGAGCAAGGCACTTAATTCCAGGTTGCTCCGGGGGGATTGTCCCTGTAATAATTGCACTGTAAGTCGCTTTGGATAAAAGCGTCTGCCAAATGCATAAATGTATAAATGTAAATGTAGTATAACAAATGAAACATATGACGGAAACTACTGATGATGTAGCTTAAAGGAAAAGTTCCCCCAAAAATTCAAATTCTCTCATGATTTTCTCACGCTCATGCCATCCCAGATGTGTTTGACTTTCTTCTTTCTACAGAACACAAATTAAGATATTTAGAAGAATATTTCAGCTCTATAGGTCAATACAATGCAAGTGAATGGGTACCAACATTTCAAAGCTCCAAAATCCACGTGAGGGCAAAATAAAAGTAATCCATATGACTCCAGTGGTTAAATCCATGTATATGATAGGTGTGGGTGAGAAACAAATCAATATTTAAGTCATTTTTTTAATCATAAATTCTCCTCCCTCCCCATTAAGGGGTGATTTGCAAGAAGGATGTGAATCACTAAAAACAGAAGAATGAGAAAGTAAAAGTAAAGTGGAAATTGACTGGGCAGGGAGGGGAATTTAGTCTTAAATATTGACCTGTTTCTCACCCACACCTATCATATCACTTCAGAAGACATGGATTTAACCACCAGAGTCATCTGGAATACTTTTATTTTGCCCTCACGTGGCTTTTGGAGCTTCAAAATTTTGGCACCCATTCACTTGCATTGTATGGACCAAAAGAGTTTTTCGATTGTGTTCTGAGAATTTTGGTTGAATTATCCCTTTAGTGTTTGTTGGCTTTGATCAACCAAGAAATTTTGTTATTTTCTTCAATGTTAATCTGTTAACTCTAATTAGGTGTTATCACACATGCAGGAGTGCTGTTATACTAAATATAAGCATGACAGACTCTGTATAATCTCTCTATAGGAGCTGTGATCCTAATCCTGAAATGATGTCATAATTTAACTAAAAATGTATGAAAAAGACCTAATTATAGGTACATTAGATTACTTCATGTCTTTATGTAAAGGAATATTTGAATGACATTCACTGCAATTGCGACACTACATTTGCCTCTGCTTAGATTGCTAGTCAACGATGAGAAGTATCCAATTTGACAGCATTTTTGACTCCCTAGACCGTAACGCCTACTCTCGTCTACGTTCCGACTTCATTACAATGCCTTTGTTGATTCAGTAGCAGAGTTGGAATTACTTTCAGACTGTTTAAACGCTGTTCTCAATTTTCCTTGATCTTTTGACATATAAGAGTTTATTGTATACGTTCTATAAAAACATACTGTAAGTTTCAGAACTCCAAACTTCCTCCCCAATGCACAAAAAAAACTTAAATGCATTTATTGAAATTAGGCTGCAAAAACACCTCGTTCTCCACTTCCATGACTATGTGACATCACATGGTGGCTCATTAATGCATGACCACCTCCACACACATCAACGTCTACTTTTACATAATCACACCCTTGGCCCACTCACTGGTGATCAGTCGGTAAGCCAAAGAGAGAGCATGACACCACACCAAAGGGGAATTTTGTACCCAACTGGACTATTTTTAATTTTTTTTAATAAACCTGCATCTTTGACCATTGCCATGCGTATCGTGAGGTTATATCTTTTAAAAGGAGATCCCCATTCTGTTTTATTCCGCTGCATTGTGTCTTGCTGTTTTGAATATAAACATGTTGTAGAAGCTTTTTTGTGCCTATCTACACTATTTTTAATTGTTGGTCCATGTAAACATGCACTAGATGGACATATTTGACCACTTTGATGCACTTCTGCCTATATGTGGCACATTTTAAGAGCAGAACAAGTTTAACTTTTAAAAGCGCATCTCGTTCTGCACCATTCCGCTGCTGCCTCTGGATGCGAGAACCGCGTCTCGTCCTGTTTACACAACAGACATGGAAGGTATAAGATGTAGTGGCTGTCAAGACCAGCGTCTCTGCTTCCCAATATTAGGAAAGAGTTGAATAAAGGTCCTGATCGTGGCAGATCAGGATTATATGTGTGTGCGGAACGTTTCACCTTGATTTGGATTGCGTATGTTTAGTAAATTTCAGTAGGATTATTTGTGTGTTCAGCCCATGTTAGCATGTATTATAGGTATTTATCACATTTCAGTGTGGATTGTATGCGTTTTCAGCTCATGTCAATGTGTATCATATGTGTGTTCAGCACATGTCAGTGTGGATAGCTTGTAACCCAGACACGATATCACATGTTATTAAAAGATGGGGCAGTTAAAAACACAATTGGACATGCCCGCAAAACTGTAAGTAGCTAGTTTCAGTCATGAATGTTCATCTGATGATAACCGATTTTGTTTTTTTTAATGGAACTGGTTCTGATGAACAACTTCTCAATTCCCAACCATATCAATTGATGGAAAAAAAAACAACAACAAAAAAACCTTTAGGATCCCAATAGGAAAAGCAACAAACAGCTCTCTGAACAGTTTAAAAACAAACTTTGTGCCTCAGGCAGTTTGCATTATGAATCAGGAAAAACACCCCTTGACCATGCCACACCTGCGCTTTTTCCACTCTGCTGCTAAAATCAGTTTCTGTGCTGATCAACTTCTCTGCTTATTGCATTCTTTTTACATGATTAAATATTAATAACATTAATAATAAATGATATTAACATATAAGCGGCTATTCTGCCAAAAAAAAACAATTTCCACCCAAAAAAAAAAAAAACAGCTCTATTTTTTAAAATGTTTTTAGATATAATGGTGTGGCATCCAAACATCTTTTACAACCCAATCTCATGAAAAATCGTACATAATTTCCGAATTGGCCATTTCGTATGGTCTTGCACGATGTTGTTCGCATAAACGTGCATATTCCTGGATCTCTAATGCTGAAGTAAGCGGTAGTTCCGCGCACGAGCCGTTACGACATACTTATTAATATTGTACCCTTACCCAAACCCCTCATCTAAACTTAACCATTCAGCAGAGAGTGTAAACATGATAGGAAGCTGATGTGTGTGACAGAAGCAAGTAATTGTCGCGTATTAGATGGGAACAATTTCCAGCAATGTCAATGGCTGTAGTGAAAGTCGTAGGAATTCAAACGAGTGCAGTCGCACGATATCATACGAATTAGACAAATTTAGAAAGTCGTATGAATCCTGACGATTTTGGCATGGGAGTGTGATGTCTTTTCGTTCAATCCTCTCTTTTTAGGTCAGAGCTTAAAGCTAATGTGTGTAATGTTTTCCACAGTAAAAATGTTTAATCCTAGATTAAAGCTTCACTATGGAATTTTGTACTCTGTGGTTGAAATGAGATATTTTCAAATTGCGGAAGAAAGCTTTATGTGAGATGTGTTTTGGCACTGCTCTTCTGCGCAAATGAATTGGTATGGTTTGAGCTTACATCGCCTGTGTGTGATTATAACTGGGAGATATTCAGAGCCGTATGATATTATGTTTTTCTATTAAACATTTAAAACAGAAATATTACTTGCTTTGATAAAGATAATCAACACTCATATTTACATATTTTGAATGAATGAATTTGCACATATAGTGCTTTCTGACACTACACTCAAAGTACTTCTACAGAGAGAACAGGGGACTCTCCTCAACCACCACCAGTTATCAGTATACTGAATTTTAATATGGTTATTACAGTGTTTTATCTACTGTTAATGTTTGTATTGCACTACAATGATCAATCTAAGAGGTGAAACTCGTGATATGCCTGATATGAGTTCAATGGAAGACTTTAATATTTTAGATTATATTGTACAGACTCAGTTGATAATGCAAGTAAAACCTTAACAGTACAACAGTACATCAATGCACTGCAAACAATAAGACTGCAAAATAATAATAATAATAAAAACATAAAATTAGGATTTAGTAATGATGGGGATGAAATATACTTTATCAAACATGGAAATATAATGCAATATTTTTTTAAAAATAATATATGTAATTAATAATTTATTTAACAGTAAAGCTATTGTAGATAGATATTTACACATTTACGAACCTGGAAAAGCAATGTAATAAAATACTCAGAAGTCATGAATACTAGTCAACATGTTACAATAACTTCACCGGACAATGTAGATCACGATCGGTTAACATCACGAATATTGTTTTGGTTCGATTCACATGAGCAAGTCAAGCAACATAAGCTTCATCTATGAAGGTAAATCTGTCGCAAAACAGGAGAACTTGTAGATTTTGTTATTTTGTATTATTTGATCCCCTTTTCTCCCAATTTGGAATGCCCAATTCCCACTGCTTAGTAGGTCCTTGTGGTGGTGCGGTTACTCACCTCAATCCGGGTGGTGGAGGACAAGACTCAATTGCCTCCGCTTCTGAGAATGTCAATCCGCGCATCTTATCACATGGCTCGCTGTGCATGACACCGTGAAGACTCAGCATGGGAGGCTCACGCTACTCTCCACGATCCTCACACAACTTACCACGCACCCCATTGTGAGCAAGAACCCCTAATCATGACCATGAGGGGGTTACGCCATGTGACTCTACCCTCCCTAGTAACCAGGACAATTTGGTTGCTTAGGAGACCTGGCTGGAGTCACTCAGCACACCCTGGATTCTAACTCGCAACTCCTGGTGTGATAGTCAGCGTCAATACTCGCTGAGCTACCCAGACCCCCGTAGAGCTTGTAGATTTGAATTTGAGAACTTGTTTAAAAAACATATGTATTCGTAAGTTGAAATTTACACCCACAGCCTAGTGTGAAAACATAACTGAAGTTGAATGTTAAAATCTGCACTCACAGACAATAATCAAAAACCTGTGTTTTCAATTAAAAGTTGCAGACAAATAGTCACAAATGTGTAAAATGACATTCATATAAATACAACGACTTACTTATTTACTTACTTACTTTCACAGTTCAACTACAAATCGGCATTTATAACCTCCCAGATCTGCAACTGTAAATGTTCAAGCCTTGACTTTAGCAACAATTTTGGCGAAAAACCTGTAGCAAAAAGCATTTGTAAATCCAGAAGCGAGAGAGCAGGCTGCCGGTATTGTGAGTGGGTGGGACCAATGAGGTCATGATCAATCACAAGAGGATCAACTGATGCTGGACCAATCAAAGCAGATCATTGCACTTACTCAATGGTTATCTACATAGACGTCAGTGTAAGTTAAAATGAATCTATTCTCATATTCAACAACCATACCAGATAACAAGTAATTAACTTTGCCAAACAGTTAACAGTTAAACATCCATCCAGACTGCAACGATGCTGTCCTGAACTCTGTGACAGTGACTGACTGAACTGAGCACCGTCGTTTTCCCAGCGGTACTTCTTTTCTGTTTTTACTGACACAACGTTACGATGTTTGGCGATTTTGCACCAAATCCGACTGACAGCTCAAAATACAAATACATTTTTTAGGCTTAACCTAGTGAATTGATGTAAGGTAAGGACATTGTTTTGAACACTGTTTTTATGTACTCCATCAATATAGGCATTTTGTTCATTTTAAACCAAAAATCTAAATCTTCTGTAGTGCAGCTTTAATATGCAGTCAACTATAAGTCCATTTGTAAATTGATTTCATATAAAAGTTTAGCTCTGTTGTGCGTTCAAATCATTCCTCTGTTTGTTTGCATGGTGCGTCCTGACACAAACATTGGCTTAACCAATGGTGTGCGTATGGGGCAGCAGCAGGACTTACTGTTAGTACAACCCAAGTTTTTCTAGCAAGTCAGTCCACTGTCGGCCATCTTTGGAACGCTCTCGGGAGGGCTATTTCCAGTCATGCCAGTGCAGCTTCAATCTACTTGAATGGGAGAACACCGAAATCTCAAAAACAGTTGGTCAAGATTAATATCAAAGAACATAGTTCAAATCAGCAATTCAATTTGATAATGTTTGAATCATAAATCGTGCTTCTTTACCTCATATTACGCTAAAACACGCAATTTTCCCAGCTTGTATAGCTAATGTGCATGCACGTTAGCGAGATGATTGACATGCGATGTCTGTATCTAAAAGGTGATTGGCTCTTTTACCTGTAACGACCGTTGGACGATAGAGCTTCTTGGTTGGCCGTTCTGATTTCTCCCATTCATTTAAATAGAAGTGGCCCGTATCTGCTAAATAGTCTCTGGTACAACCAGTGTGAGTTTTCTAGGATCTGTTTGAACACAGTGATTCTTTTCGAAATTCTTTTTGTTGACACTAGTGGCTCAGAAATTACACACTTTATCTTTCTCTTCCTCAGCAACCACATCATCTCTCTCGCTTTCTCTTCTTTTTTCTCTCTTCAAGAGGATTCAGTGCCAAAGGTAGTTGAGACTTCCTACTCAAACCTACTTTAATGACTTCCATTACTTTATCAGCACTATTATCTTTTATTCATGATATATGCTTCAGCCTTCTCTTGATCTACAGGGACCTTATGTACAGCACTTATGGCTTCTTTACGCTCCAAAATCAGGAGCCAGTAATAGACACATATTGCGTATATTTAGAATACAGTAACGATAGAGGGATTCAATTACGAGTATTCCTTTTATCTGTGGACTGGTAGATCACTAAAATGGATCTAGGAATTAAATCTGGGTTGTACCATTGGGATAGGGGACCATATTCAATACATTTTTCAATCACATGCTAATTTCAGGTTGGAGCTCTCTCTCTCTCCCTCACTCACTCTCTCTCTCTCTCTCTCTCTTTTCAATTAGATTAGAGGCCACTAAAGTGAGGTTTAATTCCCCCTCACGCCCATGTTCCCTCATACAAAAAGCTTTGCTCATGCTCTCTCTGCAAGATAATGGCTGTGGTCTATCATTAGCATGGGCAGCTAACTTTAATGGCTAGGTTGAACAACTTGTACAATTCAAAAAATTGTCTACAATTCATTCACATGGGAGGACTTTTTTACTGGCAGACTATGCTTACTATATTATGCATCAATGACCAACGCTAAATACCTTGAAAACTTACACTCATCCAATCAGTTATAGGATCCTGACCTGTAAAACACTTTCAGCAGGCTAAAAGCCTCTCAGATACTTCAGTTATCACAACATGTCTGTCTCACAAACACCACTGACAGGCAGAGCTAAGGCCGGGGGGTGGGGGGTTGGGGGGTGTCACGAGACTGTCTACCCTGTTTGAACTGATCAGATGCACACACAACCAAAACTCTCTATGTGAATCCCTGACAAAAATTTACAACATAATTCAATATATTTATTTAAATGAGTCATTTTTATATTTGAATGAGTTGTAACACAAGAGTAAGATGTAAGGTTCAAAAATATATTATGATTTTTAGAATGTAAATTGGTCACCGTGGCTGAGATTCATAGTCAGTTATAAGTAAGTTTAATTTATTATTCGAGTTATCCATGTAGTAACTTCACACCTGTCTGATAATGAGTGAACATGTAGTGTTAGATAAATTCAGGCAATGTTAATGCATATTAACTGTGGGCATTCTAAGTCGCACCTCGTGAATGGTTTAAAAGATGATTTAATGTTAGTACCTTAAAAGTACCAACAATCATGTACAAAGAAAATCACATTTTGTTTCTATTATTTTAGTTTTGGTGAAACACCAGGGGACCCCCCAGGTTACATTATTTTGGCCTTATGGGGGGTTCCCCCACCCCCTCAATTCGAACAGGCTAAAACTATAGGTGTTTTCCAAACAGCATTTATGCACCCTTGAAGGGCACTTCGCGAAGGGGACACCACTCGAAAGGTCGTTCCAAACAAAAGTAGGAAACTACATTTTTCCATAAAGGGCCCTTTCACAAGACTTTTAGTGAAGGCTACATTTAAACTAACCTTCAGAGTGCCCACATCAAGAGCTCTCTCTTTCGTAGTGAGTAGGGCATAGGGATGATCACTTTCGATTGGAATTCGCCCTAAGTACTACCATGCCTATATGCAATACACACATTACAGACAGATAAAGACAGACGACCCTAAGGGACTGAGACATATTCTAATTGGATTAGGTTTGTAGAGACTGGGACAGAGTGTTACTGCGTCACACACACTGAGCCGATCAACAAAGCATATACACACAAGAAAACACCCCACACAATGGACAGATTAGTACACAACAAAACACACGTACACACAATCCACACTTACCCTAGAGTGTGATGAGATATTGCTCCACTGAAGAGGACTGCATCACCAATTCTTTAAAGCTTTCATTTTTATCGATGATTCCTCAGTCCAGCCCATCATTCTAAAGGACTTTGCAGTGCCTCAGTCCGTTAACCACTTAAAGATATCAGCAGTTAAGTAGTTTGACTGCTAACATTACATATATTTGTTTCAATGTTTCAATGGTCAGTCCAAAATAGCTACATGCATTACAAGTAATTTTGAAGTTTTAGTTCTTTTCGTTCATGCTGCATCGATGTGGATTTCAGTTATCTGGTCCAGACCTTTCACCTGCATTTAAAGACACTAGTTTTGTACTCCAAGTTTGATATGACTACTGGCATATGGCTGCTAACAGAACGATTCAGAGTTCTTGTTCCATCTGTGATGAATTCCAGAGTGTGCAGGTTCTTTGCTTTCTTTCTGTTCCAATGGTCCACGTCCTCTCCATCAAACATGGACTCTTTTTTGCTGCCATGGTGGGAGCTCCAAGGGCGCTCAGCTCTGTCAAAGAGACACATGTAATGTTATTATCTTTCTAACATCCGTCTAGTGTCTTAGTATGGGAAATTCTAGTGACACCAGCTGACAGTTTATAGCAATAACCAAGGAGTCCCGCCTCACTGCCGTTGCTCAACTCTTGTTCTTCTCCTCATGAAGATCACTAGCAGTCTTCAGCAAAGTGAGGCAAGACTTACGTCATTTAACTTTTTGTTGATGAACCATACAAGGTAACATCACTACACTGTGTTTTACAGTAAGATCCTGGTTCTCAGTGAAATTGAATAATATATTACTAGATATATGCTCATTTCTCAGAGTGGGAGACTACCAAATCAGGCGATAGGAGGAAAGAGACCCCATTCCTTCCATGAGCCTGTGGCTTTAACATCTCAGTTGGAACCGTCTGTGCCTAACAATCTCCACCTGTACTGCCAGGTGGTGCCCTCTTCTAACAGTACCTCCCTACCTAAGCTACTTGCATTTACTGTTTTTCAGAAGATATACAAATCTTAAGCCCTGGAAGCGAGGACACTGAATGCTAATAAAAAGCATTGTCTCTTTGTTTAAAAAGAAAATAAGGCACTTCCTAATCACTGCTCATCCAGGTTCTGGTCATTTGAGGGCTAGACGGCGGACTCAGTCCTTGCAGGCCGTATGCCATAAACTGCTATATTCCTAGAGCACATTCAAAATATTGTTTCTCAACTTGTTTTTAACCTCTGGAAGTTGTCTCAAGCCTCTGCCCTGGTTTTGTTCCTGGGTTACACAGCTGGAAATTTTCTGTCTCAACTAACTTCAAATCACACCCCTCACTTTAACCAAACGCTTCTGCTTACCTGATCTCAGCCTGAATCCAAGCAGTGTCTGCACATAGCTAAACCACCTGCCCTTATATTGTGTAGGTCCCCCTCTTGCCGCCAAAAGAGTGCCAACCCGCCTCTCAGAATAGCATTATGAGATGCTATTCTTCTTTCCACAATTGTACAGAGTGGTTATCTGAGTTACCGTAGACTTTGTCACTTTGAACCAGTCTGGCCATTCTCTGTTGACCTCTCTCATCAACAAGGTGTTTCCATCTGCAGAACTGGCACTCGCTGGATGTTTTTGTTTTCAGCACCATTCTGAGTAAATTCTAGAGACTGTTGTGTGTGAAAATCCCAGAAATACTCAAACCAGCCCGTCTGGCACCAACAATCATCCATGCGATTATCTAATCAGCCAATCATGTGGCAGCAGTGCAGTGCATAAAATCATGCAGATACGTGTCAGGAGCTTCAGTTAATGTTCACATCAACCATCAGAATGGGGAACATTTTTTATCTCAGTGATTTAGACCGTGGCATGATTTTTGGTGCCAGATGGGCTGGTTTGAGTATATTTCTGGGATTTTCACACACAACAGTCTGTATAATTTACTCAGAATGGTGCCAAAAACAAAAACATCCAGCGAGTGCCAGTTCTGCGGACGGAAACACCTTGTTGATGAGAGAGGTCAATAGAGAATGGCCAGACTGGTTCGAACTGACAAAGTCAACGGTAACTCAGAAAACCACTCTGTACAACTGTGGTGAGACGAATATCAAATGCTATTCTGAGCTACAGGTTGGTTCTGTTTTGGTGGCACGTGGGGGGCCTACACAACATTAGGCAGGTAGTTTTAACATTGTAGCTGATCAGTGTGTGCGTGTGTGTATGTATATATATATATATATATACATATATATATAGCATTAAAACATTAACGCATGCAATTAATTCAAAATTATTAACAATTTCAAATAATTTAATGCAAATACATTCAAAATTCCCAAACTCTACAAATGATTGGAGGATGCGAGCGTGATTACGTCATTGCCGTAACTGGAAACTCAGGTGATCTTGGAAGTTTATAACATTGTGTCTCTACAATGGCGGAAACCACCCGTACCCCTGGTAGGCGGACATGTTTAGTGGGCTATTCTCAAGTTTTGAGAGAAAGAGAAAGCACATGAGTAAAACAGAATGGATAGATGAAAAAGGACTCACAAAATAGTGTTATGGCAATATAGAGTGACAATGGAAGTCAGAGAGATGGAGGGACAGGAAGAGAGGGAGAGTGAGAGTGAGAGTGAGAGTGAGAGTGAGAGAGAGAGAGTCAGGCTTTTCGGAGTCCCTCTGAACATTTTCAGCTCTTAGCTGTTGAATAATTAATGCTTTCAGTGCAAAAACAGAGAACACAGCTCTCTTTCTCCCTCTTATTTGCGTGTTCTCTCATTTCTTTAGTTTATCCTTCTCTTTCCCCCATAACCAGAATCTGTCTCATCAAAATATCTCAGTGCTTCTATTTAATTAATCTCACTTTTGTCCCTTTTTCTGATTCATGCACATGCTATGAGGCAAAACAAGAGCTATACAGGAAAAAGCTCTTGAACAAACGAGAGTACTGCCAGACACAAAGAACAAATGAAATAAAATGTTTTATACCTTTATATCTTTATACCTTTTCTTTATATACACACAAACACACACACACAAACAAAACTTTACGAATTGATCTAGGATGGTTGCTTTTGATTGGTTTGTTGGTTATATTTTATTATATGTCAGTGTGATTGTGACTGTGTGAATGCAGATATGTATTTATGAAGTTTCCAGTACTATGATACAACTATATATGTAAAAGTGTGTGTGTTCAACCTCTCCTTAAATGCTTTGGTAATCCCATCATTGCCCTTAACTCTTTTAGACAGAGGGAGAGAGAGAGAGAGAGAGAGAGAGAATAACAGAGTGCACAGACTTTAATAAAGCATCTATATAATGCTGCCACACCACTCACAAGCACAACAAAACAGAAATACAGTGAAAGACTGGCAGAACAGCGTGGTCTGAGGGGTGTGTGTCTTTCAGAGAAAGCTGAATGGTGATCACCGGGTGTAATCCGTAATATATATATACCATCTAAGGCACAATTTATGGTGTGTGTGATTAAGTTCTCATCATTGTTATTATCGTTAACGAAAACTAAATGAAAGAAATTATGTTAACTGAAATAAAAAATAAAAACTGACATGATTGGAAAAAAATTTAACTAAACTAATATACATTTTCATAACTCAAAAACGAACTAAAAGTAAATAAAATGACCTTGAATTATATTAGTTTTAGTTTTTGATACACATTTTATTCTAGCGTAACATTCAAAACATTTACAGTCCATCTTAATTAAACATGAAAATGCCACTAGATACAAGTAACACAAGACTGCCGTGAGAAATGGATTGACGTTAAACATATTTAAATGATTTTTAACCATTAAACACATTAGCTTTGGCAGCCATTAAATACTAAATGGAAACGAAATTCTCATAAGTGTGAAAACTAATGTAAAATAACGAAAACTAAACGAAACTGGAATGATAAGTTGAATATTAAATAGAAATAAAAAATCCAAAACTATAATAACCCTGGTTTACATACTGTAAGTACTGTAAATAAATGCAATTACTGGCCAGTAAAAGTTACTATGAGAATTATTTTAGTTGTGCAGTGAAGACAAAGTGGAAAAACTCATAGCTGGATGACACCCTAAATGTTGGCTATAGGGACATCAGATATACTTGTTTAGAGCCTCAAAACAACTAAAAGTAATACTTTCCAAAGTATAATGCAGTGTGTTTGCTTATGTCAGCGTGATTGTGTGTAAACAGCCTGTCTACTTTACTGTAATGCTGTCTATAGTGCTGTTTCCATTAAAAGCATGTGAGCATTTCCTGATTCTGTGAAGAAACAACAATTGAGAGATATAGAGTGTGTTAAAGGGAAAGTCTGAACATCCTGCTTTTCAAGAGCACTTTATTGACATGAGAATAAAGTGCTTACTAAACTCTATATTATTGTTATAGGGCTGAAACGATTAGTCGACGTTATCGTCATATTTGACACTAAAGAATTGTCAACAGAAATTTTCATTGTCGAATAGTCGTTTGATCACATTTAACGTAACATGAGATCACATTAAACTCTAATGATGACGCGTGAGAGCAGCACTGCAGCTCGCGCCTGTCTGAGGAAGAATTACACAGTTCACAGTTCAGATGCACTCTAAACTTTCACTGCTTCAGTTGATGTAGATCGGCAATTATAAGGGGATTATAATGCAAATATACAAAATAAGTAAAAACAGAAGCACACTCGTTGTGGAATAAGTGGAGCCGGAGCTCATTAAAGGAAACACCCCGGTGTTACATCTTAAATGCAGTTATATTTAATGCGTTACAGCTTTATTAAAGGGTAACTAAACCCTAAACCAACTTTTTTTAGTTAATGATCTGTAAGAATGGGGCTTTATTAGTACTGGTCATTGATTCAAGTAATTTTTTTGACATTTGTGTATAAAGTGTTACACTACAATATATGGTGTAAAAACGTCTGAGTGCTGCCCTCTTCAGGTTGAACGGTGGCTACTGCAGTTGCATTTTCCTATTGGCTGTTTGCGGTACTTCGTGACGTAAGCAGGTTCCAGCTCACCATGCCAGATTCATGTACATGTCGTCTTGCGACCGTGTGAGGAATAATAATAACATAGAGTCTGACAGCAGCTGTCAATTAATCCGTCACTACGAGTCTCAGGTGCCCCCGCTCAGCACCGCACTCGGTTCGTTCCCTCTATCCCCGCCGGGGTCTGCCCACTTTTCCAGCATTTTCAAATATTTCTAGTGGGTGGAGTCAGACTCTGAGCAGGTGTTTAGTTACCCTTTAAAGTTCAAATAATACGGAAGCAGATCATGTAAATAAGTACAAACTCCGAAACTGTCATTTCTCTGTGCGGTCAGCGCCTCTTCTATGAGTTGTGTGAATGTCCCGATTGAAACTGCACCCGGCTGATGCAGACTCTGTCCATCGAGCACGCACTTTGAATGCAGCTAGATTGTAACGTGATGGCTCGAGACTTATGGAATCATAATATATGTGTCATTGTGTGCTTCTTATCGTGAAGAGAATTGGCTGATTTTGTCTTTACTGCACTCGCAGAAGCATAACCAAATGAAAAAATACACTTATATACAAAATACACACTGTATATTTAAGGTGCATTCTCTTAAAGCATGTCTAAATATATTACATGTTGCTACTCAAGTAAATGTATCTTGTTTTAAGGATTTTTAGACAATTTTAAATGGAAAACAAGACAAAAACACTTGAAAATATTTCATTTATATTTTTTTCCCTTTAATTCATTGAATGTCATTTAGAGGTATTTTTAAAAGATGATTTTGTCCTCTTTATTGTTAGTAAGCATGTTTAATACAACCTTTTAAGTAGGGGCACAAGCTGAATCATTTGTTAAGAACTAATGATGAATAATATTTGCAGAATAGTCGAATAATCGGCCGAATAATCGGTAGATTAATCGATTATCAAAATAAGTTATGTTGTTATATTCATTAGTTGTATCCATAAATTGTTACAGTATATTCAGGTGTAGAAATTAGCTTTGCATAGTAGAAAATAGGCATTGGTTTTAGTCAGAAAGGCCAATATCACTGTTTGTACATATAAGTATTACTGTCTAGTCTAAGGTGGTTTTCAAGCTGTGCATGTTTTCTGCGGTCCGAATTCAAAGTGTTGATCTGGTTTTAGACTCAAGATACGATTCTGTCAAACCCCGGTGCATTTCCGCACAACTTGCCACATCACAAACAAGCACAGTGCACAGAAATCAGAACATAATGCAGGGCGCTTTATGTGTGTGTGTGTGTGTGTGTGTGTGTTTATGCACTCCAGAGCGAACCCTAACCCCAGTGTCTAAAGGCGAATATCTGCATTATCTAAATGGAATAAACTGCCAGTGTTAAAGGCACCTAAGTGTGAACAAAGTCATTGTCTTTGAAAGCATGAGAGAGTGTTTTTTTATGTAAAATGTGTGTGCTCTTTTTGTGTGTCTGTAATAGGAGCTGTCATTTGCCCTCGGGGCTTCAGTCACTCTCATATGGAGAGGGTAATCATATCAGTTCCTGTTCAGACCACTATCTTCCTCGCCAAGAGCCAGTTAAGAGAATATTGACACAAATTGCCCATTTCAGCTGTCAGCAGCTTGCAAAATGTTGGCCCATGTCTGAAAGACACATTTTCGATTAAATAAATTAAATAAAATGTGTAGTGCTGTACATGCAAGATCCCAGTTGCAATTTTTCATCATATGTGTTAAACGTTAGTTTCGATGGTAATGCTATTATTGTGTTTAACTGATATATGTCGTCATTGGATTGTCAGACAGACATCTAAGAATGGTCCGTTTTGGTAAGTTTACCATTACAAGGCATCAAGAATTCACAGTATTCTGCTGCTCCTAAAAATAACAGCATAAATGAATTATAGCCTTGACGGCAGCCTGATCTCACTCTCAATACTTGCATACGCAAATGTGTAACAGCTTAGACAATGTGTGTGTTGACTAAGCTGCCAAGTGGTGGTCTATTCCTCTTGTGTGTGTTTGTATTTATCTACCCCCCCACCCCCACCCCAATGCACTAATGCCTGAATTGAATTTATACATTCAATCTATCATTTTCCTTCCTGTTAAATAATAATAGGAATATTTTGATATGTTGAGGATATCTCCTGGAAGAGAGGAAATAATTCATATCTCACTTAAATAAACAAGGTTATCTGGCATTCCCTGAAATACTGTAAGACAAGAAGATAATATTATATTATATTGGCTATGTGTCAGAATCTCTAGATCAGATAACTTGCAGTGAAAGACAAAAATAGTAATACTATTAGACCTTCTATTATTAAAGTAGCCTAATAGCAATTATACCTGGGTATTTCTTAGGATGTATTAATTGGTCATGGGCAATTAAACGCTTACACGTTTTATGTAAAAATAAATAAATATAATGTTCAGTTATGTTTATCAAATTTAAAAGGATCCAGCTGCACAAAACTCACTCTACATCTCATCATATTCATAATAAATACAACAATGTGTCTATATTCGCTGACAATGCGTCTTTAGAGGCGTTGCATGAAAGTACCTCGCGCTAATTCCCTCTAATCTGTCAAATTTGTCTCGTCTCGTCCAAGACGCGCCATAACGTTTATTACTAATATTTGCATGCTTCAGGCTATATCACTCACCTTACAAGAGGAGTAACACATTCATGAACTATCCATCGCGTTGAACAAACAGAACAGTCATTGGGCCGGTAAATAAATGAATTGAAGGAGGGTTAATCCGATGGGAGTTTCTCAGCAATAGGCGCGAGATCTCTCTCTCTCTCTCTCTCTCTCTCTCTCTCTCTCTCTCTCTCTCTCTCAATTTTCAGTTTCAATTTTAAAGCACTTTATTGGCATGATTATGTTTACATACAATATTGCCAAAGCATTAATACACAAAACAGATAATGACAAGACAAATAATAATAATAATAATAATAATAATAATAATAATAATAATAATAAAATAGTAACAAATAACAATAGAAATATAATTAAAATAAGGTGCTCTCTCTCTCTCTCTCTCTCTCTCTCTCTCTCTCTCTCTCTCTCTCTCTCTATAAACAGTTACAGTGAACGTTTATTGTAGCCAAACATATAAACACATAATAAACTAGTTTGTTTACATAAATGTAACAAAAGAATATTCATACCAATTATGTAACAAATTTATACTGTAGATATATTGTAGATATTTGCCTGGTGTAGCAAAAACTAAAATTCCTATATTTAAATTTTTATACGCATGTAAAATATGTAAGAAATATTTTTTTTTTCCACACACACAAAATAAATAAATGTATTAAAAAAAAAAAAAAACACTAATATAATTATAGTCTGCACATTAACTTACAAAATGAATATCAGGGTAAGTTTATTGCTAGCATGGTGTTCAAAATATATTTAAATGTATATGTGTTATTAATGTTTCTTTCATTATGCTACTATGAAAATTGTTAATACTTTATAAGCACTCAAATTAATAAACTAATACACACATATACGCACATGTGCTATATGTAATATTTTGACTGTACTAAATCATAAAATGAACATAATATGTCATTAGAGACAAGATAAATTGAAATACTGGCTTCTCCGATAACAATGCTACAGCCAGTATATCTACATTGAAGTTTCTATTCCGGGTCGGAATTTCTGTTTATGTTTTGCTCGTTTGATCCCGCCCACTGCTCACTCACCAATAGTCGAGTCTGGGGAGGGGCAGACAACTCTCCAATATTTTGAATTTGGACTGCAGTACCCATTTCAAACGCTTGTTGTTAATCTTATAGCACCTTTAAATGTATATTTACGTTTAGCAGGGAAATAAAAGTATGCCCTAGACTACACTTCTTATTTTGTATAAACAATTAACTTTAGACATGTTACCAAACGTTACAGCAAAATTAACAATAAAAACCAGTGTAAACAAACTTGCAACACGCAAGCACATTTATTATTCAAACATGATGCATGCTGGGGACACCAATATCGAAAAGTTAAGTAAAATGTACTTGTTTTATTTGCCAGTGACATTTTCTAAAATTAGCGAATCATTTTGGCAAGTTTTCTACTTTAGGATTGATGATGATGCATTGTAAAGATAACAAATGATCATAAATAATATTTACTTATAAGCTAGAGCATTCATTTTACCTGTTTGAACTGAGTGTGAATGTAGAATGTAGCCTACTCAATATTTTCAAGTTCACACTTAAATTAACTTATTAAATGTAGAAAATATCTAATCTTTTCTGCTATATTTACTTCATCAGAAAAAATTAAATAAATATATATATTCACACACACATTCATTTCATAATGAATCAATACTTTTTTTGTTTATTTCCTGCCCTTGGAGATGAGAGCCGTATTGCAATGGATTGTGATTGTTGTACTGTATTGTAGTGGATGACATACAATCCACCAGATGGCGCTGTACTCTCCTTAACTCACAGAGAGATTAAGTGAAGCAGACGTGAAATCGTGTGAGAAGAGCGATCTGTCATGAAGTAGAACAGCTGGGACATTTAAAGGGACTGAGCTGCGTGCTTACGATCACAGTATTCTAAGGTATTTGTTGTCAATACACTTGATAGATCGCGGATGTAATAAGAGCACAGAAGTAGCTTCATTAACACACTTTGTGCTCAGAGGAGAACGTTGACAGCGAGACTATAATACTGGACATTTAATATGGTCTCTCTGGCAGCTAATAAGCTAACTGTAAATAAAGAGAACAGTAAACACGATATAAATCAGAACGCAGGAAGTTTGCGTCTATGTGATAGATTCTATGCGTGAATTTCATCCATAGCCCATTTTATATATTATGTTTTATCAGCAGATTATGGGAGTGGGCCTTTATTATAAGCTCATGCAACTAGACGCTTATACTTTACAACAAGGCAGTCTCTGTCTTGGTGCATTGAGCATTAGTGGGGGAAGATGCCCCAATAATGTTTTGTCATTGGAGAATAGTGATCTGTGACATTCTATTATTAAACTTGTTTATGTCAATTTTTTTATGGGGCATCTGTGAACATAATAAAGTACTTTTATTGTTGGAGTAAAAAAAATAAATAAATAAATAAATATATATATATATATATTTATTTATTTATTTATTTTTTTTTTAAGTGACAAGGTAAGGTAAGGTAAAGGTAAAGCTAGACCCTTGGGGTTAGACCCTCCTGGGGTTATTGTTAAATACTTCCATGCATTAGATGTATATTTCAAATATCTTCTCTATTACTTATAACCTAATAGGTTAATTGAGTGGAATTCAGTCTATATTCATAGTATTGCTGTTATGACATGCCTTCCATTACAAATATGGGTGTGCTTATATCTATATATTCACATATTCTATATATAATTCATAGAATTAGTTTACCTTTCAGATTAATCTCTTTTTCTGGGATTCTGTTATTTAATTTGCCTGTTATTGTTTAGTTATTCATATATTCAACTGAAAATAAACAATTAAACCAAATATTCGATTTTATATTTTACTTTAAATTAAGAAAATATATTACTAAGATGATATTAGATGTATTTTATACGTTCTATAAAAATCAGATGACACCTGTGACAAGTTTAACCTGGGGAGGCTTCTTGCCCCAGTAGTGGTGTAAGATGGCCCCATTTCATAATTTTTAACTTTGTGCTATGACAACAAAATTAGCTAATGTTTCTATTCTTTCCCTACTGAATTAAGCTATACATACTGCTGATTTACTGGCAAATTAAATTAGAATAAAAGATGATGTAAATAAGCATAGACTGTTTGTTGTCATTGTCGTTTAGACGGTGATAAAATCCTTGTCAGGTGATTTGTGATTGGTCAGTATGCATCAGGAAATCAAATCATTGTGTGAAAATAATAATAATAATGTCGCTAAGGTAGTTATTTAAAGGCATTTTAGTAGAAGCTGTTATACTTTTGTAGCACCCAAACTTCTGAGGTATTTGGGCTGAACATGTGTTGATTTTTGCATGTATGGTTAAAAATGTGGAGGGGAAAGATAAATTGCACGGCATGTGCTCTGCAGGAAGAGCCTCTGGGAGGCAGGAGGGAGAGGTCAGGATGGCTGGTGTTGGAGCAAGTGCTGCTAACCCTGCCTGTAAGATCATGACCTTCAGACCTACCATGGAGGAGTTTAAGGATTTTAACCAGTACCTGGTGTATATGGAGTCTCGGGGAGCTCATCGTGCTGGCCTGGCCAAGGTGGGTGGGTGTGATGCTTGTGTGTATTTGTGCATGCGAGCAAGACGTTCTACAATGTGTGATTTGTATGTGTTAAGAAAGTCACAGTTGATGTATATAGATTTGCAGTCTTTGTGATATGGTTGCACTCTTGATAGTATGCATAATGGTTTCAGTTTGTGCACTTGAAAGTTTAGTTCACCCAAAAATGAAAATGCTTCCATCATTTATTCACCCTCATGCCATGCCAGGTGTGTGACGTACTTTCTTCTGCAGAACACAAGTGAAGATTTTTATAAGCATATCTCTGCTATGTAAGTCCATGTAATGCAAGTGAATGGTGGCCAGAACTTTGAAGCTCCAAAAAGCTAATAAAGGCAGCTAAAAGTAATCAATACTAATTTAGTGGTTTAATCCATGTCTTCAGAAAGGATCCAATAGGTTTTTGGTGAGAACAGACCAAAATATAACTTTCTATTTTCAAAGTACATTTTGCCATTGCGGTCTCTAGGCACGATCACGATTTCAAGCTTACATGCACTTTCATGTGCTTGATGCATGTACAGATCGCTAGATCGCTATAGGAAGTGTAATCAAGTTTGAAATCATGATCCGCTGATGTCAAGATTTATAGTGAAACGTTTTTCACCTTAAACCAATTGGATTGCTTCTGAAGACACTGATTAAACCGCTGAGTGATTTGATTTGATTTTAAGTTTTATGGATTAATGTTATGCTGCCTTTATGTGCTTTTTGGGGCTTCAAAGTTTTGGTTCCCATTCACTTATATTGTATGTATCTGCAGAGCTGAAATATTCTTCTAAAAATATTAATTTGTGTTCAACAGAAGAAAGAAAGTCATACACGTCTGGGATGACATGAGGGTGAATAAATGATGTGAGCATTTTCGTTTTTGGGTGAACTGTCCCTTTAAGTAAAGTGATTTTTTTATATTTTAGAATGACACTATATGTTAAAATAAATATGTTAACCTCTGCCACCAAAAGAGTGCCCCTCTCCATAATTCTCACAGCAGACTTAATTATTTTTGCAGGTAATTCCGCCGAAGGGCTGGATGCCACGTCGTAATTATGATGATATTGATGATTTGGTCATCCAAGCACCTATTCAGCAGATGGTGGCTGGCCAATCGGGACTGTTCACCCAGTACAACATCCAGAAGAAAGCGCTCACTGTGCAGGAATTTCGCAGACTGGCCAACAGTGACATGTAAGTGAAGTGACAAACACAATACTGCATTTAATAGAGTAGTATACGTTCTGTGTCTAGTATGCAGATTTTCAGTACATTTGGTTCCCTTTATTTTTCCAGTAATTGTCCAGAAACTACAAGCTATGCTGCTATTTCCTAAAAAACAAAGAAATGCATTTTTATGCAAAAACCTTCATTTCCTCTGGGAAATATTTGGGGATGTGACTGATTGTTGGTATTAAGGTTATACTGTGCCACATCTGAAGTTGTTTATGATTGCATGCTGTGTACTGAACTGTATGCAATTACAAATATATGTCATGTAGTTTACATTCCCTTAGTTGATTTGAATGTATTGCTTTATGCATATGCTGGACTTCTGTCGTACTCTGAGTGAGTTTCCTTTAAATGATGGTTACGTATATTCGATAAGTCCATCAGGAGATGTGTTTACCTACCCAGGTACTGCACACCTCGCTACCTGAACTATGAAGACCTGGAGAGGAAGTACTGGAAGAATCTGACATTCGTCTCACCCATCTACGGTGCTGATGTGAGCGGCACACTCTATGATGAGGTGAGGATGCAGGCACAGCTCTGAACGCTCAGTATCAAATGCATATTTTTATAATTGTGTTATAGAACTGATAAATGATTCTGGTTCTCCGTTAAATCATTTATTGTGTGTACCATGGAACTGAATGACTATCATATTACATGGAATACCCACCCACCACCACCAACTTTTTGCTATTGCTGTTTTCAATGGTAGTCAAAGGTCTGATATAATGTTAATTGTGTATATTACTGTATACTATAATGTGTATATAAATGTTTTAAAACTATCTTGATCTTGCCATGAAATTAGCCATTGATGCTGATATGGCAATAAAAATAAATAAATAATTAAATAAACTGTATTCGATGGTGTTAGATTAGATATTGTATGCCCTATTTATCTAAGGATATTGAAGAGTGGAATATCGGGCACTTGAACTCAATCTTGGACGTGATAGAGGAGGACTGCGGTGTGTCCATTCAGGGAGTGAACACGCCCTATCTATACTTTGGCATGTGGAAGACCAGCTTCTCCTGGCACACAGAGGACATGGACCTCTACAGCATCAACTACCTGCACTTTGGCGAGCCCAAATCCTGGTAACACTCACTGTACTGTGTTTTATTAGATGTATTAGTACTGTACATTGAATATAAGGTATTATTTCTTCATCCACCTATCTTAAAAATCATACATTTTGCTATCGAATCACCATTTTATGTGGGAACAAAATTAATAAATGTATAAATTCCACAGGTATGCAATCCCTCCAGAGCATGGGAAGAGACTAGAGCGTCTCGCTACAGGTAAAACACTATAAAAATAAAATAAATAAAAATATTTTAAATATATATATGGATGTGTATGGCACTAAAGTATTTGAATCTGAAATTTATTTGTTTGAATTCTACAAATTTGACATTTTACAAAACGTAAGATTTTTTGGCATATCTTGCACAAGATATCTTATCCTTGAAAGGACAACCCATACTGGTGAACCTTAATATTATACAATTGTTGCATTATATATAGCTATATATACCTATCTATCTACAAGTATTTTCTTTGGGAGTTTAAAGTGCCTTTTCACCATCGGGCCGAACAATTCTAAGCATGGTGAGTTACGGTACAGTGCGATTACGAACCATTTCTGGCCTGGATTTCCATGCTGGTGGAATGCCTTTAGTATGTGGTGACTCACGATTGGCCAATTGCTCAGTCAGTCCATTCTAATCCTGATTTTGCTGCACCACAGTGGCGAAAGGAAACCATAACCGTGACTACGAGCCCGGATCAGTATGGAACGGCATGGCTCTGTCAGGACATCTACTCGTCCCGATGGTGGAAAAGGCACTTTTAGATTTTTCAGTAGTTTTGTAGTTAGTGTGATAAATTTGTCTTTGTCTTTAGGTTTCTTTCCTAACAGCTTTAAAAGCTGCGAGGCGTTCCTGAGGCACAAGATGACACTGATATCCCCCTCTGTACTAAAGAAATACAGCATACCATTTGATAAGGCAATCCAGCTTTTAGAATCATTTTGAATCATTTTAGTTGTATAATTGCTTTAAGAATACTGCTATGGTTACTCAGTTTTCCTCATTATAATTCATAACATGCTGATATAATATTTCAGATAACACAGGAGGCGGGGGAGTTTATGATCACCTTTCCATATGGTTATCACGCTGGCTTCAACCATGGCTTCAACTGTGCAGAATCCACCAATTTTGCGAGTATCAGGTGGATCAATTATGGCAAAGTTGCTACACAGGTACTCGGAGGCACTTTTAAACTACTGTGGCTGATAGTGTATATTGTCTTGTAGTGTATATCTTTCATGTAACCTTCATTTACAGCTGGTGAACTTTTGACACCCTTTTTGAGGAAGGTCTATTTTAATTATTTGTTTGACTGTTGATTTAATGTGTTAATTCAGTGTGATTAATTTAATAAAAAATTGAACACTGTTAATGATGCCCCCAGACTGAAGGAATATTCCATCAATTGGAGAAAACAAAAAGTAGCTCTTTAGCAATGTTCTTTGATGCTGCTTTGCAAAGAGGAATGGCTTCCGGATACCGCGTTACATAATCCATTATCACAAGAATGTGCTCTTGGCCCTGGGCAGACATCGACAATGGCCCTACAAGATCCATAACTATTCTCTTGAAGGGTACATCGATGATGGGTAGTGGAATCAGGGGGGCCGGTGGTGGTTTTTGCAGAGTGGTGTGCTGGCACACTTCTCAAAGCTGGCAGAATCTCAGAACACTGGCAATCAAGCCTGGCCAGTGGAATCAATCCTGGATCCGTTGAGTTGTATTGTCTGGACCCAAGTAGCCTGTGAGGGGGTGCGAGTGTGCCAGTTCCATCACTGTCTCCATCTTGGTACGGGGGACCACCAAGAGCTGCTTTTCCTCACCCCGCCTGATTATCATACAGTACAAGAGGCCGTTTTGGATGATGAAATGGGGAGAGGTGCAGTTAAGTTGGGTTTTCCTTCTATGACACGGACGGGGAGATCTTTCAGAAGGCCAACATCGAGGGACTAGGTGCCCGGTCACGCCTGGATAGTTAAGGTTTGGGGGTCTGTGGTCCTGCCCTGGTAGACCAGGCCTCTTGTCATGCGGTACCCTGGCAGACCTCTCCGTGGTGGTTGTGTCGAGAGATCCCTGTGGGCAGCCTGGACTTTGACCAGAATACATGGGTTTCATGCACAATCGGCGTACCGCTTTGCTACCACCCCACAAGAGCCAAAATCTCCATCTTGAGGGCATCATACTCACCCGCGCAAACCGGCGACAACATATAATAAGCTTGCTGTGCCTCCCCCGTTAGAAACCCTCATGAACGGCCACCATTTAAAATGTGTGGAGATAAGCTTCCACATCATCAAGCTCTAAGAGCTTAGTCAGCACGCAGTGGGGCTTCTGTAGATTTTCCAGGACTGGTTGGCGAGCATCAGCCAACAGGCGTAGGACCTCATATTCCATCTGCTGAAGACTGATTGCATGGAGAGGAGTTCTAAGAGTGCATGTGGTGTGGGTGATTGCCTAGCAGTCTTTGAGTTGGGAGCCTTCGAGTCGGCTTTGGGAGTTGGGTTGGCGAGGTCTTTGTATGTGGAATAGCACGATGGGTTCTAGGGAGCAGCGTCCCGGGTTTCAATCTTCTGTGTCTGAAAAGGGAAAGCAGAGTACGTTAGTTACTTTGCTGGATTCAAGCTCACCTTGGTGTGACTCGAGCTGTTT